>NW_016814078.1:800781-880175 GCF_001698545.2 Rhinopithecus bieti
AAAAAAAAAAAAAAAAAATGAACCCAAAATTGTCGAAAAATTTAAATGTAAGACCATAAACTAAAAAATCTTAGAAGAAAACCTAGGAAGCACTATTCTGGATACCAACGTTGGTAAGAAATTTATGACTAAGTCCTCAAAAGCAATTACAACAAAACAAAAATTGACGAGTAAGTTCTAATTAAACTGAGAGCCAAAGAGCTTCAGCAAAGATAAGTTTCTTTTCAACAGCAAAATAAACTATCAACAAATAGACAATCTACAGAATGAGAGAAAATATTTGCAAACTATGCATCTGACAAAGGTCTAATATCCAGAATCTGTAAAGGACTTAAACAATTCAACAAGCAAAAACCCCCAAATAATCCCAGTAAGAAGTAGGTAGAATATATGAACAGACACTTCTCAAAAGAAGACATACAAGCAGCCAACAAACATATAAAAATGCCTAACATCACTAATCATCAGAGAAAGGCAAATTAAAACCACAATGTGGTAACATTTCACACTCATCACAATGACTTTTTAATACAAAGAAAAATGTCAGAAAACAAGAGATACTAGCAACGTTGTGCATGGAAAGGATGCTTATGTACTGTTGGTGGGAATGTAAATTAGTTCAGTCACTGTGGAAAGCACTTTGGAGATTTTTCAAGGAACTTACAACAGAAGTACCATTCGACTTAGCAATCCTACTACTGGGTACACGGAAATACATTATTTTTATTTAAAAAATGCATATACTTGTGTGTTTATTACAGTACTATTCCCAGTAGAAAAGACATGGAATAAATCTTGGTGCTCATCAATTGTGTATTAGATTTTTTTAAAAAGTGGTACATATACACCATGGAATACTTCATAGCTATAAAAAATAACAAAATTATATTCTTTGCAGCAACATGTATGCAGCTAGAGACCATTATCCTAAGTGAATTAACACAGGAACAGAAAACTCCAGCCTGTGAAAGCACCTTTGGGGACCCTATGAAGCTGCAGGGGTGGAGCTACCCGAAGTCTTCGGAGCCCACTCTTTGCAGCGGTGTATCTTGGATGTGGAACATGAAGTCAAAGGAGGTTATTTTGGAGTTTTATGATTTAATGACTGTCCTGCTGTGTTTCAGACTCGTGTGGGGCCTGTAACCCCTTTCTTTTGGCTGATTTCTTCGTTTGGGAATGGGAATGTTTACTTAATGCCTATATCCACATTGTATCTTAGAAGTAAATAACCTGTTTTGATTTTACAGGCTCATGGGTGAAAGGGATTTGCCTTATCTCAGATTAGATTTTGGAGTTTAGACTTTTGAGTTAATGTTGGAATAAATTAAATCTTTGGGGGACTATTGGGAAAGCATAATTGTATTTTGTAATGTGAGAAGGACGTGAGATTTGGGGAGCCAGGGTGGAATAATATAGTTTGGGTATTCGGATATTTGTCCCCACCCAAATCATATCATATCATATTACCCTAATATCATGTTGAAATATAATCCAAATTTTGGAGGTGGGAGATGTTTTGGTCATGTGGGCAGATCCCTTAAGACATGGTGCTGTTTTTGTGCTATTGAGTTCTTATTAGATCTGATAGGTTAAAGTGTGCGGCACCTCCCCTGCTCTCTCTCTCTCTCTCTGTCTCTCTCTCTCTCTCTCTCAAACTCTCTGTCTCTTTCTCTCTCTTCCTCCTGCTTTCACCACATGATTTTCATGCTCCCACTTCACTTTCTGCCATGATTGTAAACTTTTTGAAGCCCTCACCAGAAGCTGAGCAGATGCTGATGCCATGCTTATATGGCCTGCAGAACTATAATCCAATTTAACCTCTTTTCTTTATCAATTACCCAGCCTCAGATATTTCTTTGTAACATCTCAAGAATGGCCTAAAACAGGTACACATGGACAGAAGTATGGCAAGAATAGACACTGGAAGCTACTAGAGAAGGAAAAAAGGGAAACAAAGGTCAAAAAACTAACTATTGGGTGCTATTCTCACTACCTGGGTGATGGTATCATTTATACCCCAAACCTCAACATCACACAATATACTCATGTAATAAACAATACAGCTCGAGTCTAAAATAAAAGTTGAAATTTAAAAAAGAAAGCCAAATTAAAAAATAAAATAACTATCCAGTGATAATCATGTTCAAAATAACACATTGATGGAATAGTGAGTCTTATTATAATGATTTGATATTCACTAGAAATGAAATATTGAAATGATAATTGACATTTAGAAATCTATAATCATAATTCAATTATTATAGCATACTGACTTTTTATAAATATAACATATCAGAAAGTGTCAATGCAATTATTTGTTAACAAGAAAACTGATAAAATGATGGAAGTGCTTTTATTAAAATATGTAATGAATTGTATTCATCCTGTGAATGTCTGTGTAGTTTTATTTCTTAGATACTACAAAAGCATTTATGTGATCATTTTAATTTTTTGACATCTCAAAAATAATATTGTATAATATTACTGCTTTCAAAATCAAATGTAATACCCTGACCTAATGCATTATATGCTTAAGTATTATGTAGCTGTCAATATACCTAAAAAATTTTAAGTAATATATGTTATCCAAAGGTAAAAAACATCTAACCTTCCTTTGGCTATAAACAAAATAAAGAACAATAATTATTGAAGAATGTTAGAATATGATCCATTAGCATTTAAATAAAATATGTGAGATTTATTTTATGATTAAAACAGTTAAGAATTTATATAAGAAGTTTTTCTTGGTAAAAGTCCTTCTGTCCTGTAATTGATTATTAAGATATTTTCTGATAAACCCAAGCTACTTGGAGAGTTGAGTGTCCACCATCTTTTCTACAAAATAAATATTTTATAAACAAACTCATAATTTTTAGACATAATCTCTCTTCATCTGAACACCTCTATTTATTTCAATAATACTACCTTTCTTCCAGAAATCCAGTGTCAAAATACAGACTGTTGTTCATTTTTGTCTCCTATTAGTGGCACTATAACTAATTCTGCTGTTTAACTACTTGTGAGTCACTCACATTCAGCCAATTGCATCAGTCATACCGCAGCAGACCCATGCTGACCACATGATTCCCCAGCCTCAAACCATTTAAGTAAATTCCAATATCTATGAGATCTTTTCCAACATTTTTACTGGGATTAAGGGCTTCCAAAATCTTTTCCCTGGAAATCATCAAGACACTCAGAAGGTTCAGAACCCTGGCTAATGGCAGAAAAAAAAAATCCTATATACTAAATTATTAGTGTCTCTGATTGTTTTCCCATCTGCTTTCAGAAGGTCTAGCTTGAAGTGATAGCAGTTTGCAAAGCACCAATTGCGTTTGAATATCCTGGTCTTTTGCTAACAAGGCTCCAATGTCAGTGAATATGTGATGTGAATCCAAAAAAACAAGTAGCAGAAGACTGTTTTGCTGTCACCTCACCAGAACCCCCAACATCCTAGCTTCAGGGGAATATTTGCACAATTCCCCTCCCCAGTTCAACTCAACTAGTTCCATACATCAAATCATACCTAATGAATAATATTATCTGTAAAGTGAATCATAAATATTTATTAGACCTTATCGTTAGACTCTCTCTTTAGAGCAATCACATAAATAACAATACTCTTAGTCATTGTGTGAGTTTCACTTATTGTCTTTAAAGAAATTGTCATTGGGGAACTTTAAGTAACATGTCAAAGATCATAAACCTAGGTAGTGATGGAGTCAAGATAATAATTTCAGTATGTCAAACTCCAAAACCCCTTCTCCCCCAAATTATTCTATGCATGTATTTTCTTATATTTCAATTTATTCCAAAGGTATCAGGTGATATGCTGGAAAATGTGCAACAATAAGGCTACTACTATAACACCACCACAAAAACAAAGTCTAGCTAATAGTTTGGTACCATTTATCCCTTCAGAGAAGTTTAGATAAAAATTATATTTTATTTCACTAACAACTCTGTATGATGACAATAATACGAATACTCTAATTATAATTATTTCTTACTTACTCTTTCACACTCCCTCTGTTTGTGTAAGCATTGGCATAGTTGTTCATTTTTCACCAGAGGCCATAAGTCAATTGAATACTCAAGCAAAGATTTTGAATTAGATTGTTTTCCCTTCATTATTGCAAAAGAGAGTTCTTTAGCTGTGAAATGGTTATATAAATTCTTCTCAAGCACCAATCAGGAAAATATACTGCAAATTTTCTTAAGTGAGGGATAATCGTGCTGCTTTTCTTCATCATATTTCTTAAATCAATTTCCTTTTTTTCCTCTTCCATGACCACCACTACCAATTTTAATTCTTGTTGTCTGTTATCTAAATTATTTCACTACCTATACATTGGTCTTCCCTCTCTAGCCTTCCTTCAGAATTTCTTATGCATGAGGCCAGCCAGAATTTTTAAAACAGTTTCTTATACCATTATATTTCCCAAACTTGCCATTATTCTTTACTATCTTTTCCTGAAGGGTAAAGGACATTTAACATTCATTTGTCTATCTAGCCACATTTGATCTAAGTCAAAAGGTGGAGAATCGGTGTATTCAAACCAACAAAAAACACAGGAATAATATTCCCATGCATCTTCTTTTATATGTATGTTTAAGGAACCGATGCATAAATATGTGAATAAAAGTGTTTTATATACAGAAATGCCATATATCAAATGCATGTAGTATTTATCCTTTTGTAGTTTTCAAATACTGTTATGACTAATTTGAGGAAAAAGAAAGCAGATCTGCCTAGTGGATACAATTTGAATGTGTCGTGCATTTTCATGTCATGTGGATACTGTCTTAACCTGCTATTGTGAGGCCACATTCACATACAATAAGCACGCCTATGGAATCTAAAACTGTGCCAACAAATCTTTGATCATAATCCCATAAAAGGTGTAATATAATTCCCCTCCCCCTAAGAATGAGTTGAACTTAGTGCCTTGTGCCTATTCTAGTGGATAGAATATGATGAAAGTGACAGTGTGTGACTCCAAGACTAGCTTATAAAAGGCAGTGTGGTTTCCACCTTACTCTCTCTAGGTTCACTCACCCTGGAGAAAGCCAGCTGCATAAGGACACTTAGGCAGGCAGCTCAGTGGAGAGGACCATGAGGTAAGAAACTGAGATCTCCAAGCAATGGCCTGTGAGGAACTCATGTCACCTGACAAGGTCCATGTGAGTGAGCTTGGAAGCAGTTTTACCAAACTCAGTCAAGTGTTCAAATGATTGTAGTCCCAGCCGAAACCTTGCAACATTGCATCCCAGCCAAACATTACAGTTTCATGGCAGACCCTGAACCAGAGCCGTCCAAATAAGCTTCTCTGTTTTCCCAACCCATGGATATAGTGAAGAAATAAATGTTTATTGTTTAAGCCATTACAATTTGGAATAATTTCTTATATAAAAATAAATAACTAATGGAGCATCTAGAGGTAGATTTTAGTAAGTAGATTCTAGTGAGTGCATGGGAAGATATAAAGAATATGGTCAGAAATAATTGATCTGTTTCCTCTATTTTTTACTTGTAGAAATTAATAATCATTATACCAAGAATGTAGCAGCATTTGCATGATGTATTTGGGTTGCAAAATAGAAAACACAGCTCAGACTTCATCATCATTATCATTACCTTTCTTACAAAAAATATTGAAAACATTTTCACATAATACTTTATTTATTTATTTATTTATTTATTTATTTATTTATTTATTTATTTATTTTATTTAGACGGAGTCTTGTTCTGTCGCCCAGGCTGGAGTGCAGTGGCGCTATCTCGACTCACTGCAAGCTCCGCCTCCCGGGTTCACGCCATTCTCCCGCGGGTGCTTGCGACTACAAGCACCCGCCACCACGCCCTGCTAATTTTTTTTTTTTGTATTTTTAGTACAGACGTTACCAGTACACGTTAGCCAGGATGGTCTGCATCTCCTGACCTGGTGATCCGCCCGCCTTGGCCTTCCAAAGTGCTGCTGAGATTACAGGCTTGAGCCACCGCGCCCGGCCCATTTTCACATAATGCTTTTATAAGAGCTTTGTGAAGCCATTGAGTGGAGTGACATATTGTAGCTTCTTAGGGACTCAGAAAATACAGAATTTCCTGTGCCACAAGTACTCTGCATGTAATCTTTACTTTTTTTCTTATTTTAGTAAAATAAACCCTATATTGTTCGTTGGTTATTTATAGTGAATTATATTTTCACAAATGACATATGTTTTCATAGTATATATGAACTTGAATAGAATGGCTCCATGATTAGTATTACAATTGGTTTGTAAAGCATGCATTCAAGCTAAAATACTACCCTCTTTCTCCTTTCATGTCTTTTTATAATAACATCGAGCTTAAATTACACATTATATTTTCTTTTATATTATACCAGGTAAAGACAAAACAATTTCTTAGAATATGTAGGTTATATTGTAATTGGCACAATAACTTTGTAAAGAGTGAGTAAAGCCATAAAATGAGATAGACTCTTTAGTTGACATGCTGTTTTATGTGTATATTTATAGAAATAGATATTAATAGTATTTCTGTATTTCAGTACTTTTGCCAGAATAATAAAGCCAAATAACTAAGTTTTGTTTTTAAGAAAGAGTGCAAATAAAGAGTTTTAGTATTCTTTTACAAGGCATATTAAATATAGCAGTGATTTTTTTTTCATTCTTATTTTTAGACAATTGCATTTTTTTTCTCCTCTTATGGAAATGTAAGTCTAACCCATAATATTCAAAAAGGAAAACTAATCAGCCTTATCGAAAGAGACAGCTTGTCATTCTTCACTGTTCATATCTACATTAATCTGGTTTTAATTTGGTATGGTTCTTCTATTTATCCAGGGACTGGGGCTTGCATTTTTTTTTCTTGTGAGGAAATTGTAAATATGTTCACATGGCATATAGTAAAGTGTCAAGTTGTATGCAGCAAGAAAACTCTCAACTATGGGAAAACTCCATCCTATGTGCTGTAGGGTGACTATATATAGGTTTGTTTTATTGTTTTTAATTTGCATATCTTCTGTCTGTCCTTAAATTAGATGCAGTATCTTAATAATTTCACTTGAAACTCAAAGCCAAGATTTCGCAGTGTGAGGAAGTTTCAGAATAAGACATCAAGTTTCTAGCCATCAGAGGATAATTTATTGATACTTGTCAAAAGGAAGTATCAGTCTAACAGAAATCAAGACAAAAGGAATGCCTGATGAATTTTCTTTGAAGTGCCTTTTATAAAAGTCCTTGGTAATACATATTGATGAACTCCAAATTGTCTTGCCTGAAGGGAAAAGAAAGTAGACTGCTTTACACTGTCTTATAAATATTCATCAAAAGAACAAGACTTATGTTTCCAGGCGTGAGGTGAATGATTACGGTTGTATGATTGCCTTGGAATCTGGATAATTAGTAAAGCAGCCATTGACAGAGAATTTTAAACTTGGTATGTTTCTTGCCTTCACTTTATTTGGAGTCAGAAATAAAGCTTCTATACCTAAGGGAAGCAGTTTTAGGGGATGAAGAATTGATATTATCATGTTCTAGCCATCAGTTTGTTTACTATTTGTTTAGTTCAAACTTAAAACAAAAATAATTGGTTTTATTTTATTTTTATTTATTTATTATTTGCTAATTCATTTTGGTCTAATGAACCAGTACCACTCTTACTAAGGATGATTTGTTAGGATATGTGTCTTAAGACCTGAAGACTGTAAAATGTTAGGATGGATCCCTCTAAATGGTCAGACAGAATAGTTTTGTTTGACTGTTTTTTGTATGGTATTATTGTTGTCATTTTGCTTATTCATTTTGGACTGAGAAATTAACTTTGTGTTTCTTTTGCTTATTGAATCCATGTGATTAAAGATCTATCCGGGCGCGGTGGCTCAAGCCTGTAATCCCAGCACTTTGGGAGGCCGAGACGGGCGGATCACGAGGTCAGGAGATCGAGACCATCCTGGCTAACACGGTGAAACCCTGTCTCTACTAAAATACAAAACTAGCCGGGCGAGGTGGCGGGCGCCTGTAGTCCCAGCTACTCGGGAGGCTGAGGCAGGAGAATGGCGTAAACCCGGGAGGCGGAGCTTGCAGTGAGCTGAGATCTGGCCACTCCCCGCCAGTCCGGGGGAAAAAGCGAGACCCCCCCCAAAAAAAAAAAAAAAAAAAAAAAAAAAAGATCTAGCTTGATTAAATGGACATGGAATTTTTGATATTAGTAAGATAAGTATTGTTCATACCAACAATCAGAAATTACCTATCATTGTGTTAACTAGTTGCACATTTCTCCTAATCCTTGTTTTATAAGTCATCCTCTAAACTGTTAGGAAGAAAATAATCCCTTCTCTGGAAACTTTATCCTTTACAGTGTTTAGCACTTAAATGCAATTAAGCAAACATAATATCCTCTTTGAAGCAAAATAGTTGCTCAGCTTAAGTAACTGAAACTAATTATCTCTGTTGAATGAAAGACATATTCGGCAAGTGTTTGAAGAATGCTTCCTTCGTGTTGAGCAGAAATTAGCACTTATATTGGTGTTACAGGCAGAGGAGCACTCAACATGCTATATCTATCAGTTCATACCCATATGTAGACCTACAAGTAAGAAAGCGGAACTGAAATTGACATGTGTCTGGGAGTAAAATGTGATAAAACAGAAATAATTTTTAAATAAGAGAAAGACAGTTTGAACAAATGATTCTCCTAGAAATGTTTAGGTGTTATCTAAAAACTGTCCCCTTATTTTAAGGGAAATTTTACTGCTTCAAAGACCTTGGCCAGAAACATGCAGAATTTTAATATCCAGCAGCATTGAGCTGTGGTAAATGCAGAAGATGACAGTGATGGTGATGAGGGTATTGGTATTCTTGAAAAAGTAACTGAATAGTTGGCAAATAAAGTTAACTTATTTTCAGAAGCAAAGGAATCATCTTGCACTCTTCCACTTTTTCTTTTTTCAATATTGCACTTTGTTTAATTTGATGTATAATTTATCTCATTCAGAATCTATGAAAAATAGTTTAGAAAAAAGACTCTTATGAGGCATATGTTGTCAACAGTCTGGAACACTTAAATTGATCACACAGAATACCTAGATAAATTCAACATGGGATAGAAATAAAGCAAGAACAGTCTGGAAACTGAAGTGTTTTGTCTCTGAGGAAATCTATTATTTTTATTTTATTTCTGAGGAAACATCACTGAGAAACTTACTAGCTATAATAACATTTATAGACCATTTTTTTTCAAGCATCTAAGGAAAAAATCTCCATTTAAAATGCAAATGGAAAAATGCAGGAAAACGAGCAGGGCAGAAAAGGTGAACTGACAGTTAAATATTTAAAACTCTGCATTATTGGACACATTAACCTGAATCTTTGTAATATCAAACACTGCCTCATAGTATGCAATTGATGGCGCATACAAACATTTTAATGGAAATATGTCAAATGTCCATATGCATAAAACCACAAGAGAAAGGCTACTATCTAAAAATAATAGCTATAATTGAAATTTTGAAACTATGGGGTAACCCAATACTTACTAAACCACAGCCCTAGCTGGATTTATTTTAGGACACTGTGTCTGCCCAGAGTACAACATCTTAAGAATGAGACAGAATTTACAATTGTCACTGGGAGGGCCTATGAGGAAAGGAAAGTGACTGTAAGTTAAAGACTAACTTACAAAACTTGCCCTGGTGCTGACTGAAATGGTTCATGTTTTGCTGAGTGGATTTTTGAAGAAAGTAACAGCTTCCAATGTATTCAGTGGTAGGAGCCCACTGGGGTGCAGATGAGACCTGCACTCATAAGAAGCAAGTATAGATAGTCATAAAGCATGAAGAAACAGTTGATATCACCCCCTTCCCATTAAATTAATTCCAGTAAACACAAATATAAATACTGTAAGTTGTCATTTATCAGGGAAGAAAGGAATGATAAAAATTTTAAGTTGGCATGTTTAGAGTAAACGGGCACTCATATTTCATGTTTATCAGAGTGAAAATTGATGCAAATTTTCAGTAAGTATAAAACAGAAAGCCTATTCTTTCAGCAAGAAAGTTGACTACTAGACATTTATCAAAAGAAAATGAATAGGAAATTGTGTTAGGGTATATATTGTAGGCATGTTTATATAACATTATGGAAAAATACTAGAAACAACTAAAATGATTAATAGTGAGAGACTGAGTAAATGCATCGTATTAAACCAGACAGTTGTTCAATATTTAACCATTAAAATATTTTATATATTTTATTTATATTTACATGAAAATTATATATTGAGAAGAGGATATGTGTGTGTGTGCATAGCTCTATCTATGTATCATCTATCTAAATGTCATCTATCATCTATATTATATAGATGCTATTAGAGGTTGAATTGTATTCCTCCACAATTCATATATTGAAGTCCTCACCCTCAGTACCTAGAATATGACTATGTATTTGGAGTCCTATCTTTAAAAAGGTATTTGAAATGTCTTTAACAATCTTTTTAGAAGTCTTTGAAGAGGTAATCAAGGCAAAATGAGGTCATATGGAAGGGCCCTAATTCAGAATATCTGGTGTTTTTATAAGAAGAGATTAGGAAACACACAAGTACTGAGGCAAGACTGCATGAAAACATGAGAAGGAAATGGCCATCTGCAAACCAATGAGAGAGGCTTCAGAAGAAACCAATCCTGTTGAAGCCTTGATCTTGGACTTTTAGCCTTCATAATTGTGAGAAAACGAGCTTCTGTTGTTGGAACCACCTAATCTGTGGTACTTTGTTATGGCAGCCATGGGAAGCTAATACAGATAATTATCTCTTGATATAGATAGAGATATGTATTTTTTCTTGGTAATTTGTATTTTCTATTTTTTCTAACATAAATACATACCATTTATATAATTTAAAAATATACAGGAAACAAGAAAAAGCTGCCAGACTTTGTTAGTTGTGAAACACTGAATATTTCAGAATAACTTTCTCTTGAAATTCAATTAAGAATTAGGAAGAAAACACTAAATGTATCCAATCGTTCACATGTAATTTTGCCTAGAAGTTAACTTCTGTAAGTTTGATAACTGTCATTTCTTGTTACAGATGCAATCAAGCAACGTTTTATTCAAAATAGTTTTAATCACGGTAACCACACCAGAGCTGACTAGCTGAAAACAAGTGGGGTGACATATTTTGTGCAAAGATCCCAAGTTTTTAGTTAGTAGGGGCTTTGTGTCATGGAACTTTCTGTTCTTCATAGCACCTAGCAAAATTCTAGATATGAATTCATTCTTCATAAATGCTTTTGACTGGCTTATTCAAAAGTGAGAAAGAAGAATGATTTCTTAATAATTGACTTTGCTTTAGGACTTTATTAATTGATGCATGTATTCACTGTAGTAAGATATAACTAAAAATCTTCAGGCTGTTGATTGCAAGAAGTTACCTATCAACATAGAAGGGATATGTCAGTCTTGACCTTAAAAATGAATAAAACCCAGAGTATAATCTGCCTTGGAAATGTCAATATCAGCAGTGTGACAGAGGACACAGAAGTGACAATCAAACTATATTCAGTATGGCCATTTATTAAAAGTTTGAGTGGCCTAGTGCATGGTATATTTTTAGTTCTATAGGATAATTCAAAGTAAACTCTTCTGAATCCAACACATTCTCTAAAATCCCTATATGAATGTAAATAAATGTAGCTTTATCTATAAAAAACATAAATAAGTTTCAAATTTTAAAACTTACAAATTTTCAGAAAACACATCGGTGATGGCTCAGGGAAACTATTTCAGATGAGGAAAATAATTTTCTTGATATTTGGTTATCCATTTTAACACAAGACTCTTGATAACAATATAAATTGTTTAGGACCCATTAGCTTTTTACCTCAAATATTGTATAATTCCTTCAAGTAATTATAAAAAATATGGTTTGCATTTTATACTCACACATTAAAAACCTGTGAATGTTCACTTCCAGAAAAAAAAGATGTAAGGTATTTTGCTTTATATATAAGATATTTTGCTTTCTATATATTCTATATCTTTCTATATGGGTGTCATCTCCGTAGAGTCCCAGGCTTTCTAATCTTACTTGTTTTCAAAACCCAGTCAACGCTTACAGTGTCATTATAAGAAAAGATGAAAATTGTGCTTTCTTCTAAGAAAATGAGTGTAGAGAAATTTATTTTAAAACACAAATCGTATTACAGGTAAAATGTATATCAATAAAACCATATTATCTTGACATGACACAGAAAACCATTATGTTTCTCTGTATTTGCTTCTTGTCTTTTTTTCTACTAATTAAGCCTGGTTGCACCTCAGCCAGCTGATGAGTGTTCACCATCTTACTTCCATTTTGACTCTTCTTTGTCTGAACTCTGCTTCCCTACTCTCTCTCTCTCTCCAAACAGTTACCTGTACTGATTTCAACTTTAACCTTCAACCCGATATATTTTTTAGCCACTCACAAAGAATTTTAAGAATTCACAAAACTGAGAGCTTCTGCCAGAAATGCTGCGAAAGATGTTAGAAATATATTATATCAAGAAGTATTTCAAAAAGACTGCACATTTTGACTCCATTAGTCGATCATAAGAAAGCTGCCTACATCTTAAACATACTCTCCCAGAAACTTTAGTACAGGTGCGGCTTTAGTAAGTTCAGATGTATAAATGCTAAAGTTTATGTAAACATTCACTTGAAAGCATCATTATTTATGTTTGATAACCAGTTATAGGTTTTCATGATTTTAATGAATTTTTTTACATTAACTTTTGGCTTTAGTCTCTCTAATTGAAGATCACAAACTATTAAAGCAAAATTTAAAAACTGTATTATTCAAAATTCAAAATCTAAAAAAAGTAAAGTAATTAGACCTAATTGAACTTTCAAATGCTGATTTAAAATAAATTTGTAGTATTACAGTTTTGAAGTTATTAAGGTGTAAAAGTGTACTAAGACTTTTGGCACACTTTGAATTTCAATATTCTTCATTAATAATGGATTAAAAAAAAACCTAAACAAAGAAAAATAGGACCATATTATACCTTTTCACTATCCTTCAAAATTGCTAAAATTTTCCTGCAGTACAATGTCACTTTCTTCAATCATCTAGAGAATGAATGCCAGGGAGTTCAAGGGAGCAGCCTCAGGTCATGGAGCTGGTTCATGAAGGAAAAGATTCCCAGGGCTGTCACTCCATTTCTGTTCTCACTACCTAAATGAAGTAAGTCAGTAAGAATTACGGACTTGATATTTTTATACTGGTGCCTGACAGACCTAATCTCTCCCTTGACTAAAGTTGCCCAATCCATGAACCTCTGCTCAGAATAGTATCATCAGGTACTTCCTTTGCATAAAACATGGCTTTTGTTTGGACTGCAGTAAGGATCCATCCTAAGAGCAATATCACCCTTAGCAGGCAGATGAGGCCCTGCACTGGGCTTTGTGCTCCAGAGACTGTGTTCTAACCCTCTGCTACATCATTCCCTATAGGGAAGGGAAATGTGGGAAGGTGTTTTCATGGCCTGAAGAATGAGTCATTATACCAACTTTGGTACTCAACACGGAGTGGATAACTGCTAAATGTTGATTTGCAAAGGCAAAAAGCTTATTTTCCTTCATAGATTTTTACATGTACTCAAAGATTTATTGTGGTCCTAATCGTAAGTTATTATTTGTTTTTCCAGACTTTGTGTTTGAACTTTCTTGGTCTGTCTATTGTGCTTGCTTTGAAAATGTTAGGGTCTGTGTCCAGTTCTCACAGATATTTTACCCAGTCAGTGGCATTTTCTTATGTATTCATAAACCTGTATCCTTCCACGCATATACTTATATGATTTTATACACCTGGGATTTTCCCTTCTTTTGTCTATTTTGAGAGGTGAAAATAACCCTTGCCTTTGGGAAAGAATAAGTTGGACTTGTATATATTAGTAAGAACCTAGAGAAGACTATCTAAAATAAGTGTGAAGGGCTGTGAAAGATATGTACAAGACTAAAAGATACTTATGTATAATATAGAGAATATGCTGGTAATGTGAAGAAAATACCAGAAAACATGTTTTGTGGGTTCAAAATAGAACATCTGAACTTTCCAAAACTGTGTATTACTGGTTATTAAAAAATCTCATATTGTTTGATTGTTTACATAAATTGCTTTCACATTTTTTCTTGAGTTATATTTAACTATGTTATGCCAATATTTCTTTTACTTTATGTATTTATATATAAATATATATGTTTATATAAATATACATATATTTGTAACACTTCAAAACTTTCTAATCTTTTTCAATTACCATCATGTGTATCCCTCACTTAACAATAGGGATATATTCTGAGTAACGTGCCATTAGGTGATTTCATCATTGTGTGAACATCATAGAGTATATTTACATAAATCTAGATGGTATAGCCTATCACACACCTAGGTTGTGTGGTATAGCCTATTACTTCTAAGCTATAAACCTGTACAGCATTTTACTGACTGAGTACTGTGGGCAACTGTAACACAATGGTAAGTACTGGTGTATCTAAAGATAGAAAAAGTACAGTAAAAATGTGGCACAAAATACAGAAAATAGTCCAGTATAGTCAAGGTTCTCTAAAGGGACAGAACTAATAGGATATATGTGTATATGAAGAGGAGTTTGTTAGGAGAATTGACTCACACGATCACAAGGTGAAGTCCCACAGTAGGTCATCTGCAAGCTGAGGAGTAAGGGAGCCAGTTCAAGTTCCAAAACCTCAAAAGTAGGGAAGCTGACAGTGCAGCTTTCAGTCTGTGACCAAAGACCAAAGAGCCCCTGGCAAATGACTAGTGTATGTTGAAGAGTCCACAAACTGAAGAACTTGGAATTTGATGTTTGAGGGCAGGTATCATATAGCATGGGAGAAAGATGGCGGCCAGAGTACTCAGCAAGTGAAGTCTCATTCCACTTTCTTCTGCCTGCTTTATTCTAGCCGTGCTGGCAGCTGATTAAATGACGCCCACCCAGATTGAGGGTGGGACTGCCTCTCCCAGTCCACCTACACAAATATTGATATCCTTTGGCAACACCCTCACAGACACGGCCAGGAGCAATACTTTGCATCCTTCAGTCCAATCAAGTTGACGCTCAATATTAACCATCACAACACCTGTATAGAGCACTTTCCATGAATGGAGCTTGCAGGACTGAAATCTGTTCTGGGTGAGTCAGCGAGTGAGTAATAAGTAAATGTGAAAGCCTATGTATACTACCATAGACTTTATAAACACTTTACACTAAACTTATAAAATATATTTTTATTTCTTCAATAATAAATTAATCTTACTGTAACTTTTTTACCTCTACACTTAAAAATTTTTAACTGACTCTTGTAACTATACTTTAAAACAAACACATTACACAGATACACAAAATTTTTTATATCCTTTTAATAAGCTTTTCTTATTTTAATTTTACTTTATAAATTTTTTGTTAAAAACTAAGCCACAAACACACATCTTAGCTTAGGTTTACACAGGGTCAGGATCAGCAATATCACATCTTCAAGGACAATAACACACATAGAGCTGTCATCTCCTCTGATAACAATGACTTTTCACTGGAGCCTTTTGGAAGGTGGAGGTTAGAAGGAGGAAGACGATCAGGAAAAATAACTAATGGGTGCTAGGGTTAATACTTGGGTGAGGAAATAACCTGTACAATAAACCCCCATGACACAAGTTTACCTATGTAAGAAACCCACACTTGTACTGCTGAACTTAAAAGTAAAAATAACAAAAAAAGACTTTTTCTGGAACACCTCCTGAAAGACCTGCCTGAGGCTGTTTATAGTTACCTTGTTTTTTCAAGTAAAAGGGTATACTCTAAAATAATGAAAAAAGGATGATCTGGTAAATGCATAAACCAGTAACATAGTTCTTTATTATCAATATCAAGAATTATGTACTGTACATAATTGTATGTGCTATACTTTTATAAGACCGATGGTTCTGTACGTTTGTTTACACCAACATCACAGACACCTGAGTAACATGTTGCACAATGACATTTCAATGGCTACAATGTCACTAGGTGATAGGAATTATTCAGCTTAATTATAATCTCATGAGACCACAGAAGTATATGTCCTCCATTGTTGACTGATACATTATTATGTGCACATGGCTGAATTAAACTTAGTCCAGTCCATATTAAATTCCATCTCATACTCGATACAGATTCTCCCAGGACAGGTTGAAGGTGCTTATAACTGGGCAGGGGATGGGATCTACTCTTTCTCTCCTCTTCCTACTTTAGTACCTTGGCCTGGGGAGAGATCTCAGCCAGACTCTGGTTCATTTCCTTTTCTGGATTTAACTATTCAAAATTTGGGGCCAGAGATACAAGAAAGTGGAGGCAGAGATCTTATTTATCGAAGTGTATGTTGGCATAGAAATTATCCCTAATCACTACTCCAGTTAGACCCTATTCAGTCTAATGTTAGTGGTCTTCGCAGAGGATACTATATACAGTTTCCTCAAAAAAGTACTCAAGTCATTCCATCTTTCCTGTCCTAAGGGAATATTCCATAGGGAGGGGAAGCTTAGGCACTCTTTATTCCTTCCAGAAGCCATGCAAAAAAAACAAACAGCAACAACAACAACAAAAACCTCTGTCTAGTCGTGAGGTTACTTTGCTTGGTTTGGTAGCCCCCTGTTCAGCCTTCTGCATCCTTCCAATCCTCTAAACTCAATGATTCTTTCCTTGGAGGAAAGGGCATTACCTGTTCCTAGTCTGTGTCATTGAAGGGCCGTGAAGAACTGGAGAGGAAGTTTATGCATCTTTTACTTCTCAGGGTCTCTATAACATAGTCCTCTCATGCCCTGCTGATGCAGATTTCTCCAAGGAAACTCTGACCTTTAGAAATCTACAGACTAAAAGAAGTTGCCAATTGAGTTCATTACATGTCTAAATTAAAGGGGCCTACATAGAACTGCCTTCCGAAAAATCAGTGGAAAATTTTGCTTTCTATTACCTTTTGCCCTATTCAAAACATATCCTGAGCATTGCCATCTGTTTGAAAACATAAGTTTTGAATCTCGGCAATGTGTTGACCTTAATCTACTTAACTACTGCATGATTACTACTTTTGGAATAGCTACAGAGTCATTCACCCCCTTGCCCAACCAGCACCGAATATTTGTTCCAAAATACTATGATAGTAGTGTCTGACATTAGCTGAACATAAACAACTGGAAAGAAAATAATTTGGGATGAATAATCATGCATAGCATATTGAGGATGGAGTTGGGGGATGGTAGAATGTCATGTAGCAGGAAAAGATAATGTCCCAGAAGTGGTCAACTAGAGAAATCATTGTTTTGCATGTAGTGGGAAAGGAAAGGGGAAATAATGTCTAATTGTCTAATAGTGGAAAGTTTGAGTATATATATATATAAGCAATTATATAATATAATTCTAAATACATAAATATGTGTTTACGTATATATGTTTATATTTACAAATCTATCTTCATTTCTATGCATATTTATGTTTATAAATCTATCCTCATTTATGTTTTAGAGAGCTAGATATGCTTATATCAGGCCTGAAGAACTGTGGTGGATTGATAAAAACTGCTGGATTAATGGCTGTTAGATTTCAGGAATTGGGCTATAAATAATGTATATAAACATACCATACACACCACATTTGAGAAGCATGGCATTGAAGCTACAGAATGGAGGTGAAAGTCCCACATATTGTAGGATATGAACTGTCCTGAGAAGGTCAGTTTTATTCTTTGAAGAATAGTAAACAGTAAACAAATAAACAAAAACATGAAGTGGGAAATCTCTGCAATACATTTTAAAAGAAAGAAAAGAATATCTACTTTGAAGGCTGACAGGGGAGTGAAGCTGAAAATTACTTCAAAACCAGAATCAATTTTAGATAGCTATGAGGCAAACTTAAATTTGATGAAAGAAGACATGGCTTTAATAAAACAGAAGCAGAAAACTACAAGGGCTGAATAATCATAGATAAAATTCCAGCATGATGAAATAGAGAAGAAGGTAGATAAATGATGTAAGGATTGTAAGTAATCCAAATGTTTAATAATCAATGTAATTGTTTATTAGAATCAATAAATAGCATAAATTAAAAAGAGAAATGCTAGCAATTTGGAGAATAAATTTGAGAGCTTTACTAAAGAAAAATAAATAATGAATAAGTCCAAATTTATTTCAAGAGAACTCGAAAGAAAAAAAGCAGAAGTAAACATGTAAGAATTTCAGGAATTCCTAAAAGAGAAAATAAAACAATTGGAATAATAATCAAAATAAAAACATACTTCATCTATAAATATATATGTAAATATATATGTATATGTCCCTAACTTACTGAGGTTATACAATTTAATCATAAACATATTTCAGGGAAAAGTAAATAAGATATTTCAACATAAATATATTCTTGCAAAAATCTGAAATTCAAGGGTAAATAATATTGCCATAGGCTCCCATCAGCAGGGAATAACCCAACCTAGGAAGACCAAAAAGTTGAAAGGAAGGAAGAGAAGAAGGAAGGGAGGGAGGAAGGCAGGGCAAGAAAATTGAAAAGGGAAGAGAAAGAAGGAAAATTTAAAGGCGGGGAAAAAAATAAGACTGGAATTTGATGTTTCTATAACATTAAATGATCAAAGAAACTGAATAAACATATACAAAGTCTTGATGGGAAAAACTGGGGCTCCTGCTTTTCTGAAAATTTAAGGTTTGCCTTCACACTTAAAAATAAATCAGACTATCTGCAAAATTGAAGAGCCCCATGTTGGGACAAATCTCTATCTATCATCTATCTATCTACCTATCTATCTATCCATCCATCCATCCATCCATCCATCCATCCATCCATGTAATAACATCCACTATTATTGCCTTAGTCTGACTGGGCTGCCATATCTAAATACCATCGACTGGATGGCTTAAACAACAGAAATTTATTTCCCACTGTTCTGTGGCTGAGAAGTCCAAGATACAGTTGCTGTGTGATTCAGGTCCTGGTGAGGGCCTGTTTCCTGGTTTGCAGGTAGATGCCTTCTTATCGTCTTCACATGGTGGGAAAAGAGAGAGTGTTGTTCTCTCTTCCTCTTCTCCTAATGTCACTAATCCCATCATGGGGGCCCCATCCTCCTGACGTCATCTAAATCTAATTACTTCCCAAAGGTCCCACATCCAAAAACCATCACATTGAGGGTTAGGGTATCAACCGGTAAATTTGGGAGGAGCATAAACATTCAGTCTATAACAATTACCTACCCAAAAAAATCACTTAAAAATGCATTTCCGCTGGGCGCGGTGGCTCAAGCCTGTAATCCCAGCACTTTGGGAGGCCGAGACGAGCGGATCACTAGGTCAGGAGATTGAGACCATCCTGGCTAACACGGTGAAACCCCGTCTCTACTAAAAAATACAAAAAAACTAGCCGGGCGAGGTGGCGGGCGCCTGTAGTCCCAGCTACTCGGGAGGCTGAAGCAGAAGAATGGCGTGAACCCGGGAGGCGGAGCTTGCAGTGAGCCGAGATCCGGCCACTGCACTCCAGTCCAGGCTGGGCGACAGAGCGAGACTTCATCTCAAAAAAAAAAAAAAAAAAAAAAAAAAAAAAAAAAAAAAAAAAATTGCATTTCAACTGAGTGAAGATGAATGATAATTAGGAAGGAAAGAATGAGAATACTGTCATGTTAAGAAGTATAATTTAAGTATTAAAACAAGTTAGAGATAAATGTAAGCCTCTAAATTCTAATTATAAATCTAGCTTTGATAACAAAGTAAGTAAAGTAATATGCTTGAAAGATAGTATATGATATAAAATATTTTAGTAATTAGCTTGTTCTGAAATTCCAGATTATTTTAGGAAAGGCCTATATGATTTCAGAAAGCAATGAAATTGTAATAATTATCTTGCTTACATTGAAAATTCTTAGAAGCTACAGTTTTATTATTGACTGGTTGATTTATAAAGTTTTGTTAAATAATTTTTTGAAAATTTAAATATAATTAACAGGCTAAAATCAAGATATACACTATTCAGATGACTGGTAATGACATATCCATCCATATAGCCCTAATTAACATAAACTATAAAAATCATATAAACAAAACAAAATATTATATTATGATAGATATAATTGGACTTGTGGCTCACTGCAACCTCTGCCTCCTGGTTTCAAGTGACTCTCCTGCCTCAGCCTCCAGAGTAGCTAGGATTACAGGCATGTGCCACCGTGCCCAGCTAATTTTTGTACTTTTAGTAGAGATGGGGTTACACCATGTTGGCCAGGCTAGTTTACAACCCCTGACCTCAAGAGATCTGCCCACCTTGGCCTCCCAAAGTGCTGGGATTACAGGCATGACCCACCACATCTGGCTTAGACTTACTTTCTTATTAAAAAATAAAGTTGCTCGTGTTAAAACATTTAAGTCCAATTATATTTTTATTAGAAAAGACATGCCCCCCAAAAAAGTCACAAAAGAACTTAATTAAAAAAATAAACAGAATAAGCAATGATTTATCAGATAGTTGTAAACAACAAAATAATAAAATATCAGAGATGTCAGTACTATCTGCAGAGGCAGAAAAATTAAATGAGTTAGACTATTATTTAAAGATACATGATATATGAAGACATAATACTGATAAACTCTGCCAATCACCTTAAAATTTTATTCAGCTTAGAGTATTGAAGAGAACATAAAAAAGTACCTACCAAAACTTCTACCCTCTAGCCTTCATCTTTACCTTATACTCTACACTATTTTTAAGAATGTGGACATTTCATGAATAATGAACAATGCTTCACCCTATGTGCTAGATCTCATACCTTCTCATCCAGACACAGACATTGCTAGAGCAATTCTCTTGATTTCCTACATTATCACCTTTTTTCCACTCTACATAGTTCCCACTCTAGATGATATCAGCATGTACAACAAAATAAATAAGTTCCAAATTTACCCTACTCCCTACCAAATAGTGTCCCCATGTCATAACTTTTATAGCAAAACTTTTGGAAGGAATTTTCTGTATATGCTGTCTCTAATATCCCTCCTCCCATTTTCTCATAAACCCATTCCAAAAGATTTTCACCCACTTCAACATATCAAAGAAAATGCTCTTAACCAATGAAATTGCATATTTCTAAATTCAATGGTTATTTCTCAGTCTTCACTGAACTGCAACAGTAGATGACATTTCATCAACCTTTTCCCCTTGTAACATCTTCTTATCTGATTTCCAGGGCATGATACTCTTCATGTTTACCACCTACATCTCTGCTTCCATCTTCTTAGTCTGGTTTCTTTTTATAGTCATAACTTCTAAATGTAGGAGTACCCCAATGTTCCCCTCTTTGCTCCCTGCACTTCTAAGTGATTCCACCTAGAATATATACTGATGACTCTCAAATTCAACTTAAAATGCTCCACTAAAAGATTCATTCATATATCCAATGTCCACCTGACATCTCTACTTGAATGAAATCTAGAAATCAAAAACTTAATATATTCACAATATAATCCAGAAATTACAAACTTAATATATTCACAGCTGAGTTTCTGTTATCTTCCCCTTCACTTCCATATATAGAATTTCTGGACATTTCCTCTCTCTACTTTTCAATTATTCAGACTAAAATAAGTGGAATCATTCTTGATTACTTTTTTAAATCTCTTATACCACATTAATTCCAGCAGCTAGTCCTATAAGTTTTATCTTTAATTCATATGTAAATTCTGAGCACTTCTTTCCATTTGCCACCATCCTTAAATAAGCCATACTCATGTCTTACCTGGAAAACAGTAATAGCAACTTAACTGGTTTCCCAGATTCCATATTTGACCAGCTATAGTTTATTCCCAACATAGCAAACAATGTGATCATGGCAAGAAGTTACATTTTATCACCCCCTGCTAGCAACTCTCCAACAGCTTTCCATCTCACTCAGAGTGAACGAAAATGTCTTACCATCATCTATGGTGAAAGAAAATGTCTTACAGTCATCTATGAAGTTCAACATTTTCTGGCCCCCCCCTTTATTTTAACAATCTGACCTCATCTACTATTGAATCTGTGGCCACTCTGAGCCAGCCATTTTAGTCCTCCTCAGACACAGCAGTCATGCTCTCATATCACAGCCTTTGCACTCACTGTATGAAAAATTCTTCCCCTAAACATTGATAGGACTGCTCTCTCGCTTTCCTCGGGTACAACTCATAAGCCATCTTTTCAGTTAGGGATTCCCTGGTCATCCTAGTAAACATTTTCGCTCTCCTCTGACATATAATTTCCTTGCCTTCTTCACTTTTTCTTTGTACCACTTAATTTCATCTAATATTACACACAGATAGTTTTCTTTTCCCTTAAAGTCTGCTTTGTGCCCCCAAGATAGGTTCTTCCTAGTTGCTTCCACTTAGTGGTGTGCAAGAGCTGGCATATACAGCCTCAGAATTTCACTATATTTTACCATTTTCTGTGATCTTGAAGTTATCTATGTCTATCTGTATGGCAGAAATACTACATAGGAAAGTCTCATTATTTGCAGTAGTTATGTTGTATGAAGTCATAGTGAACAATGAATTAGTGGATATTGAACCATGCTGCTAGGGAAAGTTCAGAATTAGATTTCTGCAAACCTCTAGTCAGGACCTTTTCATCAACTGATCAATACATAAGCTTGTTTTATATATGTTTCCGTTTAGATACACCTATTTTATACGTATTATTGATTCATTAACACTGAACTCAAAGCCAGCCGCACTGTAACTCATGCTTGGATGAAGATATCTAACGCATGTATTTTCCATAAGGCACATAACAGCCTTCTGCAATTAAGAACACTATACTGCATGTCAGCATTATGCTTGGACACCATTTTAAACAGAAAAACACCAACAAAAGGCACTAAAGTGTAAAAAATATGGCACAAGAACGCTTATAGTATGAGAACTTAAATGAGAAGGCAGAGTATTGTCTTGTTCAACCTCAGCTGGAAACATGAATATCAGGAAACTCAAATTTTTGCCATTTTATGCATGTCTGTGGATGACCATGAAATGACAATAAACATTACTTTGGGGTAACAAATAAATATTTGTTGATTTATTTGTTTATTTTATTTGTTTTATTTATTTGCTTATTTATTTATTATAGAGGTGTAATTCACACATATAGAATTCACAAATATTAAAGATTGACTGTATAATGGTGAACAACTGAGCAATGTAATATGCTTTCTAATTCTGCATTCAGTGACATCATATTGGTAGGTTTAAATTGGCCATGGAGGAAGCATAAACACCACAGGGCAAATACTATACATGAAGGCCTTATTTACTGGTTGATTGGTTATATAGACTCAAGAAAATTATGAGAGGAATATTAATAAAAGTATGTTCTGTTTGCAACCATTACACTGTGAATAGCACAAACAACTATGGCTCTCCTTTCCAGTATTTGAAAACAATTATTTAATCAGCAAGGAAGTCATTATGTTATTAAGAGCAAATGAAGTCCCAATATATGTCTTTGCTGCTTTACTTTCATTTTACTCGTCAATGTAGACAAAAATATCAACCACCATCGTTTCAGATTTATACTGATTTATTCATTGTAATGATAGGTTGGCTAGGGATTCAAGAATTCAGGAAAAATCAAGGAAAGAAAGGGTTGCTAGAGAATGCTTTGGCTATTTACATGTACAATGTAAATATTGCATATTTCATAATTATTTGTGAATTGTCTCCTACATATTTTTCATATGAGATGTACTTTTTTTCAAAAAAGAGCTGAATATTAAACATTTATGAGAACATCATTTCTTAAAATACACTCTCAGTTTTAGATATCTAACATACTCCACTGTCTACAGAGTTGCCTCACCCTTTTCAAGAAGCCCTCTTTGAGAGGTCCTTTTTGACATGAACCTGGGCTGGTTCCCTTCCACGTAACCCACATATATGCCATGGGAAACACAATTTCTGTGCTGCTCCCAGTGGAAAAACAGCTCTTTCCCAATGTATTCTTCTCTTCTTGTGGTCCACCTCTAGCTTGTAGACCAGCTGTTCACACTTTACATTTACCAGACATTAGTCTGCCATTAGCCAAATATGCTCCCCAATATCCAAGGGAAATAAGTCATGCTTTCTGAGTGGTCTCCTTGAAGTCCTTCTTACATGACTTGAAATGGGCCGGGGGGAAGCACTTGCTCCCCTTTCTTACAGAAATGGGAGAGAAATATTGAACTAAGTTATACAATAACAAATATGGGAAATTCTTACAGAAATGGTAGAGAAATATTGAACTAAGTTATATGATAACAAATATGGGAAATACATTATATATATAAACACTATGTACAATTTTAAGCTGATAAAATAGAAAATACTGATGGAATGAAAGAATTATCTTAACAGCATGCTCCATGCTATTAAAACATGGACATAGGTCCATCGCCATGTGATGCCCCACACCACCTTGGAACCCTGAAGAAAGTCCCACCAGCATGAAGGCTCGCAGTGGAACGAAGGGTCTCACCAGATGTGGTCCCTTGAAGTTGGACTTCTCAGCCTACATCACAACCCTATAAAGAAAGTGAAAAGGAGCACAGAAATTCCGTTCCAAGATGGCCGAATAGGAACAGCTCCGGTCTGCAGCTCCCAACGTGATCCACACAGATGACAGGTGATTTCTGCATTTCCAACTGAGGTACCTGGTTCATCTCATTGTGACTGGTTGGACAGTGGGTGCAGCCCACTGAGGGCAAGCACAAACAGGGCGGGGCATCACTGACCTAGGAATTGCAAGGGGTCTGGGGATTTCCCTTTCCTAGCCAAGGGAAGCTGTGACAGACTGAACTTAGAAAAATCAGGACACTGCTGCCCAAATACCGCGCTTTTCCAAAGGTCTTAGCAAATAAAACACCAGGAGATTATATGCTGCACCTGGCTCAGTAGGTCTCAAGCCCACAGAGCCTTGCTCACTGCTAGTACAGCAGTCTGAGATGGGACTGTGAGGTAGCAGCCTGGCTGGGGGAGGGGTGTCCACCATTACTGAGGCTTGAGTAGGTAAATAAGCAGACAGGGAAGCTCAAACTGGATGGAGCCCGCTGCAGCTCAGCAAGGCCTATTGCCTCTGTATATTCCACCTCTGGGGGCAGGGCACAGCTGAAAAAAAGGCAGCAGAAACTTCTGCATACTTAAACGTCCCTGTGTGACAGCTCTGAAGAGAACAGTGGTTCTCCCAGCACAGTGTTTGAGCTCTGAGAATGGATAGACTGCCTCCTCAAGAGTGGGTCCCTGACCCCTGTGTAGCCTAACTGGGAGACACCTCCCAGTAGGAGTCGACTGACACCTCATACAGGCTGATGCCCCTCTGAGATGAAGCTTCCAGAGGAAGGATCAGGCAGCAATATCTACAAAATCTGCTGTTCTGCAGCCTCTGCTGGTGATACCAGGCATGTCAGTCAGGATACAAAATCAATATGCAAAAAATCACCAAGCATGCCTACACACAAATCATGCTCTCTGTAAAATGACACATGCACATGTATGTTTATTGTGGCACTATTCAACAATAGCAAAGCTTGAACAACCCAAATGTCCTATGAAGATAGACTGGATTAAGAAAATGTGAACATAACACCATGGAATACCTATGTAGCCATAAAAAAGGATGAGTTCATGTCCTTTGAAGGGACCTGGATAAAGCTGGGAAACCATCATTCTGAGCAAACTATCACAAGGACAGAAAACCAAACGATGCAAGTTCTCACTCATAGGTGGGAATTGAACAAGGAGAACAAGGAGAACACTTGGTCACAGGGTGGGAAACATCACACACCGGGGCCTGTCATGGGGTAGGGGCAGGGGAGGGATAGTACTGGGAGAAATACCTAATATAAATGATTGGTTGATGGGTGCAGTAGGCCAGCATGGCACATGTATACCTATGTAACGAACCTGTACCTTGTGCACGTGTACCCTAGAACTTAAAGTGTAATAATAATAATAAAGAAAGTGAAAAGACAAAAAAAGGAATTATTTTAAAATATATAAACAAAGACTAACGTAAGGGATTATATAAAGCTTCTATAGACAAATAACAATATATGATTCACCTTTGAAAGAGGCTGCAGAACTAAATTGCTTTACTTGTGAACTACCTCAGTCCCCAATTAATAATCATGCTATAAATTCATCCAGGAGATAGAACATGATAGCAAATTAGTTACTGTTGTATGAAGTTAACAAAACTCATATTAAAACCTGTGAAAACGAAAAGAATAAAATTATAGAATGATAGCACTCCTGAACACAGATGGAGGTAGTCTAAATAAAATATAGCAAATAATTTCAATAATTTCTTAAGAGAATTTTTATAAAGATGAAGTCATTTTTAATCCAGAACACATAATAATGACAGTGACAATTACAATGATGCTGATGATAGCTAAAATGTAGTGGCCATTTACAATATGCCATTTTTTAATTTTAAGCATTTTATGTATATCAAATCATTTAATCTAAACATCAATCTTTAGACATTTTATTAATTTACAGATGAGAACTGAGTCCCTGAGAGGTAGAGTAATTTGCTCAAAGTCACACAGTCAATAAGTGCTGGAGTGGGTAGTTGAATACAGCTTTCCAAGTCATTCTCCCATACTGAGTGAATATTAATATGTGTAAGAAAAAGTGTATCATCTCAATAAGACACACATTTGGAAATATTTAACATGAATAAAAAAGCTTTGTAAGCCATAACTCTGAAAAACTAGACAAACATAAATCTTCTTAATATGATTAAGCATATCCCAAAGTAAAAGTTATGTCTTCCTTAATAGGGAAACACTAGAAGGAAATTCAAGACAAAGGTGCTATCTAATTTCTAAAGTTCCCTTATAGAAATATGGCAAAAGAGGGAAATAAAGAATTACAAATATTTGAAAGGGGACAAAATATCATTGTTTAAAAGCATGTGGCTGTATACCTAGAAAATTCAAATTAACTATCTGAAACATGTCTAAATATAAACATTTTGTATTTATCTACAATAACAATGATGATAATAGGTCAACTACATGGAGCACATTCCAAATATTTAGAAATAACACCCCTAACTACAGATATATGAGGCTTATATAAAGTAGGCCATGATTTTTTTTTTTTGAGTTGAGAGAAAGAGAAATATATAAAGAGTTTCTCAAATTTATTTTCAAAATAAACAACTACAAATAACTATTTTTAAAAGAGTGATGGGAGTAACATTTTTATTCCTGCAAAGGCAACATGTTGTATAGCCACAAAAAATTAACCAACTTAAACTCAACAGAGGGTTAGTGGAATAGAATGTATATCCCCGAAACATATCTCAGGATAATTGCTCTCAGGTCTCCAAGGGCGACCAATCAATGTTGCTTATAGTATCCAGATTCTGAGGTCCTATCTAAAGGTATTCTGACTAAGTCTGGCATAATTTACAAGTATTCAAGGTAATTCTGATGCCTATGGTTTATATTACTTTGATATGTAATAAAGCAAACATTATAAACCACAAAAAATTTTCAATGATAGTAAGTTTTACTATTAAAGAGAAAAAAATCTCAAATTACTGAAAGTAAATAAAAGATGAAGAACTACACATAAAGAAGAAAACAAAGCTAATGTAAATACATATAACCCCATGGTTCTCACACCTAACACCAGGGCAACCTAGGGCACTCCTGTCAACTCAGAAGGGCACCATGGGATATTTTAGATTTTCAAGGTAAATATAGCAGTACCCGACATCTCTTAGATACAATTCAGACTACTAGCTCTAGGTACACTGTTTCCTCATTAGATTGAGCTACACTGGCAAAATTGACATCACGTATTTTCATTGCAGTAATTTCTGTGATAGAAGCAAACACAGTGTAAAATTCAATTTGTGTCAAGAAGTGAGAGCAGCAGTGTCCAATCTAATTCCAATATTTGAGAAATTTTGCAGTATCCAGTGGACACACATGTCCCATGAATAACTGCAGTTATGCAGAAATGAAACTAAAAAATGTTTTCAGTTTACCTGTATTTTTTTTCAAACAGCTAATAAGTTATTAATAGGACATAAATACTTATTTAATTTTTTGGACTGAATTACTTAATAAACACTAGTAGTAGGCATTATTTTTTGGCTTAGGAGTACCCTACAAGAATTACTGAAACACTAAGGGAATTGTAAACTAAGAACATTTGTATAACTTTAAGCAGAAATAAGAAATGTTTTTAATTAGTCTTTGTATGAGAAAGACCTAAGCAAAAGAAGTAGTAATAAATTAATAACAAAACTAATATTTATATATTGAGTGTTTACTATTTAAAATTCTGCACTTTAAGATTTATATAAATTATCCCATTTATTTATCACAATCTTTTGAGGTAGATTTATTTTAATCTCAATTGTTAAGATTTATAGTAATTAACTTTCCTAAGTTATGGTTTGCTATAGCTATACCAATCCAAGTACTGAACTGTAGCACAACTCTACATGCAACAAATATGACAAGCTGTTAATAATATATAAAGTGCTCTAACTGGATGTCTAGAAAACACTAGAAAATACTAATAGAAAAGAACTGAAATCTGTGACGAGATATTTCACAAAAAAAAAAAAAAAAAAAAAAAAAAAAAAAAAAAAAAAAATGCAGAAAAGCCAGTACAGAAGAAAAAAATCCTTACTAGAAGTACAAAATTTGAATTAAAACTGTAATGACTTCAACATGATATTGTTACCCCCATAAAAGCACCAACCATACACTTTTATCTCTGTTATATATAAGGCATTGTTAGGTAATTAAGAAAAATAAGAACAGTCTACTTTTTTTACTTGGAAAGTTTTAAAGATTTATTTTCTCCTGAAATAGTTATTGAGTGACTATAAATATCTAATGGAGTTAGTTCTTAGACACAGTGGAGAACAATACAGACATAGGCATGTCCTTGATGGAGATTAATGTCTGTGGATGCTAGCCATGTTGATTTGTACTGAGCTAGGCATTGCCATGGATGAGAATGCAATTGGATTCAACCTTTCTAGGAGAAACTTGGGCAATATGTGATGAAAATCTTAAGATGGACTCACCCTCTCATTCCATTTTGAGGAATATTTCAGAATGGCAGTGAAAAATTTGTTTTCAGTGATTTTGTCACAATATTATTTGTTAGAGAAAACTTTGAAAGCAACAATGGTCAATTATCAATGAAAAATTAAGGGAATGCAACAATCTACAGAACAGAATATTAGGCAATCAATGAAAATCATATTTTTGAATAATATTTAATTATATGTGTGTCAACAAAAGATAATGAGATCTACAGAGGAAGAGAAAGGAGAAAATGATTTTCAGAAAAGGAAACAATCCTGCAGCTTGGGGAATGCAATCTCTGGAGGAAATGAAAAGTACATGGTCTGAAGAATGGACAGGGAGGTTGTCATTTACACCTTCAGTGCCTGTCTTAAAAGAAAGCTAATGAACAATTATGAGGACAGTTAAGTGCATATGCAGTGGCCAGACATATATGTAACATACATTTTCATGTTTATTTAGAGATGAGGCCATAGCATTCAAATGGGATGGAATTTGGCAATACAAGTCAAAAGGTATAAGCTGTCCCAAACTGCATGAGGTCTGCAGCTGTTTATCACAAAGGAGCGATCCTAAGGCAAGGCTGATCCTCTGTCCAAATGGAGTTTTATGGTAGAATTGCAAAGCAGGTGGGATGACGAGATTCTGTCAGCTAGTGTCAGGCAGTCTGTTGGAGGTCAGTTGAAGAATATCCAGCTGTCTTAATTAGAGTGAAGAAAACCTTGTGATAATTATTAACACAGGAATATGTGGACGTGCTCCTCACCCCGGCTAAGGACATTTGGTTTTGTTTCAGTGTGTCTCATTTTAGCCACAGGGAGTGCATTTGTCTGTCTGCTTGGGTATATTTTAACACGTGGAAATCGTGCTTTGAGAAACAGCAGGGGAACGCAGATATAATAACTATTACCAATCAGCTTTTAAAAATCACTAAAACTCCAATAGGAAAAACAAAGGAGTGGGACATGCAGTTGGAATCCAATACTACCATTAATATATGTACATATATACACAGAGAAACACAGAACTAAAAAACGATTAGAATGTTCAAGATAGTTATATCTGGGGTGTTAAAGAAATTGATACTATGGGTGATTTAAAATTTATAATTTGATACTACAGATTTTCTCCAATGTGTATGCATTGCTTTTATAATAAAGTAACTCATATATAAACTATTGTGACCAATAACAATGAGAATTGGCAGATATAAACAAAAAATCTATGATAATTTTAAAAATTAACACCATGGTAGTCAGTCAGTTAATTAAAGTACATGGTTTAAGGATTTCAAAGGTTACAAAATTAAGTTTGTAAAAGACAGAATTATTTAAAATTAAAAGACATTTATTTAACAATTATGTCATATTTATTATTAATAAGGCATTGTATACATCAGAAGCTAAGTTAATTAGACAATTTATATTATAGCTATCAACATTTTATTGAAGCATATTTAATTGGGTAGAGAGAATTCTCAGTTGGTCTCCATTTCAGGGGATAACTAAAAGGAAAATATATCCAGTTGACGCTAAAACAACATGGGAGGAACTGGTGCCAACCACTACACAGTTGAAAATCCACATATAACTTTGAACCCTTAAACCTTGAGCACAAATAGCCTGTTGTTTACCCAGAAACCTTTCTAAAAACGTAAACAATCAGTTAACACATATTTTGTATGTTATATCTATTATATACTATATTCCTGTAATAAAGTAAGCTAGAGAAAAGAAAATGTTATTATGAAAATCATAAGACAGCGAATATAAGCAACTAAATATATGCTATTCATTAAATGAAGTAGATCATCATAAAGGTTTTCCATCTAATTGTCTTTACCTTGGGTAGGCTGCAAAGGAGGAGGAAGAGGAAGAGTTGATTTTGCTGTCTCAGAGGTGGCAGAGGTGAAAGAAAATTCACATATAAGTGAAACTGTGTAGCTCAAAACTGTATTGTTCAAGTGTCAACTGCATATACAGTTATGTCTCACTTAATGATGGGATTATATTCTGAGAAGTGCATTCTCAGGCAATTTCATTGATGTGTGAACCTCATAGAGTATACTTATACAAGCCTAGATAGTATAGACTACTACACACCTAGGCTAATGGTATAACCCATTTCTCCTAGGCTATAAGCCTGTATGGCATGTTACTGTACTGAATACTGTATGCAGTTGTAACACAATGATATTTGTGTATCTAAACATCAAAAAGGTACAGTAAAAATTTGGAATAAAAGATAATCATGAGATAATTATATTGGCCACTTAATATTATGAAATATGCTTTCTGCTCCTCCCTCTTTTCTGCTATGCAACTCCTCAAATCCTTAGAATCTCAAAAGTGAGATCTTTTTGTATTCTAATGAGTTGACTGATGGCTGGCAGCCCCTAGGTAGCTTCAGGAAGTAGGTAGTCATAGAAAAATAATGGCATGATTAGAGGGTTGGAACTTTTTGCTACCCTCTACCCTTTCATTCCCTAGTATTGTTTGGATTTGTGCCCCTGCCCAAGTCTCATGTCAAATTGTAATTCCAAATGTTGGAGGAGAGACCTGGTGGGAGGTACTTGGATCTTGGGGTGGACTTCCCCTTTGCTGTTTTTGTGATAGTGAGTCCTCATGCAATCTGGTTGTTTAAAAGTGTGTGGCACTACAGCCTTCACTCTCTTCTTCCTGCTCTAGCCATGTAGGACATGCCTGCTTCCCCTTTACCTTCCACCATGATTGTAAGTTCCTTGAGGCCTCCCCAGCTATGCTTTCTGTATAGCCTGTGGAACTGTGAGACAATTAAAACTCTTATCTTCATAAATTACCCAGTCTCAAGTAGCTCTTTATAGCAATGTAAGAATGAACGAATATATCCCCAAACCCCTTTCCCCATCTGTAGGGAGAGGAGTGGGGGCTGAAGGCTAATTTGATTGTGAATGGACAAAGATTTAATCAAGCATGCCCACAACACAAAGCTTCTATAAAACCCCAAAGGGACAGGGTTCTGAGAGTTTGCAGACAGCTGAATATATGGAGGTTCCTGGAGGTTGGCATGCCCTTTTCACCATACATCATCTTATGCATCTCTCTTCATGTGCACCCTTTATGTCCTTTAATAATAAGCCAGGAACCATAAGTAAATGTTTCCCTGAGTTCTGTGAGCTACTCTAAAAACATAATTAAACCCAAGGAGGGAATCATGGAAACTTTGATTTATAGCCAGGTGATCAGAAGCACAAGGAAAACAGAATGGGGAATGTGAATTGTCATTAGAAGTAGGGGAACAGTCTTGTGGGACTGAGCTTTCACCCCTTGGGATTTGAGGATATCTTCAGGTAGATAGTGTCAGAATTAAGTTGGAAGACAACCAGCTGCTCTTCACTTCAGAACTGATTGCTTACTTAGTGTGTAGGGAAAAGTCTCCACATATTTGGTCACAGAAGTCTTCTGTGTTGATTGTTGTGGTGTGAGAACACAGGAAAAACTGTTTGGTTTTTCTTCTTTTCAGGAACTTAACTATAAATAGAGCTTGAAAAATTGGAAACTGCCCTGGTTGAGTGAATGAGTGAGTGGTGAGTGGATGTGAAAGCCTAAGGACATTACTGTACACTACTGTAAACTTTATAAATACTGCACACTTTGACTACACTAAATTCATTTTAATTATTTTATTATTTCTTCAATGATAGATTAGCTCTCATCTACTGTAACTTTTAACTTTATAAACTTTTAAGTCTTTTAACTTTTGACTCTTTTCTGATAATACTTAGCTTAAAGTACACATTGTATAGTAATACAAAATATTTTCTTTTAGCACCATTCTTCTATAAGCTTTTCTTTAAGATTTTAATTTTTACCTTTTAAACTTTTTTGCTAAACACTAAGACTGCAAAATACACTTTAGCCTAGGCCTACATAAAACTGCCTTTGCAAAAATTGTGACAGAGAAATCCAATATCAATGTAGCTGATTCCATTTGGTTTCTAACCTCACAAGCTAACTGCCCTGGGCATAGACCAAGCTAACTATGGGAATAATTTAGTTCATAGTTTAACTTTAAAGAAGATAATAATAGTCCCTTCCCAAAACTAACCCCATCTTTGTTCAGGAACCAAAATCACCTTTGTAAATCTAATGAAAGTTAGCAAGTTTGGAATTATGGGAGAGTCCTGAACTCTGCTAGGACCTATACATACTTAAGCAATAACCAGCCATTGTACCCTAGTTTGCTTACTGCTCAGGAGTCATGTAGCTAGAGGTCACAAGATTTGTAACTTCTCCAATTACTCCTATAGATAATATCACTATTCTCAATATTTAAGATTGGTCTTTGAGATTTTTTCAGACTTTTGCATTCAGGCAGACCAATCGAGGTCATCCAGCCCCACCACCTGGACCCCCATGAGTCATACCAAGAACTGATTCAACCAGTCTTATGACCCCTCCCCACTCAGAAACTGACTCAACATACAAAGACATTTTGGACACTCCTGTGATTTCATCACCAAACAATCAGCAGCACCCATTCCCTAAGCCTCTTCCCACCAAATTATTCTTAATAATGCTAGACTCTGAACTTTTAGGGAGGCAGATTTGAGAACTATTTCTTATCCTTCCACTCAGCTGCCTTGTGATAGTTAAACTATTTGCTGCAACACTGCTGTCTCAGTGTATTGGCTTTTTGGTGTAGCAGGCAAGAAGAACCCATTAGGTTGTAATTTACTACATTAGTCTATTCTTGCATTGCTATAAAGAAATACCTGAGACTGGATAATTTATAAATAAGGAGGTTCAATTGACTTATGGTTCTTCAGGCTATACAGGAAGCATGGTGGCATTTGCTTCTGTAGAGGCCTCATGAAGCTTACAATCATGGTGAAAGATGAAGCAAGAACTTGCACATTACATAGTGAGAGCAGGAGCATGAGCGAGAATTAGGGAGATGCCATATACTTTTAAACAACCATATCACACAAGAGCTCACTCAGTATCACTAGAATAGGACCAAAGGGTTGGTACTAAAGCATTCATGATAAATCCAACCCCATGATTCAATTACCTCCCACAATGCCCCACCTCCAACATTGAGGATAACAATGTAATATGAAATTGGGAAGGCACAAATACTTAAACTATAACATTCTGGCCCTGTCCCCAACAAATCTCATGTTCTTCTCACATTTCAAAATACAATCATGCCTTCCTAATAGTCTCCCGAAGTCTTAACTCATTTCAGTATTAATTGAAAAGTTCAAACTCCAAAATTTCACCTGAAACAAGGCAAGTCCCTTCTATTTATAAGTCTGTGAAATAAAAAGCAAGTTAGTTACTTTCAAGATACAATGGGACTATCAGCATTGGGTAAACATTCTCATTTCAATAGAGAGAAATCATCCAAAAGAAAGGCTCCACACAGGTTCAAAATTCAGCAGGACCATCATTAGATCTTAAAGCTCCAAAATGATCTCCTTTAATTTGTGTCCCACATTCAGGGTACACTGGTGCGAGCAGTGGACTTCCAAGACATTAGCAGCTCTGCCTTTGTGGCTTCACAGGGTATAATCTTGAGGTTGCACTCATGGGCTGCAGTTAAGTCTCTGTGGCTTTTCTAGTTGCAAGATACAAGCTGCTGGTGGATCTAACCATTCTTGGGTCTGTCCCTCTTCCCACAGCTCCACTAGGCAGTGCCCTAGTAAGGACACTGGTGGGGGTAGGGGGGGTTGGCCCCACATTTCCCCTCTGCAGTGCCCTAGTAGAGTTTTCTGTAAGGGCTCTACTCCCACAGTAGGTCTCCACCTGGGCACCAGGCTTTTCCATATATCCTTTGAAATCTAGGTGGAGGCTCCTAAGCCTCAGCTCTTGCACTCTGTGCACCCATGGGCTCAACACCACATAGAAGTCACCAAGACTTATGGCTTGCATCCTTGCAAACTGTGGCTTAAGCTTTACCTGGGCCCCTTTGAGTGAAAGCTAGAGCCTGAGTGGCTGGGATGCAGGGAGCAGCATCTTGACACTGTACCAGGCAGTGGGGTCCTGGGTATGGCCCATAACCATTCTTCCCTCCTAAGTATCTGGTCTTGTAATAGGAGGGCATGCTGCAAAAGTCTCTGAAATGTTTTCAAGACCTTTTTCTCATTGGCTTGGCTTTCAGCATTTGCTTCTTTTGTAGTTAGGCAAATTACTCTAGCAAGTGGTTGTTCAGGAGTCCATTTGAATCCCTATCCCAAAAACGTTTTTTATTTCTCTTCCAAATGGCCAGGCTGCAAATTTTCTAAACTTTTAAGCTCTGCTTCCCTTTTAAATATAAGTTTCAAGTCATTCCTTTGCTCCCACATCTGAGCATAAGTTGTTAGAAGCAGCTAGGATATATCGTCAACATTTTGCTGCTGAGAAATTTCTTCTACCAGATATCCTAGATATTCATTCTCAGTTCAAACCTCTACAGACCCCTAGGGCATGGACATAATGCAGCCAGGTTCTTTGCTAAAGCGTAACAAAAGTGAACTTTACTTCAGTTCCCAAAAAGTTTATCATGTTCATCTGCGACTTCATCAGCCTGGACTTCATTGTCCATATCAATCACTATCAACATTTTGATCATCTTCCTATCTTATTCTGAGTCCTCAGCACTCTTCCAATCTCTGCCTGTTACCCAGTTCCAAAGCTGCTTCCACATCATCAGGTGTCTTTAAAGCAATACCTCCTCCTGGTACCAATTATCTGTATTAGGCCATTCTCACGTTGCTGTAAAGAAATATGCTGAGACTGGGTAACTTATAAAGAAAAGAGGTTTAATTGGCATATGGTTCTGCAGGCTATACAGGGATCATAGTGACATCCGCTCCTGAGAAGGTCTCAGGAAGCTTATAAGCATGGCAAAAGTGAATAGCGAGCACTTATGTCATATGGCAAAGCAGAAGCAAGAGATGCCACACACTTTTAAAAAAAACAGATCCCAGGAGATCTCACTCATTATCATGAGAAAAGGACTAAGGTGATGGTGGTAAACCATTCATGAGAAATTCACCCCCATGATTCAGTTATCTCCCACCAGGCCCCACCTCCTACATTAGGGATTAAAATTCAATATGGGATTTGGGCAGGGACACATATCCAAACTATATCACATACACAGGGTCAAGATCATCAATATCATATAGGCCACATAACAATGTTTAAGTCAATGATGAACTGCATATAAAAACATAGTCTCATAAGATTATATTCAAGCTGGAAAATATTATTGAATATTTTCTCCAGAGATTAAGACCTTTTCAACCTTTTGGGAAAGATAAAAGCAATATCAGAATGGACATAGTAAAGGTCCTGAGTAGTTTATTCAGGATTATTCCTAAGCAAGACAAGATCACAGGCAAGGAGCTTGAGAATGAAAAGTCACCAATTTAAAGTAATGCATCTGGTGGTAACACATTTTACAGGGAGGGGTTGTGAGGAGAATAAATAACATCAGGAACCCTATACAGCTTTTGTGTCCTGAGTTACAGTAGAACAATTGGAGAAACACATTTTAAGGATGCCCTAGGCACAGCTTCAGGCAGTGGGCTAAGGAAAAAGCAGCAAGTCCACAGGGCAGAGGCAGCTCAGCATCTTTAACAGTGAATGAGCTGAGTTACAAATAAGTCAGGCTCAACACAAACAATTTCAAACTGAAATAAAAGACACATTTTTTTGTGTTTACTATCTGGAAAATATGGCATTCCACCTAAGTTCCTCTAGTTGAACTAGAATAAAGGGCACTTATTATCATTTCTAATTATGAGGCACAACATTGAAAATACTCCATTTCCTTTATTAAAAATAAATTCCTAAATCTTCTTCTATATGAATTTTTACTTATATATGTAAAATTATATATATTTTACTTTATATCAATTCTTTCTGCAATACCAATACCACCGCCGTCATCTCCATCCTGCCCATTCCTACCACTGCATTTTGCCATGTGAGTCTGAGCTTAAAATAAAAATCTGTTAAAAAATTAATTATTCTGATAGAAAAATATAACAGATATGCTAAAAGTTAGAAGATAATGCTATTCCTTGTAGAGAAAGTTCAGGGCATAGGTGATATAAAATAATCTAGGAATGGAAAACAAAGATATAATATGTGTGTTACATAGAAGTCCATCTCACACATATATCCACAAATAGATTGGGGTTTTATTTTAAAGAATAAAACATCTTTAGTCAAGAGCGTGAAATGTGACATACAAAATGGTGGCACTCTGATTCAGAGCTGTAAATAAGAGTCAGGAAGCCCTTCTAAGAAGGACTGTCCTCAAGTTAAAAAAAAAAAAAAATTACCTTGCACCTTTGAACTGGGTCAAATTGTAACTACCACAACATCCTGGAAAACAGCTAAATTTCACCAGTGCCACAACTCCTAAACAGCAACAACCAATGAACTATGGACTTATGTACTAAGACAGCTGCCTCCACAAATAATTTTTCCAAAACAATTTGTGTAATCATCTTCAGCTTCCTTTTGATTTACTCCTAAAAATTCCATTTCCCTCCCCTTTGTTGGAATATAATTTGGTTTCTACGTGAATCTGTGACTCCTGAATTGCAATTCCTAAGACCCCAATAAACGCCTTTTCTTACTGCACTGCAGTCTTTGCCTCCTTTAGGATGACAGAACAAATAAGCTCTCAAAACAAGCCAAGAATATATTGGAATATAGTTATAGAAGAATAGAATACAAAGAAAAGGAATAATACTCAACCTTGCGTCACAGATTATTTTTCTAGAATATTGTGCTTCTCTTAAAAGTAAAAATTGGCTTGTAAATTATGATTTCATTTTCTGCAATACTTTCTTTGTATGTTACATTGGATTGCAAGAATTTGCTTTCTTTCTTTTCTTTTATCAGAAGTTCCTAAAAGAATTTCTTTATTCATTCTACCTCATAGATTTCATTAAAAACACTTCTCTACAGCTGCCTCTAACACTGAGTCTCCTTTTAGAACTCATATTCTGGCTTCCTCTTCTTTTATTTTTTAAAATTTTAAGAGTTCTTTTTTTTCCTACTTATCTGCCTCTCTTTTTATTTCCTTTTGTGTCTGGTGCTTTATTAAACAGTCATTTTTTTATAAAACAGTCTATTTTTAAATTTATGACCCATATTTTAAAGGTTACCAATAATTTTTCTATACCTAAATTCCAAAGAATACCTTAGATAAAGATTATCTTGGACATAACCCCTGTTTTAAAACAATAACTCTCCATCGGAAGACTTTTTTGATCAATTTAGTTGTGGAAAAATACAGATTATAACATTCTGTGTTGTTTTACACAGTTAGTTTTAAGACTGTCTCTAACCTTTTATCTAAGTGGAAATCATCAGAGTTTACAGCTCAAACTGTTTGGGGAGGAAGTTAAAAATGAAGTGGTGATTGCATGCATTTTAAATACACTGATTTATTAACAAATAGGAAAAGTTTTCACAAGAGCAAAACAACAAGGAAAACAATACTCAAAATTTTGTGTAGTTCTTAAAGCTTTCATGTTCACTTTCTGAAAACAATACATTTTCATTCAGTGGATTCTATATTTTTTCCACCGAGTAAAAGAACTTTGTTGTATTCTTCAGAAATTATATAAAAATAATATATTTCCTTAGGTCTCTTATGCTTTTAAATATAAAGAGACGTAGAGCTTGAATAATAAATTATCTAGTTAATAGAAATTAGGTATTCAAATATCCAAAATATTGTTTGAAAAATAAATTAACCTCAATTATTTTCAGAGATATTAACCATCATAACTGAAAATTACAGCAAAATACTAGAAACCATTATTACTGAAAAATCGATACATTCCTTTGTTAGTTCTTAATATAATCATAAAACATATTTTAAAAATTATTTTCCTTGCTACAAAAGTTATATTACCACTTGGATGATTGACTATACGACTTCTTTATTAATCGGATAAATTATGTCCCAAAAGTTAACAAATAATTTCATCAGAGGCAATGTAACATTCTTAAGCAAGCTCACAAATGCATGTTTCACTCATGTTTTAAAATAAAATTATATTTTATAAAAATGTACAGAAGAATATTATTATAGCACTATAGTTAAAGGAGTAAAACAATAACATTAAAAATAAGTAACAAAAGTGGCTACAGTTATATGTGGAGATAAATGTAAGACTCATAAAGATTCTGAAAACAACTTATGGGCAAGTTTTTGGGTTTGAGGAGTTGATGGCATTTATTTTCTTATCATGACTAAATTTATTTAAAATTCATGTTTTGTTCTAATTTTTAGTTGCTTTTGCAAATAAATTCCACCTTCCCCCCCATCTCAATGAACCATACTTTCTAGTACTCATGCCCCTGGGCAGTCCCCTCCAACCCTGATTTTGGGATGATGCTGTGTAACAAATAGAAAGCAGCAGAAGAGATACTCAATGACCTCTAAGGTCAGGCTATAACAAGCCATGCAGATTTTGCCTTGGTCTTTTAGAATACTTGCTCTGTGGGAAGCTAGTGCCAAGTAAGAAGCCCAATCACTCTGAGGCTGACATGCTGAGAGAAAGCTCAAATCAGCCAAGCTGTACAGGCCATGTAGAAAAGGAAGGAGAGAGGCATATGGAGGGGAGGGAGGGCTGAGGGCAGGAGAGAGTGAGAGAAAACTTGCCAGTTCCCAGCTGTTTGAAACTTTTCAGCTGAAAAGTCAGTTATGTATAATAAAATGCTCACTTGGATATCTACCCCAGTGGAGCCCTCAAATAACTCCAGTTCTAGACACCATTTCACTGTTACTGATTGAGAGGCACCAGGCAAGAACCTCCCAGCTGAGTTCAGTGAACCCACACTCCATGAAAGGTAATAACAAATTGTTGTTTTAAGCCACTAAGTTTTGTTGTTATAAAATAGAGAATAAGCATGGTTTTCCATTCTTAAAGGTATAACACCAACACTAAATTGCTTTCATCAGCTAAGATTAAATGGGCATAAAGAAAGGAAAATATTTTCCTTATTGGCTATGCAAAAGGGAAAAGGAAAAGTGATTGTCAATATGTGATGACTTATTTCCTGGGTGATTTAATTACTGTCTAGACAGTCCGAAGGAACCATTTAAAGGATACAATGTTGACAAACTGGTATCCAAAACATTAAAAATGTCTCTATTTTGGAAATTAATCTTTTGATTTATAATCAGCACTTCCAAAACTTTTAGTAAAGACCTGTAGAGTAATAACAAAGGCATAATAATATTATGTTCTATAATATTCTCTATGTCAATGACAGGTTATAGATAACCATCCCAATATATTTGTTTATGTATGCAAATACATATCTTAATGTAGTCATTTTTCAGCACAAACATAATCCTGCACCCTAGAGAGATTTTAATGCAGTTCATAAAATTAGAATCAGAAGATTCAATTTAGTCCAACCTTCTTTTTTGGGGGACTGTAGTTTTATCTGAAAAAAATTGTACTCTTACATGTTGTATTTGAACATAAAATTAAATTCAGCTATCTCAGAGGACAAGTTCAGATTTAATAAAAATAAATGTGACTGCTCATTCATTCAAAGAAACACACTCTCATTTTCCTACAGATGCTTCAGTAAAGCGAACACTAATCTAATTATAGTATTTAAAAAAATAAATTGTCTTTGTGCTTGCTATAAAATAAACAACACAGCTGCAGGGCCTGCCGAGCTTCACTTATTAAAGAAAATACCTTTTGATGATTAACAAAGGCAGATTTGTCTGAAATATGAATGTGCTCACTAGAGTCTCCTGGATGGATGGGATTTTCAAAAAGGGAGGATTTCAATGAAATGAAGAAAATGTAAACCTAGATAATTGGTTAGATAACTTTTGCTCAGTTTTGATTTACAGTATCAGCAGGGGCAAAAGTGGAGGGTAAAAAAGAACAAATAATCAAGAAAAAATGTTATATTGTTTTCCTAAAAACCATCTCTAATTCCTTTTTGGCACAGAACTTTTATATTAAGACCTTTTCAGTAAAATGACTCAGTCACTGTAATAATTTAAAGAAGGTATTGCCTAAGTCAGGTGCTGAAGGATTTGGTTTTTAACCTGGGGTGAGATTTAGCTACAGTTCCTCGAGCAAGTAGCTTTCACCTGTGCTTACCATTCTGGGATTCTTAGGACAGTAATAATGGGAAAGTTTCCTATAACTGGGCATTTGGCACAAATTCTACTTGGATATTATCTAAACTGGAACACTTTTGAGAATGAAGAGGGACTATTAATAACTAATTAATTCATAATTATGTTGAGGCAAGGTATAAATTATCACTGACTCACACCAACTGGGATATATGGTCACCCTACATAAAGAAAACGTTGTCAGTCATTGGCAGGGTCTCCCTGTGTATAGTACTGTAGGACCAGATATGTATACAGAAGAAGGTTCACTCCTTTGAAGTCTCACAATTCATTAGTGGCAGAATTAAACATAGGTCTCCTAGTACTTTTCCAAAATAATGGTAGCCAAAGATCCCCACTACCAGTCTACCTAAAAGCTTACTATTAGAGAGGTTTCATTGATTGTTGGATACACATTACAAAAGATCCTGAAAAATATAAATGTTATCACTGAGTGCTTCTATATTAGGCCAACAGCAAAAATAACTCAGCCAAGGGAAATTTATCATATTAACGACCTTTACCTTGGAAAACAAGGAAAGGGGTCCCAAGGAAATGAATTAAGGGCAGGCATTTTTTGGTGAGAGTAACCATGTGAAAGGAAATATCCAGAGCACAGGGAGGCACCACAGAAGCAGCAGGGTAAACACAAGGATGGCTCTAATAAAAGCCATTTCTCATCTCATAAAGCCTACCAGCTACCTTAGATTAACTCTCCTCTAAACCCAAAGAGCAACATTTCCACAGCAATATTTTTTATTGTTGTTGTTTTACAGCTATCCACATTTGTTTTCTTGTCCTTAGCTCATATTTTCTTACCAGAGTTCATAGACCATAACAAATCTCTCCTATAAATACTTGAATTTCATACAGCATATGTGCAAGTGTGAATTTAAAAAATGAAACAAATTGCAAATATACTCTACTTCTTCAACTATAATAGTGGGCTTATCATGAAGCTCTCTTACGTTCCCTTAAATATCGTCAAGTGGGAGAGTCTACTCTAGGGATATCTGTGAAAACGCAGAAGGAAGTTATACACACAACTCGACCTCATATACCTGGAAAAGGGCATGCAATGACATATAATTAGACCTTATTCAAGATGCCTAGCAGGTGTGTCAAACGGAATTATTTTCCTTTCCCCTACTGTGATGTGACATAATAGTTCACAAGACCGTCCTTACTTCTGACACCAACTGTAAGTTTGGAGGTCCTCAAGACCACCTTAGTTTCCATCATTCACTATGAGGACTCACAGAACTCACTGAAAGCTATTCTACTGACAGTTATGTTTCATTACAGTGAAAGGATACAGATTAAAATTACCCGAGTTGCAGAGACACATAAGGCAACTTCAGGAAAATTCCAAACATGGAACTTCCTGTTGTACTCTCCCCGTGCAGTTATGGACAGCATTAATTCTCCCAGCAACAGAATGTAATAAAACAAATGGCATATTGTCCATCAGGGAATCTCACCTGAGCCAGACTTTTTATTGAGGTCCTATCATGTAGACATGGTTGGTTGGACATGTGGCTGATCTCAGTCTCCAGCCACTCTGGAAGTCTAGCTGATACCACAGATCACATTGTAAGATTGCCTAGGATGGCCGAAGCCCCCCAAGTAAACCAAGATATTTTTATAAGGCAGCGTATCCATCCAAGGGATTAGAGATTACTGTGTAGGAACTGAGGGCAAAAGCCAGACCTGTCATTGGACGAGTTTAAATTATTTATTGCACTCGCCTATAAGGGATATTGCTGAAATCCTGTTTCTGGGCTCTGCATTGAGAGTTATGCTATCCCTTCTCCCATCTACCACCTACTCATGCATTCACTGCTTGTCCTTCTGCCTTTATTTTTTGATGCCTCTAAACTTGGTAAGCTTGTTCATAAACTACAGCTCTAATTTCTAAAATAAATAATTAGTCTGGTTTATCATCATGTGTTGGTATGAGAATTTGCTAGTAGCCCCTTCATGGGCACAGCCCTCTTCCAATCAGTTGTGCCCAAGAGCAATAGATGACTGGTATTTAACCAATACCACTCTCATAAGTATGGTCTGGAATGCTGGCATTTCCATAATAAAACTTATGCCTGTCATGAAATACAGGTTGAGTATCCCTATCCCTGACTCAAAATTTTTGGGAATGAAAGTGCTTCAAATTTTGGACTTTTTCAGATTTTGGAACATTTGAGTTATACTTACCTGTTGAGCACATCTAATCTGAAAATTCTAAATCTGAATGCTTCAGTGAACACTTCCTGTGAGCATCATGTTGGCGCTCAAAAGTTTCAGAATTTGGAGAATTTTGGATTTTGAATTTTTGGATTAGGATGCTCACCATAGTTGATTTGTTGTTGCCAGGTATAAAAAAATCCAGTGTGAATGGCACCTAAACTTAATAATGATAATAAAGAGTAGTTTAATTTCCAAAGGTTACATGAAAAATTATATCACTTGGTTTCATAGCACACTATTGACTGTTTTGGCTTTGAAATGTTCATAAGTGATATTTACAACCTATGTTTGCCACTGAGGTTCAAAATTTTGCCAATTCAGGACCAAAAATGCTTTTGTCATTCAGCAGGTATAATATATACACTTTAATTGCCTTTTGCAATGAAAGGAACATAAACTGTTATGAAATGTCAAAAGTAACATTCACTTTATTTTATAATGATACAAAATGGGTAACCTAGTGTTATGGACTGAATTGTTTGCCCCACCCCACACCCCACAATTTTATGTTAAAACCCTAGCCCCCAATGTGGTTGTCTTAGAATTAGGGTTTATAAGGAGACAATAAAGGTTAAGTGAGATCATTTGAGTAGAGCTCTAATCTGATATAATTGGTTTCTTTATAAGAAGAGCATGAGACATCAGAGCTGTCTCTCCCTGTAATGTGAGAACACAGCAAAAAGATGGCCATCTGTAAGCCAGAAATAGTCTTTTCCAGAAACTGAATCTGCATTTCAATCTGGGACTTGTAGCCCCCAGAACTGTGAGAAAATAAATATCTGTTGTTTAAGCCCCCCAGTTGTTGTATTTTGTTATAGCAGCCCAAACTAATACACCTGAAGCTACGATGAAATAAATAACTGAATAATTAAATGAATGATTTTATTGAATATAAACTTAATAAATAAATGAAAACATAAAAAAGATATTTAGTACAAAAACAGGGATTTGAACATATTGTAAGCTCAGAAAATCATTTTCACTCTTAAACTCAAAATTTCCCATTTAAGGATCTGTGAATTTAGTAAGGCTTTTATTTGATTTAGGCCTATAAAATTTATGTAATTTTTTATCATAGACATAATAAGATATTTTACCTTTTGTGAAGACAATTGGAAATTTTCATTTACCATACATTCTGAATGAGACTGAAGCAATACGAAGATCAGAAATCAGTGAAGCAGCAGAAAGCATTAGTGAGTGAGAACAATTCACCACATGACCATCTGTCCCACATTCTGAATTCAAGAGAGTCCACAAGTCTATAAAAATGTCATGCATGAACTTTCTTTAATGGTAATTTTTTTTACTACTGGATATATTAATTTTCAATTGTATTTCAATAGGGCATTAGTGATAACCAGTTAAACAAATCTAAGATCCTAATGGATATATATCACAGGCTTAGTTTTCATATTTAAAGGTAACATCAAATTTATATCACATTGTTCAGGAATTCACTTATTTATTTCCCATACTTTATGGGTGCTGTGATGCCTCATAAAATTTCATATTAGCTAGGATCTCCTGCTAGGAAAATAATATGGTGGTTATGTTAATTTGCATTTCTCTATGATGGATATTTAGCTTTGTATTTCTGTGTCACTGTGTATATTTTCATCTATTTTATAAAACCTTCTCACTGTCAGGAGAGAAATGGAGTGGAGAAGAAAGATCATGACCTGATATTTCAATATGATTTGCATACAGCTACAGAAAATAGAAATGGCCTGGAATTATTTTAAGAGTGTCTAGATAGGTGTTCTGATACAAGAACCGTATCTACAGAACACCATCATTATGTGAAAAAACATCTATGTCCTACCTCTCCTCTAATCTCCCAGATCAGAACTGATCTAAGAGGCCTGAGATCACTGTTCAGTGGTCAGGAGAAATGATTATGCCAATTTGCTTTTTTACTTGCTTTGAAACTGGAAGATTTATGAGGGCAGAAACTTGGTCTCTTTTGTTCTCACTTTATTCCCAGAGCCTATATTTGCTCAATGCATACCGTAGTTTTTCAAGAAATATTTGTTGACTCATTGGCTGGAAGAAAATGAGACAAAATGCCATCCCTACTGCTGTGAGAGGGAAAAGGAAAGAAAATAAACTACATTGTTGAGACTTCCCCACATAAGTCAGCTTCCTTCTCAGTTGGAAACAAATCTTCTCAGTTGGAAAATCTCTGAGAAACAGCTCAGGAATAAGTGGGTCACATATGACAGACTACCAGTGTTTGAAGGCAGAAAACGAATAGACATCTTCTCTGTAGTTTTCTACATCCTCCTTGAAAAAAGCAAGGGAGGCACTGAGGTGGAGCCCCCTTTGCAGAGGCCAGAGTCCCATGGGTGTAGAAGGTGCTTCCGGCATTGGACTAAACATGGGGCCTTGCCCTCTGCTGAGCCAGAAAACAAAATATTTTTGGATCTTGGAACACTGTGGCTTCCTTGCTAGAGTTTTCTCCAAAGTTAGCCATTGTGCCAACAGAGATGGCAGAAGAAGGAACTCTTCACTTATCTGACGTTTGGACACGATCTTTTCCAAGGGACCCAGTCATAGAGAAGAGAGACATGAAAGTAGACAAGAAAGCTTTCAGCCTGCTCCTGAAGGCTACTGTACAGGCAGGAGGCAACCATACAGCTTCTGAGCAGATGGAAATTCTGAATGAAATGGCAAACATTGCTTAGGAATACTGAGCACGCAAACAAGATGGTACCTCAAAACCAACTTTTGATATCATTATAATTAAAACTGCTCTGATATAAAGTTTCTATATAGAAGGGACTTTGGGCACAACAAACTTGAATGCAAGAATTAAACTTAAAGTCATGTTTGAATAATAATATTACATTAAATTCTATAGATAAAATAATAATAATACATTAAATATTATACATAAAAAAATAATCTAAAGATGCCTCCATAGGCACTTGTACAGTATTGAAGAAATATGGATTCTCCTTTACAAAGAATGGTATTTTATTTATTTGGCATGAATTGAGCCACTAATGGTGCTGCTGATGATTACTTATAATAAAAAATGATTGCTGTAAACAATTAGCTTTTAGATGATAATAAAAGTCATAGTTAGAAGCAAGTCCACTGAGAACTAGAAGTGACATGTGGGAATCACTTCCAATTAAAATCTCTTAGAAATCAAGATTAAGCATCAGTAACGTTATGGCAGAAGTGAAAGTAAAAATGTGGTTTCGTTGATACACTGCGTTCTCAGGACTATAGTCATTGCATCATTGAGTATTAATGTTACAAAATGTTGAAAAAATTAAATAAATGCACTGGCATATACAATGAACACCTTGATACATAGATATTAAGAATAAAAGTATAAGCAACACAAAAATGCTTTGATTATAAAGTAACGTGATATATTCAATATACACTCTGCTCCATTCTTTTCTTTACATAGGCAAGTAAACTGTCTTCCCTCCTGTCACCAAGACACTGAGACAGGCTAACCAATGACATCATTTTTAAAGAACATACAACCTATACAACTTATCTACCTGCCAAATTTACAAAGATCTGTCTCTGAATATTTTATATATTTTATCTTGCTGAGGGTCCCTACATCTCTGTTGAGATGAACTGATTTTACATGAGCTCTTGGGATATTGAAGGACCCTGATGACCTCATTCTGTTAGTGTTTACTTGCTACTGTATTTTCTCCTTTTCAGCTTCTTATCTCTTCTGTGACCCAGAACAAATCTATTTCTGGAATTTTGAGTAGGACCAATGTTTACAGGCTATGCTGGGGAAAATTTCTTTTCTTCTTTTTTTTTTTTTTTTTTTTTTTTTTTTGAGACGGAGGCTCGCTCTGTCGCCCAGGCTGGAGTGCAGTGGCGCGATCTCGGCTCACTGCAAGCTCCGTCTCCCGGGTTCCCGCCATTCTCCTGCCTCAGCCTCCCTAGTAGCTGGGACTACAAGCGCCCGCCACCTCGCCCGGCTAGTTTTTCTTTTGTATTTTTCAGTAGAGACGGGGTTTCACGGTGTTAGCCAGGATGGTCTCGATCTCCTGACCTCCCAAAGTGCTGGGATTACAGGCTTGAGCCACCGCGCCCGGCCTGGGAAAATTTCTTTTACCTGTATCCATCCAAACCGATGGAGAAGGAGGATATGTGTCTTAATCATCATGTTAAAAATCACTTTATATTGCCCTCAAATACCAACTGCCCTGTTTACTGATTGCAGTTAATCTCAGCTGGATGTTTAAAAACTGAATTCTGGATATAGACAAAAATTTCTCAGTAAATACTAATAAATTATTAATAATGATTATTACAACTACTGTATATTGAGAGCTTAGTAAGTTCTGCCAGTTGTTGAAATCAAAAACATACTGTAGGTAGCATGATCTTTCAGCAACTACTAAAAGACTTCAAGAGAAAGGAAACATTATTTGGTGTCCCATTCTGTTCCATCTTGGACTGATGATACCTTAAGATTCTGGAAGGGTGAGTTAGAGTTAAAAGAAAGAAGGTATTATAATCAGAAGAGGCTGTAAAAACATAAGAATGTGCTTGCATATTCAGTCAGCACTAATATAGTCAGAATCAAACCATTGATACAGTCAGAGTATACGGGAGAGTGAGAGGATGGCATGAGGAGAACTGAACATCTGGAAGATGCAGAGCTGAGGATCTGGGGCTTTACTCTGCGGGGAAAGGATTCATAGTGGAGTACAGTCAGATTTGAATATTACAAACATCACTCTTAGAAACTATAGGTAGTGTATTGGTATAGAGAAGTGAATTATGGGAGTAAATATTATTGAACTATTGCATCAGTTGAGGCAACAATTAAACTCAAGTGGTGAAAGAATAAAGAACAGGAAACATATTTGAGAGCTATTTAAGGGACAGATTGACAAAGTTTCCATGTTTCTGGCTGTTGGGATCAGCAGTAATTGATGATATTTACTAAAAGTGGGAATGCAAGGAGAAGAGAAAGGCAGATGTAGGGAAATGAGGGAGAAAAACTATTGAGTTCAAAGCCATGTTGAGTTTTGTACAAGAGGAGAACTCAGATGCAGGTATTCAGGTAGCAAGTCATTGAGGAAATCCTAAAGGGAAGTCTAGGCTAGAAATACTGGGAAACAATGTAAATGAGAAATGAATAGAGTATGAGTAAAGGCAGTAGCAGGGGGAATAGTGAAAACACGTTGGGCTTAAGAAACATATTGAAGCGAGATTCAGTAAGACTAGTGCCACACTGATTAAACATTAGAGAAATGTATTGTTCTTATTAAGCACCAGAGCCAGTGCCATCAAAGGTATGTAAATCCACAGGTACAACTTCTAACCTGTAAACAAAACTGTAATTAAAATTTACTCTTACAGAAATACAATATTTTTTCTGTATTAGACTATTACATGTAAACTGTAAGGTCAACGTTTATGTTATCTATTTTAGTATCCAAAGCACCTAGTACTATGTATATGGCAACACATGTTTGTTGAACCAAATTGACACATCTCTGCTGCAATTATCATGATATTAACCATTTGTTCAGCATACACTTACTGAATGTATATAGGCATCAAGTCCTGTCCTTATTGCTAAAGCTACAAATTTAAAATACAGTCTTATATCCAAAGAACTCAGTCTAAGATAAAGATAAACATATATAAGATGATAATTGCTATGATAGCAGCAAGCACAGGACAATATGGAATTACAGAACGGAGATATATCACCTGGCTAGGAGTTTCAGCTTCCTGTAGGTGATGACTTCTGAGTCAAACTTGAGTTTGAGTTGTAGTTCCCAAGCTTCATTGGGGTGGGGCTAATAAATAGTGGAAGGTATTGTAGGCATCAGGATCATGTTGTATGAGTAGGGCACAGAGGTCTGAGAGATTGTAGAACTCTGTAAATAATACTACAAAATTAGTGAGATGATGAAAGTGGAGTGGGTGGTGGGGAGAGAATAATGAGCCATGAAGATTCTAGTAAGGATAATATGTCTTCTGTGCTATTCTTAGAAATCTGAATAGGAGAAAAAATAGGAAGGGAAGCTAGTTTCAGAAAACAGTTCAGCATCAGACATAGTGAATTGGAGCTTTGTATTAGGGTAGGCTAACTATCGTAACCACTTTAGTGGCTTAACACAATAAAAGTTTCTATTTCATTAATATCCCAATCTAATGATGAGTTTGTATGGGGGTGTCTATGTTCAATGCAGTCAGTCAAGCACCAAGACTCTTTCCAGCCTGTGTCCCTGACCCTCCTCTGTATCCTTAGAATATATTCCACGTAGCTGGTGGATGAAGAAAGAGTGTGTAGGTGGAGATAATGTTAAGATATTTAAGGAGTCCAAGAGTATATAGGTAAGACTTTTTATGGATCAAACCTGAATGAGACACATATGACATCAAAACATATTCCACTGGTCAGAAATCACTGTTGTATTGATACCTGACTTTGAGGAGACTGGGAAGTTTTGTCTACCTAGATGCCCAGTAGGAAAGGAAAAAGAATTTGGTGAGCAAATTTCCGTCTGTGATCTAGGCAAGTTGAAATCAAATGTAGATAGCGAGGTTTGAAATACTTTAATAATGTATGAGTTGTAAATATACATAGTGGTTGTTTAAATCATGAAAATGAAGAAAATATTCAAGCATGATCAAGTATATTGTAAAAACTTAAGAATTTCAGCATTTTATGAATACATAAAAGAGAAGCATGAAAAATAGACTGAGCAGAAAGAAGACTACGAGAGAGAATGTCAAAGATACAAAGGGAGAAAAACATGTCAAGAGGGAGGAAGAGGCCAAAAGCATTATGAGCTCCAGGGTAGTTAAATAAGATAGGAACCATTGGGCCACATTCTAAAATTTTAACTACTTCAGTTTCATATAAATTCAATATGCCATTTTGATGGTTGAATGACCTACAGGAAGGGGCCCATGATTGTATCTACAGTAATAAATTGCCTTGATTTATGTCTCAACTTGTTTTAAAATGTAATATGGCAAAGTTTTCTGCATAACTTAATTACTGAGATTTCAAATTAGCTTTAACAAAACCTTTAAATCTACAACTAGAGTTACTTTTCTCATGTAAGTTTTGTGTGTGATGACTGCCTCAAAAAAATTAAATATATCAATAAAATACACTTTTAATTCAACTTTCATGTTTATAATCTCTAATGCACTTTTAGTTAGCAACTCCCTTGTGTATTCACTATGTATGTAAAATACATTTGCTTATATGCTTCGTGTGTGTGTGTATATATACATCTATGTATTTCCTCATGGAAAAATATAATTAAATTGAAATTATTGACAAAACATTTTTAAAAATGCATTGCTAAACATCTCAAAATTGTGTTTTCAATTATGAAAACCATTAATGCAACTATTTGGAAATTGTGTAGCTCTAAGGAACAATGCAGGTGGAAGGTGAAATACATTATTGGTGTTTTAATACCAATGTTTTAAATGTTTAAATGTTAATAAACATTTTAAATATATAGGTATATATTACTTGACATTGAAAATAGTGTGAAGAAATGCTTTTCAAATATTCTTGTAGCTATTGGTCTTTCTTCAAAAGAGTCTTCCTCAAATTTTCAATGCATATAATAGATGCAAGAGGAGCTCTTATAATTGATGGTTTCTCCTAATGGTAACCTCCCAGGCAACTCTTAGAATTCCTAAATCAAAAGGAGCAGAGTTTGAAAACAATCCTTGTGCTCTGTGGTGGTAGACACTGTCACAGGAAGGCAAACGTTCATGATTTTTTAAAATATGGTGCTGAGATGTTTGAGTGATCCAAGTTGGAAAGATTGAGAGCAAGAAGTTAAAAAGCTGAATAGTGGTAGCCCCTCTTAAATAACAAATAAATACACAAACAGCTGATATAGGCTAGTGTTTTAGTGCTCAGATGGACCAGAGGGCCAGCCCAGTCTTGGCCATCGCCTCAGAGGAAACCTTTGCCACAGGTTTAGACAACAAAACAAGGCAGACCAAAATAAAACACAAAACAACAACAAACCTCCAGAGGTTTAAAGGACAGTCAAATGATATTTAGCAGCAATGATTAATACCAAGTCAAATGAATGTACTTCTGCCCCTTAACTATAAATAGCGCATACCATGAAATGTTCTCACCTTAAATTCAAACTCCATTCACACGTATTCATTCAAAATGTATTAAGCACCTATGAACGGGCTCTCTGCTAGTGGTGGCAATATAAAGAAGATATCATGCATAATCTCTTCCAGCAAAAATCTTTAATCCTCATAGAAGAGTAATGAGTACATACAAATAATGGCTGAGGGAGAATATGTCGTCCTAATGGAGCACAGAAATAGGGTTTCCAGATCTGACTGATGGGCCAGAGATCATCTTCTGGCAGGAGGGACACTTGAACAAGGTTAGTGACATGCCAGGGGTGGGTATTTAGGCAAATTAGAGTTCAGCAACTGTAATACCAACAAGGACAGCAAATTAACAAAATAAAGAAAAACAAAACCACATGGACACTGTACTGTGGACTTCATTTGGATTCTTACTGAATGTATACAATTAGCCTATGGACGATGACCTTATGACCTTGATACGCTTAACCATATTTCATATGTAGGAAGAAGATTAAATTTGTTAAGTATCTTGTCAACATGATACAGCTCTGTTTTGGTGGCTAAGCAATATTATAGGCTCAGGAAGTCTTACTCTAGAGCTTTATTTTTTTAACCACATTAGACTGTGAAGAAGGATTTTTTGAAAAAACAAGAAAGCTGGAGAGGCCTCCTAGGATATTTGTGAATAAGAAAATCCTGTTTTGTTCCTTTTTTTTTTTTTTTTTTGAGTGATGTCAGCTTACTAGAGGGACTTCAGAAAACCAGCTGACAAGGTTGAATATGCTAAGTTTATTATGCAAAGCAATATCTTTTTATAATTTACAATATTGAACAATATTAAAAGAAAATCCCCCAAACATTTGAGTTGATGTGTTTTTTTTTTCTCTCTCTTGTCATTTTAAGAAGGAATAAATAAAATACGAAAAAATCACAGGAGGTTGTATTTCTACTACCTTAAAGTGCAAATCATAAGGACCTTTGAAAATTATTGTCACGTTGTTTTGTAGCCTTCTTTTCAAAGCCAGAGAGTTTCAATTTCTGTAAGTATTTCACACAATAAAGGTATTGCAAAAATTCCTGTCTCTCACTAACCCACCTCTATCAGACCCTTGTATCTCTCTTTATTCAACTTCGATTTTATATCCTTCAGGATGACCTCTCCCTTGCTTAGTTCTCACACCACTCACCTTCTTGTTTTATTGTGCTTGCTTTTTTGAACTTCATTCTTAGTTAACCCAGTTGTCCACCAACTCTGAACCTGCACCAACCACAGCTGAATGTGACTGGAAAAAAAAAGAAAAAAGAAAAGAAAAACACTCTCATGCTAACTGGCCTCACTTTAAAGGCTCACATAAGTGGGTCTATAATGTTGCCTGTAGTAGTGCTGTATTTCCTGTCTATTCATTCTCTCACTTTCCTAGAAGACACTCTCATATCTTGTTCTCAAGTTTTCATCACTTTTAGTTTCATTCTGATTCACAGATGCTGGATTTTTTACTCTTTCGTTTAGAAAATTCAAGCACACAGAGAACTTAAACGTGGATTGTGTTCGCAAAATGATTATTTTGCTGTTCATGCTCCCAGGGAAGGCCGACTCTTCCTCTAGTGCTCTAGACTCCATCTATTCTTGTCTACTTAAGGAAAACTCTCTAGTATTTTCCCTATCTCTGCTACATTATCAAATTTTTCTTCTCTTCTCAGTCTTCTCACTAGCATATAAACATTGTTATTGTTTTTCCACAGTTAAAATCTGTGTCTTAACAAAGTTGTCAAAATATTGAAGAAATGCGAAACTGGGTAATCGGTGCCCGTGGATACATTACACTATTCTCTTTCTGTTTATGTACATTAAAAATAAATCTGTAATGCAAAAGTCATAGCAAAATGAAAAACACACCCTTCTATTCCCTTTGAGATACTACACTAATTCTCACATGCCACATATACCTCAAAAAGTATCAACACTGCACTCTCATTAATGTTGTTACTTTTATTTTGTCTTAAATTTATTACATTCAGGTTTTTGCCCAGCACTCCATGGAAACTACTCTCATCAAGGTCACTAATGATCTTTCCTTTGCTAAATCCAATAATCATTTTTAGTATGCATGTTACTTGATTTATCATCAGTATTCAACCTTGTAAATCACTTTCTTCTATATTCCGTCTTTCCTTAGCTACCATGTACTACAGTATCCTGGTTGTCTTCAACATTCCTGACTCCTCCTCTGTTTTTTTCCTTTGTTCATTCTCTAAGCATTGGAGCATTTGTGGACTCAGTCCTTGCAGTCCTTGGACATCTTTTCTCTTCTTTCTCTACTCACTCATTCAGCGACTTTATTTAGTGTTATCCTGTTGACTACTATGTTAATGCTAATGATTCCCTATTTTATATTTCCAATCATAATCTCTGCCCTGATTCCTGTATCAAACTGCCTCCCTTATATCTCCACTGAAATCTCTAACAAGGAATTCAAATCTAGCATGTGAAAACCGAGTTCCTTCTCTCCATCTTCAATAGTCATTGCCATTTCGACAACGACCAGTTCTACTTTTGAGTGTTTCAGGACAAAAGACACAGAAATATTCTCAAACTCTCCCATTTATTTCACTCCTCAAATTTATTCTCTTAGCAAACTCTGTCATTTCTGTTTTCAAAATATATCCAGAGACAACATTTCTGACTGTCTCCATTGCTGTAAGTCATCATCATCTCTCATCTAATTTTTTTAATAACGTCTTAATCAATCTTAATCTATCATTAAGAATGAACAGCATGGGCCGGGCGTGGTGGCTCAAGCCTGTAATCCCAGCACTTTGGGAGGCCGAGACGGGTGGATCACGAGGTCAGGAGATCGAGACCATCCTGGCTAACACGGCGAAACCCCGTCTCTACTGAAAATACCAAAACTAGCCGGGCGAGGTGGCGGACGCCTGTAGTCCCAGCTACTCGGGAGGCTGAGGCAGGAGAATGGCGGGAACCTGGGAGGCGGAGCTTGCAGTGAGCTGAGATCCGGCCACTGCACTCCAGTCTTGGTGACAGAGCAAGACTCCGTCTCAAAAAAAAAAAAAAAAAGAATGGACAGCGTGATCTTTGAAATGCATAGTCAGATCATCTCTAGCCTCTGCTTCAAAGTATCTAATAGCTTTGCATTCCACATCAAAGTCCTTTTTAGGCTTTACAATATTACTATTTAAAGTATGGTCCATCACTTGTGAGCTCGTACAATTCAGAACTTCAGGCTCCAAGCAAGACCTACTGAACCAGAACGTACATTTTAATAAGATGCCCAGGATTCACCTGTGCATTAAAGAGAATTGTATGACAAATACAAAAGTTGCTTCTCTCTCATTATCACTCTGATTTCATTTCTTACTATTCTACCCCTCATTCACTCTCTTCCAGACGGTATAAACTCTTCGCTATTCTTCAAGTATATCAGCCATTCTCCTACCTCAGGACTTTTGCTTTGCCCTTCTTTGGCTCCTTTTTGAGGTATCCTCATGGCTGTGCCTTCACTTGGAAGTTACCATCTCAGTCATTCCCCAGCCACCCTCTGTAAAATTTACTGCCTCTCTTCCTTTATCACTTTTCCACTCCTTTCTTCTCTCTCCTCCTGCCACCGTAGCATTAATCATCATGTAACACATATTTTATTCAGTTATCTTGGTTGTTGCTTTTTTTTTTTTTTTTTTTTTTTTAACTAGACCATAAGCCTTGTAAACACAAGAGTTTTTCTTTTCCTTTTTTCTGCAGTGTGGTTTCTCCAGATGTAGAAGTTAATTTGGCACATGTTTGATGCTAATAACTATTTGTTGAATGGATGAGTGCTTCTTCTACTTTATTTTCTCAAGGATCCCACATGGAAAGTTCTTCAAGACTTTCATCCCTGGATTCCAACCTTTTTCTGTGTGTATCAGTGCTGTAATGGCCGCACTTCCATGCCTTTCCCTGTATGGGAATTCTCTGGCAAACCTGAAGCCTCTGATGGACCCTGCCACTGCCCCCACCAAGCAAGGCTAAACAAAAACAGAGAGCTGTTTCCATTGTGAAAAGTGGAATCATCAACCTCAAATACTCACTCAACACCATCTGATGATTCTTCCACTTTCTGTTGGTAAGACTACTCCATCATCTTCCAACTCCCAAGTAGCTGTTCTTTCCATATGCAGAATAGTTTCACTGACATTTTTCTCACCCTAGACTAAGAGGCTCCACTCAGAGGAGCTCATCTGCTCATGAAAAATATCACCAAATTATATTCTTCTATTTTCAATTTTCTTCCAAAAGGAATTGTGTGGTGTCTTCAAAGTAACCCCTTTTCTCTCATTATACATGGAGGAAGAACAGATCTTGCAATTTAGGGTTTCATAATTTTCTTAATAATGTAAAAAAAATTTTCTCAGCTTGTACACAGTCTCAAAATGAGAACGAATACTCCATGTGATAAAATGTATCTGTAAGATCAATATTCCTTTGTCAAAAGATATGTTTAAAAAGAACACTGAAACTTAGATGTTCAGGCCTTATAGATCTCATTACGTCATAATCACATTAAGAAAATTAATGCTTAATTATATGTAAACACATAATTTATGTTAAAAGTTATGTCACTCCTATGCTTAGCTTAAAAACCAATTTTTAGATTTAAACATTCTATTTTCTCCTCTTTCCCATCAAAGTTGTTTGAGGAATTTTGTTTAAACATCTCTTTTTTTTCTAATTCCTCATACTCTATTAAGCCACTAATTACTATTATTACCAATATAAATAATGTAAATGACATTTTAAAAGAAAATGACATTTAATCTTCTAAAATAGACTTATCATCTATTAAAGATACTAGTACCAAATTAATGATAAAGTAGACTTATTTTATTGATACAATTAATTTATTAGTGACAATGTATCTGACCAACTTTACAAACTAAAAATCAATGAACCATTATATGATCAAGATTACTTTTGCTGCCAGTTACATACATGTACCTTGAACTACCTCTAGCAAATGAGGGTAATTTATTGGCTAACATAACCAAGGTAAGGACAGAGTTGTAACAGGGGCTCAGGGATAAGTATCCCCCCTTTACTCTGCTTCTGTCTTTCTGCTGACTTCTCCCATAACAGCAGCACACAATGTTACTGGCAGCCTTCACACTTAAATTTCCTAATTATCTGAAACCAGGGAGGAAGTAAAAGTTATTCCATATTTTCTCAGGTTCACAAATCCCAGAGAAAGGTTCCTATTGGTTCTGCCTGAGTCAATGCTGACTCTACTGGTAATAATCATCATGAAGAGGGTTTCTGAACCTCTAAGAAGATGGCAGCTTTCTTTGGAACCATTTAGTTAATAATGGGACAAGGAAATTGCTGGAACAAATTGGTGGAAATGTGGTGTGCATTTGGTGAACTGTTGCACTGGACAGACAAAACCACAGATGTTTTCTAACAATCCTTTGTTTTATATCTTCCTGCTTCCTAATTAGAGACCATTGTCCTACAAGCTTAATTGCATTTATCTTTTCTTTATTTATTTTGCAGCATAACAAAAGGGCATCCACAATTTGAAGGTGGCAAACAGAACAGCTTATTGCCAAAGTTATACAGGAAAGAAAACTCAGGTTAGTTCTGAAGAAAAATAATTCACTTGAAGCAACTTAAGGGGGTTATAAACCTCCCCAAAGACAGATAACTTTGTGATGATAAATACTTAAACTGGTATCATAGAAATTAACACAAAGATTTGATTGTCAGGAGTTTTTCATGTGCTCTAGAAACTAGAAAAATATATAGTAGCCTAAAGCAAAACTGTCTTACAAAGTAATATAAATAAATATATTGGCTAGGTTCAAAAAATTGTATCTTTCAATTATTTTGAATAAACAGCATGCTTTGCTTTTCTACTTTGAGCATATCATAACTGTTTTCAACAATTAATATTTTTCTTCGGTGCCTGAATTGTGTAAACTAGATGTGTAAGGTTCTCAAGGTCCAGGTAAGCATTTAGGAAGCTACAAAAATAATGAAATAAATCAATGAAGAAACCATATGTTTCTTTAATCTGCTTGCTTTATTTTGAAAGTTACAAAAAATAAATTATTTTAGCATCAATGTTGTTAATTATGTTATTTATTTATTTATTTATTTTGCTCAAAACAAGTATAAAGTTGCATGATGTGCAAAGATTACATGTTTAGAAAGCATACAGTGGTGACCCATTACTCTATAAGCTTTGTGACGGAACGGGTTTGGATCTGTCCTGTTTATTTCTTTATCTCTTATGTACAGTGAAGTACCTGGCTCATACTATTTGTGCAGTGATTATTTTTAAATAAATTAGTTAAACATCGTCATATTGTAAGTATAGAATGTTTTCTTTTGATATATCTTAAAATCCTGCCATTAAGATTGTGGAATTCAGGTCGGGGTCAGGTTAAAATTTAAATCTAAATACTAAAGAAAAGGAGGTGAAGAAATCAATATATCCTTTAATTATACTTTCATATCAATTTCAGAAAATCATGGGGCAAAAAAAGCCAAGGTTACATTTAATTAAATGGAAAGAGTATCATGTACCTTCTGTCATGCAAACACAGCTGATTTTACGAACCAATAATATGAGAAAATTCTTAATTTTAAGATTGCGTATTTAATAGAACTTAGAGAAATCATTTATTAGAACACGACATTTATTTCATTCCAAAACAAGCAAGCCACCATGTTGGAGAAATTTTTGTGGAGCCACTTAACCTGTTTTGTGCCTTTGAGTTAACAAAGAAAATTGCCTTTGTTAACAAATGTCATCCATTCTAGAAGTCCTGATATGATTTTCACTATTTTAAAGCAAGTCTTGAAAGAATTGGCAGCTGTGTCATTTGAATTCTGAATGCAAATGGACAAAAATATAGATGTCCCTTAGTGAAGACAAATCCTGGTTTGCTCCTATCGTGTGCACACCGTTGCCATCTAAGAAAAATTTGTGCTTTGGGAGCTCATTTTGGAACCTGGAAAGGATGTCAGTGTCTTTGAAATGGCAAAACGTTTCTTTGCCAGGGAAAGCGTCCACTGGAAGACAAATCTTGGTGTTCTATGAACAGGTGGAGCACCTGTGATGCTTGGCAACACATCTGGTTTGGCTGCTTTCTTGAAGAAAGGCACTCCACATGTCATAATGACTCACTGCCTTCTACACCGGCATGCCATTTCATAGGAAATGGTGCCAGCAATTCTGAACAAAGCTTCGTCCACCACCATGGAAAAGCAACTTTATCAAAGCCAAGGATTTAAATCACTCTTTTCAGTATGTTTTGTCAAGAGATGGAAGCAGAATATGAACTTCTTGACTACGCATTCCAAAAACAAGACTTCAAGTGCTCGATTACATTTTAAAAAACAGTTTTATCTTTTTCCTCCTTCTTTCTTGCTCTTTCTTTTTATGTTTTGGAGGGAGCTAAGTGGAAGATGAAGTGATATAGAGGAAAATTCAGTCAAAACTACCTGACAAGGATGAGTTCATTTGTACTTTGGCTAAGGGAAGGATATTTTTGACAATATAAATGAGGTAATTAATTTAAAACAAAGCCTTGAATTACAAATGCTGTGAAAAACAAAACAAATATACCACCCCTACCTCAAACCGCCACCGCAATAAACCGTGAATTATTGCATCCAAATTATGGGTTTTGAAACAAAGACTAAAATTAGGCAACTATTGCAAATTTATAAATGGAAAAAAAGACAAAAAACAAACAAACAAAAAAACATGTTCTTAGTCTGTATTGAGAATGATAGAGCTTTGCCAAATTATCTGTGGGAAAAAAATCTACAGACCCCAGGAAAAAAAAGAGTCTTTCCCAGCATTACTTCTGCTCCAGCAATTTAAATATTGAAATCTGGAGTTGTGATTATTTTCTGAGATCTTCTTGTTGCTGATGAAAAGAACAGCACTGTGGTAGAGTTTGACCTCAATGACTTCAGGACAAAGGACTTGCCATGTCAGGATTTCAAGTCAAGGAGTTCCAGATAATTCAACTGTTACTTGACAAGGTGTATGACAATGTACATGGTGTGATTGCTACTTTTAGGTGTTAAGGTGACTGCTTAAGGGATACTTAGGTAGCTGTCAAATCATTATATCTGGGTGTGTCTGTGAGGGTGTCTCCACAGGATAATGGCATTGAGTCTGTGGACTGAGTTGGGGAAGATCTGCCCTCAGTGTGGGTGGGCACCATCCAATCAGCCCAGATACAAAAAAAAGGCAGAGAAAAGGAGAATTCTCTTTCTCTGTCTCTGTCTTTCTCTCTCTCTCTTTCTCTGTCTCTCTCTCACTCTCTCTCTCTCTCTGTCTCCCTCTGTCCTGAAGGTGGGAAACCCTTCTTCTTCTGCCCTTAGATATCAGAATCCCAGGCTCCTTTGGATCATGGAACTTGTACCAACAGCCCCCAGGTTCTCAGGCTTTCAGCCTGGGACTGAGAATTACACCATCTGCTTCCCTGGTTCTGAGGCTCTGGGACTTGGACTGAGCCATACTACCGATATCCCAGGGCTTCCAGATCTCAGATGGCCTGTCATGGGGCTTCTCAACCTCCATGTGGGCTAATTCCCCTAATTAATTCTCTGTCATATATCTTTATCTACATATATACTATCGGTTCTTTCTCTATAGAGAACCCTGACTAACACACCTGGCAAAACCATTTGTGAAAATATTGATTCCACTTATATTTCTTTGTAAACGAAGTTATTAGTACATGAAGCCACATAAACCATAAAAAATCAAAATGAGATGTTAAAGATAACGTGCATGGGATTTTTAAAAGCTGAATATAGCTTTTTGCTGACATTTTCTTTGGGGCAGAATTTACTTTGTCGTATCTACGGAATTTTGATCTGTTTTAATTTTTTAGTAATGGGCCTTTAACTATATGTATAAATAGATTAGAGCAAGAAAGACATGAATCTCTGTAAAGATGTTTTTTCATGTTATGTCTTTACCACTTTGCAATTGAATAGTTTGGTACAACAGGTATAAAGAGATGATTTATAAACTTAGCTAGGCACTCCAGAATGAACAGCAGGCTGGACCATTCCCTTTTTCCAGAAAGCTTTATTTCTCATTATCCATGGAAGCTTGGAGACAATCCAAACTTCTTTGCACATTTGTATAACCCTTCCATGCCCCTCTTGATCGCAAACAGATGACTTTGATTTTGTTCCTTCACAGAGGGAAGTTTCCTTAACTTCTACTACCATACCTGTGAACTAATATGCACCTGTAGATATACTCTTTTTTATTCTCTCTCTCCAGTTACAATTGATTGGTACAAATGACAAGAATACAAAGGCAGTACTCTAGCTTTAACCATGCTAGCGATGACACCTATGGGATTGCAGATCACCCAAATGTAACTGTTCCTAAAAGCCTGAGTAGGATTGAGCTATCCTACCAGCTGAGTAGCTTCACATTGGGACTGTTAAGGAAGAAAAAATGAAACTTCTTTGTCCTCTGAGTCAAGGTACTACAGGGTCTTTATGTTACAGCAATTTAGCATTTATTCTCATGAATTCATGAAGGTTCTGTCACTCTTTCTGTATTGTCTCATTTACTGCTGAGGCTTTAATTATTTCAAATGCTACTAAATTTGGTATCTCTCTCCAAGGCCCAGAGCTGCATATCTTTCCCCCCATTTCTTAAATACACCTTTTATTTTGGAATCATTTAGATTTACAAAAACATTACAAAGAGTGCAGAAAGTCACCATCTATCCTTTACCCAGCTTCCCATAATGCTAATATCTTACATAACCATGGTGCATTAGTCAAAACTAAGAAATTAGCATTGATACAATACCATTATCTATATATAAAGGCTCTAGATTGCACCATTTTTTCCCCCACAATGGCCTTTCTCTGTTCCAGAGTTGAATCCAGAGTCCTGCACTACATTTGGGATACTTTTTATTTTATTTTATTTTATTTTATTTTACATTCCGGGATACATGTGCAACAGGCTTGTTACATAGGTAAATGTGTGACATGGTGGTTTGCTGCACCTATCAACCCATTAGCTGGGTATTCAGCCCAGCATACCTTAGGTATTTTTTCTGATGCTCTTCCTTCCCTCATACTCCCACTACCACCAACAGGCCCCAGTGTGTGTGCTGTTTCCCTCCCTGAGTCCATGTGTTCTCATTGTTCAGCTCCCACAGACATGCAGGGTTTGGTTTTCTGTTCCTGTGTAAATTTGCCGCGGATAATGGCTTCCAGCTCCATCCATGTCCCTGCGAAGGACATGGTCTCATTCCTTTTTATGGCTACATAGTTTTCCATGGTGTATGTGCACCACATTTCATTTATCCAATCTATTATTGATAGGCATTGGGTTGANGTGTGTGTGCTGTTTCCCTCCCTGAGTCCATGTGTTCTCATTGTTCAGCTCCCACAGACATGCAGGGTTTGGTTTTCTGTTCCTGTGTAAATTTGCCGCGGATAATGGCTTCCAGCTCCATCCATGTCCCTGCGAAGGACATGGTCTCATTCCTTTTTATGGCTACATAGTTTTCCATGGTGTATGTGCACCACATTTCATTTATCCAATCTATTATTGATAGGCATTGGGTTGATTCCATGTCATTGCTATTGTAAATAGCAGAGCTGCATATCTTAATGTTCCACTGGATATTTGGATAGGCTATAGACATTAACATTCAACAAACCCAAGACTTTTAAATTTACTTCTTTTTAAACTTTTCTTTCTTGTCTGGTGTGTATATGAGTGAATGGCACCAGCAGCCATCCAGTGGCTTAGCATAGACATCTTAGAGTAACTTCCAACTTTCCTCTCGCATCCTTCTTACATTCAAATAAAAATCATATCCACCTCTTACAAAAATCTTACAAATTCAATCACTTCTCTTTATGTTCCTTGCCAAGAATACAAGACACAGTCATCTTTTTCTTGTGATGACACAATTGGCATATTGCTGCTTTCTCTCATTCAGTTTTGCTCCTCTAGTCCATATTCCACAGAACTTAAAGTGAGCTTTCGAGAATGCAAATCTAACTCTACTTAAAATCCTGCAAAGACTCTCCAGAGTTCTTCAATAGACAATATTTTAATGGGGCTTACAAGGTACTGAATGCGGCCCCTGTTCTCCTTTCAAGTTCCATCTATTATTCCTGTCATCATCATATGCCATATTCTAGCTTTTCTGAGCTTTCTCTTACAACCACATCTTCAAATGATCCATTATCTATTTTAAAATTAAACTCCTCTTTCACCAACTGGTTAATGCCTATACTTTTGCTTCAAGTCTTAACTTAGAGCCATTTCCGCTAGAAAGTCTTTCTTGATTCTTTCAAGCAGGAGTTAGATGCTCCTCTTATGTGAGAGCACACTGTTCTCCCAGGAAATAGTACCAGTCATGTTGGATTATAATACCTCTTTACTATACCATCTCTCACTTGGACGGGACAAGGTTTACCTTATTTATTATCATATGTCTCATATTGTGTCATTCTCATGTCTATTACAGTTACTAGCAAATAAAAATGAATTGTGCTCATTATTTGCTTGAATTTGTTTTAACACACTTCCTTTGGAAGAGTCCATAGCTTTCATTAAAGTCTCAGAAAGGTCCATGATCTCGAAATATCCAAGCACACTTTCATGCTTGCATTATGCTAGCTGTCAAAATGTAAGTTACAGTCATTCAGATTCTGAGAGCATACCATGATAACCTCTCTTTTCCCAAGTATCTGCACAAATGACACATTAAAATAAGTACAGATGGCTATCCCTTTCACATCAATACAAATATACAACATTACTTTTTCTTCAGCATGCACATGCATGCTTGTGCACACACCCACACCGCCCGCCCCCCCCACACACACACCCCTTCTTTGGAACCACTGTTTGTATTATAGCTATGGACATGGGAATTGCCACAAATAATCTGAGAGCTTTCAAAATTCATGGTTCAAAAGTAAAAGAGAAAAATAACTATCAATATAAAAAATAACTTGATGAAATTGGCTTTGGGACAAAAGAGGACTGTGTTGATTCATTATTTTTTACTTTTTATTTTGCCATAGACATGCAAGAAGTTGCAAAAATAATACAGAAATGTTTCCTTTACCCATAATCCAGCTTCCACAATGGTAACTTTTGCATAACTGAATTATCAAAACCAGGAAATGAGTTACTTTTATTAGTTATCCTGATGGAAAATATTATTTTTCATGATTGAGACTCTTACTTTCACTATATAAAGCTATCTAAAATTGGCCAATTCAAAAACTATTTGGATTACATTTATTAAGCTCTTAATGTCTGTCAGAGAGTATATTTAGTATTTCAGACTCTTCAAATTAATCCTGTGAGTAGATACTACTAGCACCTCAATTTATGGATGATGAAACTGAGGCATGAAGATAAGTTGAGTAACGTGCTTAGGATCACATGTGTAGTAAGTGTCAGGGCCAGGTTTATGAATGCAATTCTCTGCAGGCTACACCACCACACTTGAATAATAACTCACTTCGAAAAATACTTTCCATGTCTGGAAGAGTTAAGAATTGACTGACCAGTTCTCATTATGAATTAGATTAAATTGCTTACACGCTTGCTTGCATTCTTCTAATACCTAGCTGAAGATCATCTCCCCTGAGAAAAGAAAGGAAGTCAGGAAGGAAAAAAGAAAGAGATGATCACGTTGAGCAAGACTGGATGGAAGGTCAGAGGCACTGGCAGACAAGGCATTGGGAGTAAATTGTTTCCATGGTCCCTGTGAATGAAGATCATGAAAAAAGACAGGAAAGTGGTGGAATACTGAAGGCCAATATCGGTAACTCAAAATATTGCACAAATAGGTTCTGGGCCCAGAGAAAATAATTCAAATCTTTTTATCATGCTTTTTCTTGCATTGCAGTTCCTCCTAAGCCTAGGATCCAGATTCAAGATATTCTATTAGCACTTTAATAATTCATTCCTGATTTTATGGGTCAATTTTAACACTGATTATTCTGGTCTTATAGGTTTTTAGACATAAAACATAAATATCCTGGAAAGTCAAGCATTATGCATTATCTTGACAAAATTCTCAAATTACGTTTCAATTTTTTATATCTGATTATTTCACAGTGAGTCTGACCCACATCCTAGCCCACAACCTAGATCTCTACATTTTGTCCCTTCTGCTACCATAAAGTGAGACTATTTAGATTTATTTGATATTTTCTCTAAACATAGAAACAGGTATCACATTTTTTTCTATGAAGATACATTTTGAAATACTAACAAATGCTTCCTGCATCACTTTGGGATTCAAACTGTTCAGAAGGTGGGTATTCCCTGTACTCTCTGGCTTGATTGTAAACATCTTATCTTTTACACATGTTCTCTACAGAGTGACTCCTGGCAGGGAAAACTCCATTGTTTCATTTTTAGGATAGGTTGTAGTGTACGTCACAAGATAAACTCCTCCTTCCTCCTGTTCTAGGCAGATGTCTTAATTAATCTTTCGTTTACATTAATGAAAGGTTAGGCTGCACCCAACTCTTTAAAAAAATCTTCACTAAAGTTAATAACCTTAGAGAGTTTGCAAAGCTGGCATGGAATTTACAGAACAAAGCTGTGAAGAGCCACAGGCCTTCTCTAATAAAGACATCTCTTGCTTCTACTGCATAGTTTTGCTTACACAGCTTTATAGATGTTCTCTGTCTTGAGGCTGCTAAGCCCATTCAAATGCCCTGTTTTTCTTCTAATTGCTTTTCTGCCACTGGCTTGTTATCACCATCTCTCTTTCTTTTCCCTTTCTCTCTCTCTCTCTTTCTCTCTCTCTCACTCTCTCTCTCACACACACATATACGCATGCATGCACGCATGCACGCACGCGCGCGCGCACACACACACACACACACCCCTCTGCCCTTTCAGTATTTACCTCCATCCCAACATGTCCATCTGCCTCAGGATATAGGAAACACTGCTCCTTAAAAAGCCGGCAGAACTGTACATATCTGAACCTTCGTGCAACATTTATAGGCTCTGTCAGTTTCTCTTTCTCTTTTCTTTGTGTTCTGTGATATTCAGCACTTTCTGTAAAGAATGTAATGAAAAAAAATAAGAAGATCAAAGGAGGTGCTTTTCTCCAGTGACATGTCCAAACAGGCACTCTGGCCCTCTCTAATATGCTCATCTAATTTGCTCCTGAGCCCAGGCCTGGAAGAAAAGCATCTTGAGGAAGTTTTCTTCCATGGGCTGAGCCATCTGCTAATGCGGGCCTGTGCCAGTAATTTACAAGTAATGGTTTACAGCTGTGAACCCTGGCTTCTGCGCTGTTTTGGTCATTTAGTAATTACAACAGTTTCATTAACATTTAAAGGGAATAGTCTGCTCAATATCAATTAGGGACTATCAGCAACTGTGTAGCTCCATTTTCATATTTGCATTTGACATTTAATATTCTGCACACATAAATTCTTGGTCTTGGAAATGCATTGCCACAGAAGGTCAAAATTAATCCAGAGCCCATTTCTACCTAGCTCTACTAAGCTTTAGGAAATATTTCTGCAGAAAGCAGGAACATAAAAGGTTATTTTGAGGCGGTTTTACACATCTGAACATTTAAGTACTTTTTCTTACCACTAAAGTTAAGGTTAAAGAGTTCTCCTCAATTCTTGTTATATCTCCTGTATTCTGGGGAAATTCCAAACTTATCTGATTCAGATTTGCATAGTATTAAGCAGAAAGATGACACCTATTACTTGCAAATCTTACATAACTGCAGTGATACTTAACTTTAATGTTTGAGGGTATGGGGGTTGCTATGTATGGATTTCAACACTTAATAAATAAGAACTAGACTATGACCAAAAAAAATTCTTCCGAAAATCATTTACATCTGGATAGAGGTCTTGATTTTTTAATTAAATTGCTGAACAATGTGGTAGTTATGCTAGGGCTTATCTCAGAAGAAACAAAAGCCCAATGATAATTTGAATTTCATGTGGCTGAGAATGGTCCTAGAATTTGATCCCTGCTGGTAAGTGATCTTGGTAAAAGACGGAGTGAGAAAGATGGAGCAAATTTTAAGTGAGTTAAAACGCCTTATAGAGACTTAGAAGTCAGAAGCTCCCATCAAGATAGAGAGGAGTGCTTTGAGATTATTTAGGTGCAGATTGTAGAGGATGTCAGTAAGAATGGTTTGAGTGGCAGAAGCTAAAAACAGTTTGAGCTAAAGTACTGGGGCTTCTTTTGACTCCTGGTTCCCAGGATCTGGCTGTGATAAGAGGTGAGTCACATAGCATGCACCATTCCTAAGAGTCAGAGGTAGGGAAGAGCCCACTGAAAGAGGGAAGACTGAAAGAAGATTAATGAAGAGGGTATTGAAAGAGACTCCCTTTCATCAGTGTAACTGGATTCCATTCAGATATGAAACTGAGACTTCTAATGTGTCAGAGTCTATACCTTGCAATGCTTTAATAGGGTCTCATTTGCTTGAATTTTAAACCTATTCTCAATGTTGTGCTACTTAAGCAGATAGAGTGACTTCAGAAACACAGGTAAAGTGAAAATCAGGGAAAAAAATTCTATACGTTCTAGGGCCGTGATGTTTGGAAAGAAGTCACACACCCTGCCCCCGCCCCCATCACCACTTCTACCACTACCTAGGAGTCAGCAAAGCATTTGTAAGGAGCTAGAAAGGAGTGGTGTCAGCCAGTTGAGAAATATCCTGGTCAGAACATTTAGATTATCTGGAATCATTATAATAAACAGTGCATGTAATCTACTAAAAAATAAGTTATATTTTATAAACTACATTATTCAGTGTTAGTTTTATTCAAGATATGCAAATGACATTGTTTCACACGATCCTTGGCTTCTCCAGAACTTACTTAAAATGGTGTCCTAGTGTTTATCAGACCAATCCAGAAGGCTTGTTCTATCATGTCAGACTCTTTATGATTACCTTGATATCACTCTGCTTAGTGGGTTTAATGAATTTATAACTTTTCTTCCCAATTAGAGTATTAGCTTCCAGAAGGCAAGGTCAGAATCTTCTACCTGCATACTTGCCAGCTGGGACCTAGGAAATTATAACTAGCTTTCAAAATGTGATCAGGTGGCAAAAGAGAGGAATTTTGATCAGAAAACAAATAAAAATAAATAAATTGAGGCAATCTAGTGTCCAAGACTGGAGCTCAGGAGTATACCTTTCATTTCTAAAAAATCTAGAGTCTGGAATGCTGCAGAGTCCCAGACATAGGAGTTGGGGAACCAGGTTCCTAGGTAAACAGGAAGCTTGGGACCAGAAGATGGGTACTCCCATTTGCCAGTTTGTCAGACTAGCAACTTACTCCATCAGCTCATGCTTATGGAAAGGGGTACTTAGTATCTCTCTTCAGACTACAGGCATTTGAATGTTCAGCAAGTGGCTGAAACCAGAGCCCACATGTGATACTGGAGAAAGAGATGTTTTCAAACTAGAAGAAATAAGAGGACTCAAGGACAGGTGGGTAATAAATATCACATCAGAAGGCTCCACCTAGATCCTTGGTAACCAGGAGGCTGGCCCCAATATCTTTAACAAAGCAAGAATAGGTAATAGGTAGAAGTAGTAGGGAAGGTTATGATGAAAAGGCCTTAATAAAGATCCAGTTCAGAAGTCTGAGTTGTGAAGAGTAGTTCCAAGATCCAGGAAGTGTAATATCAAGTTTTTGCAAGAATAACAGTGAGACTGTTGCTGAACGCATAAGAAGTGACCCATAAATTTTCTGTGTCTCATGTTAAGATGGGTCCACATCTTGAACAGAGCTGAATTTACAGGGTAGTGCCTTTGGCCGTGTTACAAGGAGACCCCAAATAATTTTAATTATTGTATGATTGATCAAATTGCAATCTTAATCACAACTAAACAAACAAAATTTTAAAATTACATAACATGTGAACTTGCATTTTCTCTCTGTATTAATCAGGTTAACTGGGTAATATATACGTATAAATAGCTCAATAGTTTAACACAATAGCGACTGTCTTATTCATTTGTAGCCTAACCATTACTCAGTGTGGTCATATTCAGGGACTTGACTCTTTCCAGCTTTAGCTCCACTGTCCTCTGTATTCAATCACTGGATGGGAAGAGAGTGAGTGCTCTGGGTCAGGCCAGGAATCTGCCAGAACTCAGGAGCCTGGCCATAGCAAGTAGAGGTTGAGAAATGTAGTTTGTGCACACAAGAGGGAGAAAGATGGGTTTAATAAATGACTAACATAATCCTCCTTGAAATTACGGAACGGAAACTTGAGTAAAGAGTGGAAGAGAGAAGGAAGAAACATGCACTGTGTTTGACAAATTTTGTTTCAGGTCATACACCAGAGAATTGCCTATTATAATCCTTTATTTCCAAATGGGGAGACTGAAGCTCTGAAAGTTAAATAGCTTTACATTATACAGGTAGTAATTGTAGAGCTGAGGTTAAACCCAAGTCTTTCTGGATTTTTTTTTCTTTCTTTTTTTTTTTTTTGTAAGAATCTATCAAAAGTCTTTGATTAGTTTTATTATGACATAATAAGGAGAAAAATCAGATTCAGACAAACTTGACTCCATAGTGTGCATTTGCCGCTCAGTTATTTGTGTTTCTGAATTAGTAATTTCACTGAAGCTGTGTCCTCAACTGTAAAATGCAAGTCATGATATTTGCAGATTGTGTGATGTTTAAACAAATAATACACTATTTCTAACAGTTTCCTGAATATTGAAATTACTTGGAATACTTAGAAGAAGTACAGATACCTCAACAGCTTCTTTCAAATTCTGATAGAATGGGTCTGGATTAAAACCTGGGAAATTTTAATTTTAGCAAATGGCCTGAGATAACTTTAGAAACAATGAGCGAATGTACACACACACTAGCACAGCCGCTAATCACCTAAGTTAGAGTTTAATGGCTGTTGTGTTATTATTGAAGTTGCCAGCCTTGTTAATTATATTTCCAAATGGTTTCGGCTCTGGAAGTCCCCATCTCTACTCACTCCCTACCAGTTAAGCTACACTTATTAGTTCATGTTGCATCCTCTGGAGCAGCTTCTTATCTACATTTCACTCAGACAATATTGAGTTGAGTTTTGAACTTCAGGTAAATTTTAGCACTGACTCTGAGCTCTTAGTTGCAAGCATCAGAAACCAGGTCTGGCTAAGTAAAAACTATTTATTACTAGATGGTGGGTAACTCAGAATCTCTTGGAGGGGACTAGAGAAGCAGGAATTTGTCTCATATTTCTCACCTCACAGTCCTATGAAGGCTGCAGCGTTTTTATGTTGCTGGGACCAAACACCACCCCTCACTGATGATTCCCCCAAGACCGGATACCAGTTACTGATCCCTTACGTTACCCATTCCTGCATCACTTGCATGTGTCTAAACTGCCTCCTGTGATCTCTACTCCTTTACAACACGTAAAGTGTGGACTTTTCCAAACAAGAAAAGGGATTCAAAAGCCAGGTGATAAAAAGAGTGAGAATTGTTGCCATACCACCCCCTCAGGTGCCTACTGAGCCTGGAGGCAGACTGAGGGGTAACCCAGAATTACAGACAGAGAAGCGCTGATAAAGATAAGCAGAAGGAAATGTGTGTTATACATTTGAGAACGCAGTGTAGATGCCAATACCATAGATATTCAATATTTGTTTGCTGAAAAATATGTATGAATGGATAACTAAAGGAAGAAAGGAAGAAAAGAGGGGAAAGAGAAAAGGAAAGAAGAAAGATTTCTTCTCTAGTTCCCTTGTGACTTGCATTCTACATTAAACATTATCTCAGAGGAATTGGATTCTTGCCTGACAATGAATTCTTCAGTAAATATCACTGGTTGGTATTTACTGATCCCTAATCTTCCTAGGGATCAACCAACGCTAATTTCTCCCTGACAGGACTCCTGACAATAATACTAGAGCTCCCTTATGCTGTCCCTGGCTGAAATAGGCTCTGACCCTATTTCCTCCTAACCCTAGGAACATGGCTTCCTCTTAAGCTTTTTACTCAAAGACTGAGGCTGATCCGTAGTTTCACTCATCCATACTTACCCTCTGATCTAATGGGAGGTTTTAATCCTCCTATTGTTGCCTTTAGCTAAGGGTTCTGAAAACTGTGTTATATTTTATTTAAAGCTCTGGTGTCAATGTTTTGCCAATAAGGTGAGACATTAAAACATGTATCTTTCATCGGGGCGTGGTGTTTCACGCCTGTAATCCCAGCACTTTGGGAGGCCAAGGCAGGTGGATCACGAGGTCAGGAGGTCAAGAGCATCCTGGCCAACATGGTGAAACTCCATCTCTACTAAAAATACAAAAATTAGCTGGGGGTGTTGGTGCGTGCCTGTAATCCCAGCTACTCGGGAGGCGGAGACAGGAGAATCGCTTGAACCCAGGAGGCAGAGGTTGCAGTGAGCCAAGATTGTGCCACAGCACTCCAGCTTGGTGACAGAGTGATACTCCATCTCAAAACAACAACAACAACAAAAGCAACAATTAAAACATGTATTTTACCCCAAAAAGGTATTGCCGTATTTTGTATTTTCATGGTTGTAAGCCAAAATTTTCTCTCCCAGATGGATTAAAAAGTATGCCTCAAGCTTACAATGATGACAGTGATATTGATATAGTTTAGATATGTGTCCCTGCCCAAATCTCATGTTGAAATGTAATCCCCATTGTTGAAGATGAGACCTGATGGGAGGTATTTCGATCATGGTAACAGACCCTTGTTAATGGTTTGGGCCATTCCCGTGGTGATAAGCGAACTCTCTCTGAGTTCATAACAGATCTGGTCATTTAAAAGCGTGGACACTTTCCCCCACATTTTCTCTCTTGCTCCTGCTTTTGCCAAATGGCATGGCTGCACCCCCTTCACTTTCCAACATGATTTTAAGCTTTCCGGGGCCTCCATAGAAGCTAAGCAGATGCCAGCATCATGCTTCCTGCATACCCTGCAGAACCACAAGCTAATTAAACCTCTTTTCTTTAGAAATTACCCAGTCTTGGATATTTCTTTATAGCCATTCAAGAACAGCCTAATACAGGTATTAAACAGCTACCAAAATTTTGAAATATGTTTGAAAATAAATCAAGAGTAAAATTAAAAGAAAGTGCACCTTTATTCAGATCTTCAAAGAGAACAGAGCCAGATTGCTATTCTGGAATAAAAATGATTCATTTAGGAAGTCAGGTGAGCAAATAATGATGAGAGGATTATTTGTCTAAGAACATTAGTCCACAAGAAAGACTGAGCAGATATCCCGTTATTCTTCATTTCAACTTTTCCAACTTTTCTAATTGTACAAAGGGTGATAGCAGTTCCAAAATCCCAAACCCAAACCAATTACTTTGTGGGAAAAAAATCTAAAAATCAGATGGCATACAGTATATCTTATAATCTGAGTTGAAAATACAGCCTAAGATGCTGGTAATTTTCATTTTCTAGTGATTCTTGCCACCATCAAATAAAACACATTCTTCAGTGTGGGTAAGAATTATACAAATTATGTGAATGAAATGGAAGGTTTATGTAGATATTGCTTATTAACTCAAAAGGCTGCCACTTTAAATTATCATTCACTTTGGAGTAACTTTTTGAAAGCGGCCAATAAAAGGACTATTTTCCGTTTATCACAAATAAAAAAGTATATTAACAAACCTAAAAAGATAGCCTAATTTTTCCTATCTCTGGTGTGTTAACGTGCCAACATTAAGTGGGAGTTTTATTTTTGAGGTGTCAACTCTTAGACATTGCCAGAATTCATTTTTTTTTTTTTTTTTTTTTATTGTGTGTTATTTGACTTACCTTCATTCTCTCTAGTCTTTTCTGTAATTAGTTGTACCTATTCATTTAAAAGTAAGATCTGGATTCTGGGAAGATAGTGGAGTAGATGGTATTAGGAATCTATCTGTGCACTAGACAACAATTGAACTCAAAGAATCTGTCTGATGTAACTATTTTGGAACTCCAGAGTCTATTGAAAGCTTGCTACTTCAAGAGAAAGTTTCAGAGGAGGACTTCAACAGTAAATGGTGGCTAATTTTGGACAATTTTAGGTATTAAAACAGTAGTACTTAACCACCTTCCACCCCTCAGCCGCTTGGCAAGTAGCTATGAATGTGTTCCTGAAGCAGCTTCCACACAGCTTATAGGAGCAATGGGTGGGAAAAAGCGACACTGTCTTCATAATATCCGAAATCTGTGATCTGATCATTGACAGCTGCTTCTGATCACACAGAAGCAAATAGGTAACAGACATCATTGTTGCACCTCCCCCTATTCTTGCCAGTCCTTCCCTGTCTGGTTGAAGTGATTTCTAGGAGATTTAAAGGGCTAACATAATTTTTTTTCTCCTTTATTTTCTCTTTTCCTTTTCAACAGCCAGACACTGAATATTAGGAAAATCAAAGGTGACGGTATATACAGGGAAATCAGAAAACTACTGCACATGCCTGGGGAGGGGACAGGCTCACAAAAGACCTGAGAAGACCTGTTTACATCTCCAACTAGTGCTTGGCACAGAGAAAGCCTACAACAATCAAATAAACAGGAACAACAACAACAACAAAAAAACAAAAACGAAAATCCACAAAACAAAAAACAGCAAACTCTAGGAAGGGGGGAAATCTGATCTCCACAGTTAACAGATTATTAGACTCAAATGTTCAGTTTTCAATTAAAAAAATTACAAAACAAAACAAGAAACAGCAAAGTATGACCCATTTAAAGCGAAAAACAAATAATAATCCAACAGAAACTGACCCTGAAAAAACCTGATGACAGATCTACTAGACAAAGACTTTAAACCAATTGTCTTAAAGATGTTTAAAGAACTAAGAAATACATGGAAAAAGTCAAGAATATATGAGCAAAATAGCAATATCAATAAAGAAATAGAAAACCTAAAATACTAAAGAGAAATTTTAGAACTGAAAACTGCAGATTTGAGCAGGGAGAAGAATTAGTGAACTTAAAAACAAGACCATGAAATTTATTGAGACTTAGCAAGAGAAAGAAAGGAAATTGAGGAAAAATAAACAGTCTAGGGGACTTGTAGAACACCATTAAGTGAGCTAATATATGCGTATGGTACTCCTACAAGAAGAGAGAGGAAAAGATGAGAAGAAACTATTTTAAAAATATTGCCCCAAAACTTCCCAAATTTCATGAAAGACATGAATAAAACAGCCAACAAGCTTAGCAATAAGTAGGATAAGCTCAAAGAGTACCACCAAGACACATTATCAATAATCTGTTGAAAGCCAAAGACAAAAAGAGCGTTTTGAAAGCAGCAAGAAAGAAGTAATTTGTCACATTACAAGAAATCCTCAATGTCATTCTCATCAGATTTCTCATCTGAAACATTGTAGGACAAAAGGCAATTGACCAATATGTTTCAAGTGCTAAAGAACAGTAAAACTGTTCTTTAAAAGTGAGGGAGAATTGAAGGTGTTCCCAAATAAACAAAATCTTAAGGAGTTTGTTCCAATTACACTGCTCTACAAGAAACGCTAAAGAAACCCCTGCAGGTTGAAATGAAAGAACACTAGAAAGAACTTCAAGATGTATGGAAAAAATAAAGATCTCTGTAAAGGTAAATAAGTGTACAAGTATGAAGCTAGTAGTATTGTAACAATAGTGTATAGTTCAATATTTTTTAGCATGATTTAAGAAACTAATATATTTTTTAGAAAAAAACCTTTGTCAACCTAAAAGCTGGTATTGTTGCAACTCCACAATTTGCTTTATAAATAAATAAATAAATAAATGCATTAAAAATTTTAATTCATGTTTTAGAGCACACAAGGTAGAAAGATATAATTTTGTGACACCAACAACTAAAGGAAATGGAGATGGAGTTCTTAGAGGAGCAGAGTTTTGTATGTTATTGTGGTTAAACTGGTAAAAATTCAAATTAGAGTGTAATAACTTTAGTATGTTAAGTGTAATGCCCATGGTAATGACAAGGAAAATAGGTAAAAAGTATACATAGCAAAATAAATGAGAAAAAATTTTAAATTAAATGTTTCACTGTCAAAAAAATTAACTAAACGTAGAAAAGATAGTTGTGCAGGAAATGAGGAACAAAATCTAGAAGGCATATAGAAAGTAAGCAGTACATGAGAAAAACAAATTCTTTTATATCAGTAATCCCTTTAATAGCTAATGGATTAAATTCCCTGCTCAAATGACAGAGATTGGCAAAATGGAAAATCGTAGATGATGCAACTATGTGTATCTATGAGAGATACACTTTTAGAGTCAAAACACAAATAGATTTAAAGCAAAAAGAAATAAAATGATATTGCATACAAATGGTCTCCAAAACAGAGTGAGAAATCTCTGCTAATATCAAAGTAGAGTTTAAGTAAAACAATTACAAAAGACAAAAAAAGAACATTATGCATTCACAAAAGGCTGAGTACAGCAAGAATATATAATAATTATACAAATTTATGCAGCTAATATCAGATCATTAAGATATATGAGGAAAAAGGGGATAAAATTTAAGGGAGAAATAGATAGCTATTTAACAGTTGGAGATAAATTATAAGTCAGTAACTTGACTACTCTAGAGAAAATGTACAAATTCCTAAAAGCACAAACCTTAGGAAGACTAAATTATGAAGAAATGATAAATTTGAGTAGACCTATAGCATGTAAGGAGACTGAATCACTAATAAAAATTCTCCAAACAAAGAAAAGCCCTGAACCTGATCACTTCACTGGTCAATGCTATCAAGCTTTTAAATAATTAACATCAATCCTTCTTAAACTTTTCCCAAAAAATTGTAGAGGAGGGAACACTTTCAAACTCATTTTATGATGCCAGCATTAACCTCATATCAATGTCAAATAAAAACATTACAAGAAAACAAAATTACAGGCCAATATCCCTTACAAACATTGATGAAAAATCCTCAACAAAATAATAGCAAACCAAATTCATCAGCATATTAAGAAAATGATACACCATAGCTACCTGAGATATATTCCTGGAATGTAAGGATATTCTCACATACAAAAATCAATCGATATAATACACTATATTAACAGAATGAATAGAGGAAAAAACATTATTTCAAATGATTCAGGAGAAAAGCATTTGACATAACCCCGTTTTGTGATTAAGAAAAATAAAACTCAATCAACTAGAAATATAAGAAAACTATCTCAACATAATAAAAGTAACATATGAAAAACCCACAGCAAACATCATACTCAATGCTTAAAGATGAAATGGATTTCTTCCAAGATCAGGAGCAAGGCAAGGATACCCACTTTTACCACTTCTATTCAACATAGTATACTGGAAGTTCTAGTCATGGCAATTAGGCAATAAAAAGAAATAAAAGGCATTCAAATTGGGAAGGAAAAAGTAAAATTATTTCTTTTCATAGGTGACATGATTTATATGTAAAAAACTTTAAAAATTCCACAAAAAACATTTGAACTAAGAAACAAATTCAGCAAAGTAGCAAGACATAAAGTCAACATGCACAGCATCAGTTGTATTCTTACCAATGATCAATCCAAAAAGGAAATTAAGAAAAGAATTCCATTTACAATAGCATCAAAAAGAATAAAATACTTAGGAATTAATGTAACCAAGGGGGTAAAAGTCTTGTCCGGTTAAAACTACAAAGCATTGTTAAAAGATACTAAAGAAGATATCAATAAATGAAAAGATATTCCATGGTTATCACTTGGAGGATGTCATTATCACTTGGAGGATACCGTTAAGATGTCAATACTATCCAAAGTGATTTACAGATCTAATGCATTACCTATCCAAATCCCAAAATTGTTTTTTGCAGAAATGGAAAAACTTATTGTAAAACTCATATGGCATCCTAAGGGACCCTGAATACTCAAAACAATGCTGAGAAAGAAGAGAGATGTAGGACTTGTATTCCCTAATTTCAAAACTTACCACAAAGCTACATTAGTCAAGCGTGTGGCACTAGCATAAAGAACAACACATGGACTAATGGAATAGAATAAACAGCCCAGAAACAAATCCTCAAATATATGGTTAAATGCTTTTTGACAAGGGTGCCAAGAACATTTAATGGAACGAAGTCTTTTCAAGGGATGATGCAGCAATAACTGGATATATACATGTGAAATACAAAGTTGGACAGTTGCCTAATACCATATATAAAAAATTAACTCAAAATGGACCAAAGATATAAATGTAAGGCCTAAAACTATTAAATTCTTAGAAGAAAAGTTAGGGCAAAAGCTACACCACATTGAATTTGACTACGATTTTTTGCATATGACACTAACAGCACAGAAAACAGAATAAAAAGTATACATATTGGACTTTATAAGAATTTTTAATAATTATGCACCAAAACAAACTATAAACAGAGTAAAAAGGCAACCCACAGAATGAAAGAATATTTGCAAATCATATCTATAATAAGGGATTAATATTCATAATATACAAATACTGCTAAAACTCAACAAAACAAACAACCTGCTTCAAAATGGGCAAAGAACTTTAATAGACATTCCTTCAAAGAAGACATACAAATGACCAGTAAGCAAATGAAAAGATATTCAACATCAATAATCAACAAGGAAATGAAAATAAAATTACTATGAGATATCACCTCATACTCATTAGGATGACTACTATCATAAAAATAGAAAAGAACTAGTGGCAAGAATGTGGAACAATTGGAACCCTTGTGCACTGCTGGTGAGCACGTAAAATGGTACAGCTTCTGTGGAAAAGAGTATGATCGTTCTTCAACAAATTAAAAATAGAATTACCATAAGATCCAACAATTCCATTTCTAGATGTGTACCTCAAAAAAGTGAAATCAGAGTCTTGAAGCAATATTAGTACACTCATGTTCATAGCAGTATTATTCCCAATGGTTTAAACATGGAAGCGACCCAAGTGGTCATCAAGAGATGAATAGATAAGCAAAATGTGATGCTAACAGATAAGCAAAATGTAAGTACAAGAGAATACTCAGCCTTACAAGGGAAGAAAATTTTGACACATGCTACAACATGGATGAATCTGGAAGACACTATGTTAAGTGAAATAAGTCAGTCTCAAAAATAAAAATACTGTATGATTCCACATATGAAATACTCGAAGTAGCTTAAATCATGGATGCAGAAATGATGGCTGCCAGGGCCTGTGGGGAGGGGAAATGGGAAGTTATTTTTTAATGGATATAGAGTTTCAGTTTTGCAAGATAGAGCAAGTTTTGGATATGGATGTTGATGAAGATTGCACAATAATAGGAATGTATTTAACACTACTAAAATATACATTTAACAATGGTTAAGATAGTAAATTTTAAGGTACATATATTTTCCCACACTAAAAGCATTGGGGCAAAAATGATAGGAAGAAGAATGTGGTTGATGCTATTGCAAAGTAAGTTAAGGTCAGGGTATTTTTCTTAAAGGTGGTTATGTCAGGGTCCTGGACAAGCAGATGGCAGAGTAAAATTAGGCAAATAGAAAGCTTGTAATAAAGACATGTTTTCAAAGATACCAGAAGATTAAGGGAAACAAGTGGTGATGGTGAAACCTTCTAGGGCCAATAAACTGAGGGATCCATTACCATTATTCTATATAAGTGGCAAAGGTAGGAAGCAGTAACCATAATCCAGAGACAATAACTGGAGCTGAAGGGAGCTGGAGCAAAAATGCTGTAATCTTTGAAAAAATAAAAAATAAAAAATAAACATCCAACCAAAGGTCAGGCAGAGAGGGATCCAGTGGAATAGAAACACAGACTCAATCTCCTCCTTCTTTACTTTCCTGCCAGTGTCTCCCATTGGTCAACCCGAACCAGAAGTTAGACGGCGAAGGAATGCAGTTGACACACTCCATAGAAGTCAGCCTCCTGGAGCCTACAGCTGTTGGAAACTGGATCTGTAGGGACAAGTAGGACACATCTAGAAAAAAAAAAAAATGAGGGAGGCCTTTAGGGACTGAGGTCAGCCTCTGGCCAGCAGCCTGCAAGGAGCTGATGCCCTCAGTTCAACAGCCCAGGAGAAAGTGATGTGCCAACAGCCACACGAGTTTGTAAGTAGATCATTCCCCAGTCAAGCCTCAGATGAAACATAGTACCAGCTGACACTTGGAATCTTTGTGAGACCTCGAGGCACAGGATTCAGCTAAGCTGTGCCCAGATTCCTGACACAAACTAAGATAATAAGTGAGTACAATTTCAGCCAAAAAAAAAGTAAAAGGAAGAAAGGAAGAAAGGAAGGAAGGAAGGAAGGAAGGAAGGAAGGAAGGAAGGAAAAGGAAGGAGCAAGTATAACCAAATTATTAAAATAGATAAACTAGAATACTGACAAAATAACCCAATGTTTTCTCTATATCATTTCTCTTTAACATTTTTATATTTCCTCTTAATCCTTTTTTCTCAATATATCCTTTGAAAATTATTTAAACATAATATTGACTAATTTTGTATCATTGAGTTTCTTTTTAACCATTTTCCTTTTGTCCTACTAGAAACTGTTAGAAATGATGGGCTGAAAATGTATAATAGTAATTGTCCATTCTGCTGACCCTGGTCTTATTACCTTTGAGATAAGATTAATTTTTAGCAAGGAAGTAAAAGTTTTAACTAAATTTTGTCATTAATTCTGGTTTTCTTTTCTTTCCAATCATGCATGTGGACCAAAGTTAGCCACATTTTGATGTAGAGAAGGTTCTGCGAATA
>NW_016814078.1:881228-893353 GCF_001698545.2 Rhinopithecus bieti
AAGGAAGGAAGGAAGGAAGGAAGGAAGGAAAGAAGGAAAAAGGAAGGAGCAAGTATAACCAAATTATTAAAAATAGATAAACTAGAATACTGACAAAAATAACCCAATGTTTTTCTCCTATATCATTTCTCTTTAACATTTTTATATTTCCTCTTAATCCTTTTTTCTCAATATATCCTTTGAAAATTATTTAAACATAATATTGACTAATTTTGTATCATTGAGTTTCTTTTAACCATTTTCCTTTTGTCCTACTAGAAACTGTTAGAAATGATGGGCTGAAAATGTATAATAGTAATTGTCCATTCTGCTGACCCTGGTCTTATTACCTTTGAGATAAGATTAATTTTAGCAAGGAAGTAAAAGTTTTAACTAAATTTTGTCATTAATTCTGGTTTTCTTTTCTTTCCAATCATGCATGTGGACCAAAGTTAGCCACATTTTGATGTAGAGAAGGTTCTGCGAATAATTTTTTTTTCACCTTGCAGGGAGGCTATTTTTAGTAGGAGAGAGAACAAACATTGATATTTTATAGCTGTGCCAACCTTTCAGGATGGGTTTGATCAAGTTGTGGTAACAAACAACCCTCACCCTCAAATCTCGGTGGCTTAACAAAATAAAAGTGGTTTTTCATCACTCAAAGTCCTCTGTGAGTCCAGAGCAGCAACCCTCAAAAGTTGATGGGGACCCCTCCGATCTTTCGTCCCCAATATCTCAATACAAGCCCTCTTCCACAATCAACATCAAAGGGGAGAAAAGAGTTAGAGATTCAACACTGGAAATTAAATACTTCAGATTGAAATATTCACTTTTTTTCTATCATTTAAATAAACAAAACATGTCGCATGACTAACCCTGACTACAAGGGGATGCCCATAGTGGGAGGAGTCCTGGAAATACTGTTAAGCAGCTGTAACACTGACCATAGTTTCTCATAGATATTGGTGGATTTCTATTGTTGTCAATACCTTAAGACAAAGATATATTTTTAGATTCTGGTGCTTTTATTATTTTATTGAAATCTAAGAAGTCTCATATAAATCCAGGGTTTTGATTTTATTTCTTTAATCATGAAGATACAGATTTTTTCCATTTGTGGATGTAAGTGCTATTACTGCAGTAAAGGAAATGAACACTTGATCTATTTCTCATAGAATCAATGGAAATGACTAAATAGTTTCTGATGATTTTGAAAGTTAACAGTTACTTTTCCCCTCATCAAGATCAATACTGATGACACTGAGAAGGCAATTTTTCATTAAGTAAAGTCAATACGGATGATGCAGGTCTATATAAAATGGGAAGAGAAGAGCTGCAGCACATTCTTTTGAAACTTACAATACATATAAACAAGATTTATTAGAACATAGCTAATCAAAATGGCTAGATATAAAATAGAACTTAAAAAAACTTCAAGGTTAAAAACATTTCTTATTTTATTTCTTTCTGTTTTAGAAAGTTCTATTACTTTTTTTTTTGCATAGTGTCTAGAAGCAGTGCTCTTATGCTATGCTTTACCCAGGTTGTGGCTGATTAAACCCAATGTGTGCCTCAATCTATTGGATAACCAAAATTGACCAGATATCTTTTGGAAACATACATAATTTGGAGATGGCAGTGGTGGGTGTTTAAATTTGAAACTCCTGGTAAGGAATTGTAAGTGGTGGGAATGTTGGACCATGTGCAAAAGGAGGAAGAAAAGAAGCTTGGTAGGAGAATGAAGCATGTGTAAGGAGAAGTCAAAGGAGGGGAACTGTTGGGTGCTGAAAGGATTTGTGCTAAGTAAACCCTGGGCCCTGCTGTATTGTGTTTCTTGAGCTTAGATGCCTGTGAGAATTATAATAAGCTCTCTTATTTATGCTAGTCTGAGTAGGCTTCTGTTCTTCGCAAACAAGAATTCTCAGTCACCATTTTTAGTAACTGTTCTAAATGCATTGTTACAGAAAACACCATTATAAATCATCATTCGTTTGCACAGATTTGGTTAGCCTGAGAATATTGCATGGCTATCATGCCCCTAATCATAATATTAGTAATAATAACCAGAGCTGTATCAAATATGTACTATGGTGGTTGCGTTTACGCATGTTGCATGAATCATCTCATTTGATCCTTATTTCAACTCAAGGAAGTAGAAATTATCCTTAGCTTTGTGTTCAAATGTAAAGATGAAGCACAGATAGATTTATAAACTTGCTCAAGTTCAACTAGCAAGTGATGAAACCAAGACTTGAAAAGATGCTGATATACAGGGCATTTCATGCATCAGAACATGGAACACATACTGCTAGATTGCTAACTTTTTTACTCAGTTTCCAACTCATAAGACTCATATATATATATATATATATATATATATATATATATATATATATGGTTTTCATCACTCAAAGTCCTCTGTGAGTCCAGAGTGGCAGCCCTCAAAAGTTGACAGGGGCCCCTACAATTTTTCATCCCCAATATCTCAATACAAGCCCTCTTCCACAATCAGCATCAAAGGGGAGAAAAGAGTTAGAGATTCAACACTGGCAATTAAAATCTTCAGGTTGAAGTATTCACTTTTTTTCTATCATTTAAATAAACAAAGGAAGTCCCATGACCAGCCCTGATTACAAGGGGAGGGTTGCCCAGAATGGAAAGAGTCCTGGAAATATTGTTAAGCAGCTGTAACACTGACCATAGATACTTCTCATAGATATTGGTGGATTTCTATTGTTACCAATACCTTAAGACAAAGATGTATTTTTAGATTCTGGTGCTTTTATTATTTTATTGAAATCTAAGAAGTCTCATATAAATCCAGGGTTTTGATTTTATTTCTTTAATCATAAAAATACAGAAGCTTTTATTTTATTTTATTTTTTATGTATTTATTTATGTATGTATGTATTTATTTATTTATTTATTTGAGACAGAGTCTTGCTCTGTTGACCAGGTTGGAGTGCAGTGGCATAATCTCGGCTCACTGCAAGCTCTGGCTCTCAGGCTCAGGTGATTCTCATGCCTCAGCCTCCCAAGTAGCTGAGATTGCAGATGTGCACCACCATGCCTAGCTAATTCTAGTATTTTTAGTACAGACAGGGTTTCGCCATGTGGCCAGGCTGGTCTTGAACTCCTGGCTGTAAATGATCCACCTGCCTCTTCTACCCAAAGTGTTGATATTACAGGCATGAGTCACCGTGCTTGACCCTCTATGATATTTTTTAAAGGCCCTATTGTTAATTACTATTTTTATGTGAACTATATTGCTTGTCACTAAATTATAATATCTATCAAGCATCATTTTATATTCATTTAATGTTTGCTTATAAAATGACCTTTTAAAGGTTATCTAATGCTGATTTGTCTTTATACAATACAATTTTTTATAGAATATCATAAAATTTCATGGGGCAAATCAGAATTGTGCGTGCTTATTTTTTTTTTAAAAAATAACAACTTTTTAAATCTAGCCTATATTTTCACAGACCAATCATAGGGTGACTGATTTGTTTCTAAATGATTACAATGTTTGAGCTTCTGTACTGTACAGCAGGAAAACAGAAACAAAAATAAAATAAAACAAACTATAAGCAGAGAAGTGTTGTATGGGACAAGCAATTTCCTGAAGATTTCAGTATCTTAGAAAGGTTCCTCAACTAAAACAAAGTATTACTTTCCTTATATCTTAGTTTTCTCTTGCCTCCTCTGTTATACTAAAATTCTGCCAGTAGTGACTCACTTTGTTGAATATTATACACTCTAGTCTTTAAGAATCTTCTTTAAAATTACAAAGTCCCATACGGTGTGACACTCCCTATAAACATTATCCATCTAGAATTGTGGGAATAGTAAGTTTTCTATAGTAAAAATCAGGTGGGTCGGAACCAGCCTTAAATATCTGTCCTCCAGGATAATGAAAGGATAAAGAGTTTCAAAGATTTATGGAAAAAGGAAGTGGGATGAAGGTGACAGCAGATTTTAGGAAGCTTTATTTTATTTCTTCGCTTTTTATTCATGCTAATTATACATATAACAGAGAGAGTTGTGTTATTAGAGGCAGAGCTTGAAGATTGAAAGAGCCTATGTGTAGAGACAAGCTGGACTGGATTCCTGAATTGCTTCTGGCTTGATCAATAACTACGTGAGCAAGGGAAGCCATTTTAATCTATCTATGCTTTTTCCTCTTGGATGAGATGTGAACAGTAATATCTATTGTAATGGAATAAATTCATTACACAAAGTGTCTTTTCTACCAATGAGCTGCACTGCTTGCATTGTGAGTGCCCTTTGTATGCATTTATATAGATGTACTTTTAAAAACAATTGTCAAGCGTTCAGTAGGTTAGGACCTTTATTCAGTGCTTTATATACATTATCAAATTTACTATGGAAAATAGCCCTGTAATGCAGATTCTATTTTTCTTCTATTCTATACAAGAGGAAGCCAAAGACTTAAATGAAGTAAGGTTTTCTAAATTGCACGGCTAAAAATCCCAGAAACTAATTCCAGAACCCATAATCGTAATCATCTTCTTATATGGCAGCACAACTGTGATATTTTTGTAAATATAATATATTTTATATATATTTACATCCTGGAAAGGTTTAGTGAAAAGCTAAGTGTTCACTGTGCAATGTATGCTTATATGCAATCTATCTTATATAGATTAATATGTAGAAGATGGGAACAAAGAAATCTGATGGGTTCATCTTAAGCAAACTGGATAAAGATAGATCTATGGCAAACAAAGTGACCACTCTGGGCGTTATAATCATCTCACTGCTGCTCACAGCCTAGACAAGGATCTGAGCCTTCCTGGGAGTGTTCCTCATCAGCAGACCTGTTCCTAAGCTAGGCTAAGTAATCGTGACCACTAGTCTTTCTGTACTATCTTAGAAACACTAGAAAAACATAATAATGCACTTCTGGGCCTACCACATTATTAAGTGCATCACCCTAAAATAGTAAACACAAAGGCCTTGCCTGTTATGAACATTAAATGAGTGTCATTATTATTACATGCAGGAGAAACTGAGGTACAAGGAGACTGCTCAGTGTGACATACTGGATTACTTTCATATGTAACCCAATTCTGCTAATTCCCTTTGCAAGGATAAGTGCTGGCATCACTTTATCTTCAATATATTAATGAATATAGCTATCTAGCCATGTGGCAGATACTTCAGCCAAAAATAATACCCGGATTCAGAGATTTGAGCACCAATTATCAGGAGGTTCAAAGCACTGATTTATCCAGGTCCCTGCTCTCCTTCAAGCCGTGTACAGCACTCTAATGATGAGCAATTGAGGAGCAGCATCTTTTCTCATGTTCATTACTCTCCAACAAGATCTTAACTTGATAAGGCCACCCTGAAAAGGCTAGATCAGCTTTAGACAAGGTAGCAGGTGCATTTATCAACTCCTCATGTTTGCTGAGTCAGTGATTGCTGTGGTTTTTAACTTTTTTTTTTCCTACTAAAGAAGTTACTTTTTTTTGTTTTTATATTTAGGGGATTGCTATCTATTCATGACAGCATTTTCCACTGTGGCACCTGAAGAAAGTGTTTAACCTTTTCTCCCAGTTTCTAAACTCAAGTCTTTTCTATAAATTGTATATATTATGCAATCTGATGATAGATAATTGTCTTATTCCCTCTCCCTCCAAAATACTAGCATATGCCTAATTAATACAGGGATATTCCATAAATCATAGGTGCCAAGGAAAAACCATGTAACTGGGGAAAACTTTACACAGAATATCAATCAGATCCTGGTACTTGTCATTTAAGTAGAGCACAATTCTCTCAAGGCTTACCAGCCTCTCTCACAGCATCCGCCACAGCACTTAGAAACATTAACTCCTTGTGCTCTCGAGCCTCAGAATAAATGAACTTCAGCTCACTCTTCTTTTTATTGTTCCCGTGGGGTCTTTTTGTAGGGGGGAGGGAGAGAGAAAAGGCTATTTTTATAATGTTTTGCAAGTCAAATGACAAAGTTCAAAAGAGGGAAAATGCTGGAAAAAAATCAATGTAATGTCCTTATTTGGCAGCGCTTAGTTTGGCTAATTACTGGGTACAGGTAGGAAACACAGCTAATGGGGCTTAGCAACAGATGGGGAGCCAGCACAAAGCTGTAGGTTCTTCCTCTGCTTCGGCTGTGACTTCCTGCAGTGTTGAACAAGTCATTCAACCTGTTTTTGATTCACTTCCCTTTCACTAAATTATGGATAATAATGCCTACTAGCTATGTCATACATTGTTGAGAAGAATAGCTCATAGGAAGATCACAAAACACTTTCAAAGAGTTGAAATGCTCTATAGGCACAGGCTCCACTGAATCAAGCTGAACAGGAGGCAATGCCCCTTTCAGTCAAGTCCTCTGTTCCCCATGTAAAACCAAAACGAATGCAAATCTGAAAGTGACTTTGCATTTGCCATGCATCCCCTCTGCCTCTCAGGCATTCTATCACTAACTGATTGTAACTATGCAAATGATACCGTTATCTGTGGCACACACTGGCGTTTGTACTGCAGCACCAGCAGTTTAAAATGCTTGATGAATCCAAGGCTGATTGGCAGCTCCAAACTTATCCGTGACCTAATTGGAGGTCAAGAAGCACATGCAGATTTGGATAAGGGCAAAACCAATGACAACAGGCTTTCCTTGAGGTTTTAAAAGACTTAAAGTTTGGTTGCCAGGGAATTTTTAAAAAAATAAATACAGTTCTTCATCTGGGATCTGGATTGAAAGCAAAATTCGTCAAATGCACCAAGAATTTTGAAGCTCTAGAGAGCTTCACAGAGCAAAAGTAATCCTGAGATAAAGAATGGGAACGATTTCTGCTGCCGCTGAAATGATTGCAGCAGGAAGATGGGTGGTGATGATTTCCTCATTGTTAGAGAAAGGAAATCTGCTCCTGTGCCAAGAAGCAATGGATTTACCCCGCTAATTTCCAGGTGCTTTAAGTGCTGAATTCTGTTCCAAAATAAAAACATAAATAAATATGGCAAATGTCAGGTAACAGGGGGATGGGAAGGGAATCAGAGAAGGAAACTACCATTGATTGCTTGCTGGGTTGGCAATATCATCACATTTCACAGACCATGCTACTGAGCTGCAGAGGTCAAGTGACTTGCCCAAGTTCGCGGAACTGGTAGGTGGTGGAACAGTGAGTAAAAACACACAGACTCTGCTCTTTTCACTCTACTGGGTTGTCTTTAGGAGATGTTGTCTGGATCTATATACCAACTGCGGAGAGAGAGAAGACCACTTGACTTTCACAGTACCCCAGGCCAGAGTACAAGGGGAAATCCTATAGATGACTTGCCCAGCCTCCTGCTGTTTGGAGCTCAGCAAATTTGCCTCATGGGAAGCTCCGTTTGTCTCCCTTCCTCTGAGCCCCCTCTTCTCTGACTGGTCCCTGCCAGCACTGCCTGTTTGCTGTTACTACTTCCCAGTGATCAACAGCTATTTTATGTTTCCTCCCATTGTGCTTCATTGCACTTTTGTGGCCCCTCTGCCCACCTACCTGCAGCTCACCTTCATGTTATTGAAGGGCGGTTGTGTTTGTGGCTTGTTATTATGTTCTTGAACAGTCCTATGATGTGGAACTTAAAGGGGCCGCGTTGTAGAGGAACATCCATTATCCATCACTTCTCTCCATATTTCTCACTTTCACTAGGACCTTTATGATTGTTATATTCTGGGAAGTTTAAATCCAAAGTCTGAAGTCTAGCTTAAAAAAAAATTATTGGTTAATGTTATCTTTTAAGTAACATTAATTGCACATTTGTTACAAGAAAAGTAATATGCTAAATGTTACATAATTACCTTGTCTAAATCTCAAAATAACCCAATGAGGCAAAGTTTTTTGTTAATTCCATTTTATAAACCAAGAAACTGAAATTTATGGTGATGAGGTAGTCTGCCCAAGGTTACAGAGATAGTAACCTGCAGAACCAAGATTCAACTTCAGATCAGGCTCACTGCAAAGTTCTAACTCAACCAAAGTATTAACTCTACAAATTAACTCCACCAACTTTGTGCATCTGTATATGTTAATGTAATTGCTGGAGTCTTGGTCAGTTTCATCTTTATATTCACAGTTTTCAGCACAATCGTCACTATGAACTCTGATAAATTAGCAAATTTGTATTGTGGCAGAAGGATTGAGAATCAAAATGCAAATTTTACACTTATCATCACAAATCTGATGCTCATTTGTTGGATCAATTTATAAAATATGGACCAAATTTGATCTGTTTTTTGATATGACTGTAATCAAAAATATTTCTGTAAAGATATTTCTGTAATCAAACAAACCTGGTTCTGTTATCTAACAGGCTGAGATCCTTGCTGTGTGGACACAATTCAGACCCACCTAATGGTACCTTGGGTCAACAGAGGGAAGTCTGCAATGGTACTGACAAGTGTGTGTGTGTGAACCAAAATGTGTTTTGCAGTGCAGTGCTGTCAGACTAGAAATAATGCATCAAGATGCATGTTCTGGGCAACTTTAACGATGCTCCCATGGGTATTCTTAGTGCTATGTTAAGCATGGCACTTATAAAAACCTCACAACAGCACTTAGAGCTTCTGGAAAATAGTTGACTGTTTTGTTGTGTAGCTAGGATTGCAGGTATTGGTTACAGCTTGAAGGTAAATAAGAGATTAAAACCTCCACTTCTAATTACTCAATTTTTGACTATTAAATTTCAATATTTATAGAAAAGCTAGAATTTCATAAATATCAGATTACACCAATATTCTCAATGAACTGTTTTCTTGGAATTACTTAGATCCAGCAATCAGCTCTGAAGGCTACTTTCACAATTTTAATTAGTAAAAATGCTTCTTACTTATTGAAAACTTGAAACTCAAGCAATAATCTACCTACTGGTAATAGAGAAGCACTGCTGAATAATGTTCTGTATCTTACAAACATATCTTATTGTTTTGAGCCATTACATGCTGATATAGTAGTTGCCTGCGGCATGCTTAAGCAATAAGCCATGATGAGGTACTGTACCATTCCTTGATGCCTGGGGTACGTTGTCCAGAAGAGTTTTCTCTTCTTGCAAAAGGAGCAACTCCCAAATATATTATGCTAACTAATTGTTCCTTTTCTACATGATAATCATCTAGGTTGTTTATTATATATCTGTTTAAATAATTACTATGTATCTTAAGTCAAGCAAAACCACATCAAATGTTTGCAGCCCTAAACAATTAAAAGAAAGAACAAGAATTCTGATGCACATATTCTGCTTTGGGTATTTCAAGTTTTGTTTCATTATTTCATGCCCTCGGCTCCCTCTCTCCAGGGATTTTGTCCCTCCTGTATCAAGGTTTCTTTCACCTCTGTCTGCAGTAACACTTTCTTTTTTTATTTTAGATTTTTTAAAAGCTATCTCAGGAATTTTGGTGTAGCTCCTGATTCAGCTGTATTGATGGTAATTGAAAGGGGAATACAAACTGAACTCAAGTGCAGCTCCACTTAAATTTACTTCCCCTGAGAGAAGAATTTCCAAAGCTGCCAGTCCAAAGGTTTCTATAAAATTTGTGTTTGTAAGAGCAGCACTTCATTATATTTTATTCTTTTTGAAATGATCTAGAGTACTATGAAAATTATCACAGCTTCCAAAGGAGGTTGGTAAAGTTTGTCTGTCTTTAAGAGAAAACTAATGGGTCTTGAGAGCTTTCCCTTTTGTTTAAAAACAAACACTGATATTTCTGAATAAAATATTGTGACTGCACTGTCATTCTGTTTATAGACCTCTCCACAGGGACATTCTTCTGCATTGAGAAAATCTGTGAAGATCATTGCTTTTGGATTTAAACATGATCTGTAGTCCCTGCTCCTTTTATATCTTTATTTCTGTATTTGTAGATACAGATATACATATTACAGAGCTAGAGATAGTGATATTCACACTGGTAGATGTAGATATAGATATGAATGAATTCAGCAAAATGTCTGAGAGACGACTAGTGGCCCCTCACAAGGACGTCTGACTTTTGTATGGTATGTACTCTTTTGAATGAGGTATGGTCATAATGACATTTAAAACAGATACCATTTTGAGTGACAAACTGTGCCATCCTTACCATTTTCTTATTCTGCAGTAGTCCATTGGCATCAAAGCTGCCTGCAAAGTTGTAGTCTTGGTGATCTGAATGAGGAGAACTAGGGAATAGATTTCTATACAAACCTGACTGCATAATTTAATCGGGCACACATTCAGGGTATATGAAATCAGAGTAGAGATAAGAAAGAGTGTCACTGCATTTGCATGTTCCGATTAGATAGAACAGCATAAAGAAAAAGATTTCTTATCAGAGTAGACGTTACGATGGAAGTTACATTTCAATAACAATTTGAATGAAAGCAGAACTGATGAGTTGAAAACTGGTAGGATACCACTTTATGTGATTTAAATAAAAAGCTAAATTTTAAAATGTTATCTAGAAATTTTGGAAGACTATGCTTTTTTAAAGTATTACATATTTACTTAAAGTATTAGGATTATACTTAATCACACTCCTGCATTCCCTGACCGTGAGTTGCATTAATGTGAAATCATGTAAACCAGATGAGAAATGGGAACAGTCTCCGAGGTGAATGTTACCCATGATTTTTGCTTAGCCCTAAGGGTAACAGAAATCACTCTATCTGCCTTGTTCATCAGTCCAGGGTCTTCTGTTCTATTCTCTCTGGCTTCCAGGAATATTCTATCATAATAAGTTAACATTTTCTTGAACACCTTTTTTTTTCCCCATGAGAGCTTCTTTTTTGCACTTTGGTATAATTCTAACCTCCTGGTTGTTAGCTCATTTGACCACTTTTTCTCAGCACTTAGCTATTCTCCCACTTATTAAGTGATTTAGATTTTTGACTTACTCCTGTCCTTTTATTTTAGTCTCTCCTGTCCCACAGGGGTGTTTGGCTCCCTGTTCAAATTCTCTCTCTCTTTCTCTTTCTCTCTCTCTCTCTCTCTCTCTCGGTCTTTTCTTTTGTTTCTATCTTCATATTGGAGGAGGCAGAGATTATTATTTAAGAAGTACTACCTTCCTCCTTACTACCGGTTTTTCTCATAAATCTCTTAGTAAGTGCTGTAAGCAGTTTGGGCTGATGTTGAGCGGGAAAAGGAGACTGTACTATTCTTTTGATGAGTGGTGTCCCCTTAGGATTCATGATATTTATAAGGAGAAGGAGAGGTAGGGAAATGCAGACCTTTAGGCTAGCACTGGAGAAATCAAGGGAAAAATTGAGATTCAGTCAAGACCAAACCAGGGAGTACCCACAGGTAAAGGAAGGGACCTCACACTAGGAATAGTCCAAACCTGGGACTGAATTGAAGGTGGTGGTGGTGATGTTCTGCCTCTGTTCCCATTCAGGACTGTGGTGCTTATTCTTCAAATTCCTGAGTTTGCTGCTAATGGTTCATAACAAAGTCTCTCTTTAGAAATTGTTCTTGGCTAGAAGAAGCTTCCTTGCTCAATATTATGCCCCCTTTAAGGGAGCAGCTTATGTCAGAATGACCCTTGATGCAAACCTCAATGTCTCAGAATCTGTCTTCTGGGGAACTTGGGCTCTGGCATGTATGATCCAAGATTAAGACATGATAATGTGCTGTCCATATATGCAACAATCTGTGGTACATAATTTCCACATACTTTATGAAATATAATTTAGAGAATGTACACATATAATGACTTAGCCTCCAACACATTGGGCAGGAATTCATAAGGCAGTGATATCCCATACTTTGGGTTTGTGAAGGGGAAAGTATAATAGTGCCAGCACAGACTGTTACCATCCCATACTGTTCAAATAACGTAAAGGGATCTCTGTTTGAAATTCTTTCCCTAAGCAATAAGCGACTCTTCCACTGAAAAGGCTTTAAATCCTCTCAAACAGCATGCCGATCCCATTGAGAGCTGACACAAATCACATGCTTTTTAACACAGAACACTTGGTCTAGAGTCAATGAACCATGGCTTCAGAGCCACTCCACACAGGGAAGGGCATATGGGAGGAAGGGAAGTCTTCCATAGAGACCAGTGAGTAATTACTTCAAAAAGACTTCAATTTGATCAAGGACACATTTTATTTTATTTTATTTTTATTATTATTATTTTG
>NW_016814078.1:895118-929761 GCF_001698545.2 Rhinopithecus bieti
GGGGTTTCACCGTGTTAGCCAGGATGGTCTCGATCTCCTGACCTCGTGATCCGCCCGTCTCGGCCTCCCAAAGTGCTGGGATTACAGGTTTGAGCCACCGCGCCCGGCCTGACACATTTTAAAAATCAAAATATTATAACACAAAAGTACCTAAGGAAACTTAATTATGCACAACTCTTAGGGTGTTTTTGGTGAGAATGTAGCTGCTGATTCCCATACTTCCCAACCAGATAATAGTAAAAGCATGGATCAAATTCTGCCACCTACACTGACATATATTAAACAATCACTTATTAGCAAAAAGGCACAACACATGTTAAACAATACCTATTATTTGAGATGAACAAACCCCCAGTCTCTTATCTTTGTAGGTGCTACTTTTATGCTTTGCACAAAAGAGGTGCTTGAAGCCCCAGACATGACAACGTTCCAGAGAGCAATGCTGGTCACAAGACCCTTGATCAAACCTCAGTCACCATCCCTGAGGGTAACCCCAAAGGGGTTTGCTAAAGTTTCATAGGCTGCTTATGAGAGAATAGAGATTGTTTTGGAAATAATTAAGCCAGTCCACATATCTGAATAGCACTAATTTTACCTGAGAAAGCTGATTTCTAAAACATATTAACATCTGTGTCAAATCACTAATTTTACCAATGAAAACACCTTTTAAAAATTTATTAACCTAAATGGCAAAGCTCTATGTTGATCAAAGTTATGAATTGCTGAAGTTATTATATTCACTTAACCACAGGAAATTGATAATATTCAACCATGTTTGATCAACAAAAATGGCATCTGGGACTGTATATTTTCTATTTAGATATTTGCTGACTGTTGGAGTGAATTTGTAATTGGGCAACTGACTACCTCTAAAGTGGCTGTCACCAAATGGCCTACAATGAGATATATTTTAATGAATTCTAACTATAGTATGAAATGGTAATAAGGGCACTGAAAGACACAGCAGATATTCTTAATAGCCCATGTCTTGTGGGAGAAAAAGAAAGTGGGAGAACGGAAGACGGTAATACTGAACCACAGCCATTTGCCTTGCTGGCCATGACACAGATGACTATCACCAAATTGTTAGCAAGAAGGCATGGCTCTCAGGAGAGAATGTGGGATAAATAAATTTCAGTGAATCCTTTGATTAGTCCCATAAAATTCTGGATAAAAAGAGCCCATCTAGGTACTACTCCATGTAGATAAGTGAACCTCTCTGATTACTACAATCAAGACCCCCCTCTGCAGCCCTTGTATTTCAGAGAAAGCTACCTTATTGAAGCATATTTGTTTATTTAGATGTGAAATAGGTTAAACTATAGAGTAATAGGAGCAAAGAAACAGTGAAGGCCCCTATAGGTTAAGAGAATTTAAGAGTTAATACTTTTTTAAAGATCATCAAATTGTACTTCTGAACTGTAATTACAGATATAATAAAAACTCAATCAATAAAATAGACATAACAAGACTCACAAGACTACCATTCATTGATTTTGTAAGCATACCACTAGTACATTTGATGTGCATGGTGTCTCCAAGTATTACTGATTTAAGAATCTGTTGCAGGTTGAAGAAATGCTAAATCAATCTTGAGAATGGTGACATTTGTGCAGAGTGATTGGCCTTTGAACATCATTTATATCTCAGAGAGAAAACACATTTTAGTACTAATAGCTAAGAATCGTGTAGGTATGTATCTCTATAAAAGCAATTCTCACAAAAAGTAATCTAAGGGAACATCAGAATCCTCTTAAATTTTGGAAGGAAGGAACTTCCAAAGGAATAGCACTGCTTTTCAAATATCTTTTATCTTTAGTGTTTATTTTTGGTATTTCCTAGGCCCAGTAAGAAATATGAGAACATTATAATAATGAAAGTACCTGGCTTTTCAACATTTTTTTCTCAAGCTCTATGAGTAATGATCTCTGAATAAAGATCATGTGAATCATAATTATTCTTATCTTTTGTTCTATAATTGCTTTTGGGGGATATAATTTTCTCTGAAAGATATTGAAACTAAGACTAAGAGATGTTAAATGAATTGGTGAAGGACGCATAGTTCCTTAGCGTTTTTTTTTTTTTTTTTCCAACTTACCTCGTTTAATAAGCAGTCTTTCATGGCTAAACTCTCTTTTGCTGCAAGAAACTACTTAAAGAAGAAGAAAAAAACCCAAATATTTATTGAACACCATCTATATGTTATATACAGTTTCATATGTTATAAACTACCTATTCTCCTTTTGTAAACATGAGATTTTGCAAATTAGTGTAATTTAATTAACCTGGCTAAGGTCACAGCATAGCTCAAAAGTCCACATTGAAATCTAGTAGTCTGACTCCAAAGCCCATGACTTTTCAGTTGACTAAAAGTTTCCCTTGCCAAAATGAAGACACCTGTCATCAATCATCTAAAAATGTTAATAAGTCATTCCTGTTTTCCCTCTGCTGAGGCAGCCACCATCATCTAGCAAAATAATTATCTGCTGTGAGTGCTGTGAGACATTTGACTTTGCTGCTCTGATTCTTCAATAATGAAATATTTAAAAAATGGAAGTTAGGAGTAGCTTTAGATAAATGGCAAATAGCCATGGAGCATTTGTAAGACTATTTCCTTGTCTAAAGGCTGACTCTAGAACTTCAATTATGCTACACATTCCTTTTTTTTTTTTTTTGAGATGGAGTTTTGCTCTTGTCGCCCAGGCTGGAGGGCAATGGCACAATCTTGGCTCACTGCAACCTCCGTCTCCTGGGTTCAAGCGATTCTCCTGCCTCAGCCTCCCGAATAGCTGGGATAACAGGCATGAGCCACCACTCCTGGCTAATTTTAGTAGAGATGGGGTTTCTCCATTTTAGTCAGGCTGATCTCGAACACCCGACCTCAGGTGATCTGCCTGACTCAGCCTCCCAAAGTGCTGGGATTACAGGCGTGAGCCACCGCGCCTGGCCTGCTGCACACTCTTTAGGTGCCCAGTGACACTGGAGGTGATGGAAGCCCCATGGGCTCCTATGACTGGAGCATGCAGCCTTCATCCCACCTTGTCAGGGATGTTCTCAAGACCAGAAGCACCATGACCAGTTTTGAAACACTTTAGAGCATAAGTTGGCCTTTAGCTTCCCACCCTAAGGGACTTCATCTTTGTTCCTGTTGTACGTAAGCTCCATTTGGAAGCCATTCCAGATGACTACACTGATAAAGCTGCCTAAGTTCAGGAATGGAAGCATGACACTCATCTACTTTAAAGGCATTTTCTTGTCACCTGGTGCTGTCCATCCAGGGAGAATCAAATTAGATCAAACCACCATTTGTTGATCCCTTTTTCTTGTTATTGTTTTATTTTAATGTCAGGGAGATGTCTTCTTTTTCAAATTTCTTATGATTTTTTTTATACTTCTTCTTATAATTGTATTTATTTGCTTATTTTTTGGACATGAAAATTTTAGGGATACATTTTTGTTTATTTAAACACTATAGAAACTAAGGGGAGAAATAAAAGTGTAAAATTATTGAGTTTTGCAAACAAAACCATAACAAAAATCCAAATAAAACCTTTTTTGTTTGGGAAATATAATAAAAAGAAAACGGACTTTAAAATCAGGCAAGACTGAAGTTTGAATGCTGGCTTCACCACTTGAGATTCAACATCTGCTCAGACCCATAAAGTTTATCATTCTGAAAGTGGGAGAAACTATCTACATTGCAGAGTTGATAAGAGCACTAATGATGATAATATATCTGATATGGCTTGGCTGTGTCCCCACCCAAATTGCATCTTAAATTGTAGCTCCCATAATTCCCACTTGTTATGGGAGGAACCTGGTGGGAGATAATTGAATTATGGGGATGGTTTCCCCCATACTGCCCTCATGGTAGTGAATAAGTCTCATGAGATCTGATGCTTTTATAAGGGGTTTTTCCTTTTGCTTGGCTCTCATTCTCTCTTGCCTGCTGCCATGTAAGATGTGCCTTTCGCCTTTCGCCATGATTGTGAGGCCTCCCCAGCCACATGGAACTGTGAGTCCTTTAAACCTCTTTTTCTTTATAAATTACCCAGTCTTGAGTATGCCTTTACTAGCAGCATGGAAACAGACTAACACAGTGTCCATCACAAATACCTAGCCTGTGGGCAGCATTTAGTTAATTGTGGCTACTGTTATTTACCTATATTACTGGTATTGTTATATTCTTCACTGGTCCATTGAGAAAGTTACTGGATCAGAGATTCATGAAACCTCAACAATAAGCCATGGTACATGGCTGAGGTGGAGCAGGCTGTCATGTCTATTATACTCCAGGAGTCTCCAAGGTGCAAAGTCCATTCTGCAGGACATATCAGAACTGTTCTCCCTTGGTTCCTCTCTCTCTTTCAGGTTCAAAGTCCCCAGTGAGTCACTTGGGTAAGTGAATGCTCCTGGACTTAAGTCAGTCTCCTGGCCATAAATATTCATGATCAGGCAGGAACAAGTAGAAAAGTACAGAGATCAGAGAGTGGTGTTTTTGCTACCTTTCCAGATCTACCACATCCTCTACATTGTGGCTACTGTGAAATATTTATAAAGTTTGCTCATGTCACTTCCTGCTTAAATCTGTCTACACTTGGTATAAAATCTAAATTCTTCATCATAGCCTAAAAGCCTTTATGTCACCTGCAACTCCCTGTGTCTCTAAGAACCTCCTATATGAGACCATTTGTTCATCCTACTCTAGGCACCTCTTGCCTCATCTTGGATTGTTTATTTTCTGTTTCCCCTATGTGAATCAACTTGTCTTTGGTGCTTCAAACGGCTGGCTCCTTCTCAAACTGCATATCTTGGCTCAAATATCTCTCATTTCCAGAGGCCTTCCAAGCTCCTTCCCTCTGAAGACATACTAATCAAGCTCCCTATTATGATTATTTCCTTTTTTTCTTTCTTTTTTTGTTTTTTTGGTCTCATTCCGTCACCCAGGCTGGAGTGCAGTGGCACTATCTCTGCTCACTGCAACCTCTGCCTCCCAGATTCAAGTGATTCTCGTGCCTCAGCCTCCCAAGTAGCTGGGACTACAGGTGCCTGCCAACACACCTGGCTAATTTTTGTATTTTTTAGTAGAGACAGTTTCGCCATGTTGACCAGGTTGGTCTCCAATTCATGACCTCAGATGATCTGCCCGCCTTGGCCTCCCACAGTGCTGGAATTACAAGCATGAGCCACTGCACCTCACCCCTACTGATTATTTTGTATTATATTGCCATTTATTTTTGCTGTGTAGTTTTCTTGAAAAGATAAAATTATAATTTACTCTCTTTTCTATGCTTTCTAGAAGAAATGAATTTGAGGACAAGAACCACCATATACTCAGCCTAGTACATAATAGGCATTCAATAAAGCAGTTGTTGAACAATTTTATGCTCCTGGAATGTAGGTGTATAAGATGAGAATGGCAAGAGGTGAGATGAGAGAGACATACCTAGGAAGCTACAACATAGCAGCTCTTATAATGTATACCAGGCTGAATATTATTTTTTCCTTTTTATTTTCTTTTCTAAAAGGAATGGAAGTTTAAGGACTATGAATAGATAATAGCATAGTCAGGTTTATGTAATATCTCAGGTATAATGTAATTTGTATATAGACTGAACGGTGGTAGGTAGATAAAGCAGAGGTGATGAAACTAAGACATTTTAAAACTATAGACCTGATAGGAGTTGGTGATTTATTTGAATAAGGAAAGAAGACTATTAGAAAACAATTTTTATCATGAATTGTTAATTATTCACAGAATCTTATTTATTCTTGTAATTGATTTTAAAATTAAGGTATAGTGACTAAAATCTCTGTAAAAGAGTCATGGTTCTTTACCTATACAGACATAAACTTCTCATATCTTATTGAATATCAACTTTAGGGCTGATTTTCAGAATACACAGGAATTCACATATGTATTTTCAGCTGGTATAATACAATATCATTTCAACAACCCCACAAACTTAGCTTGAGCCATAGTTCACATTCATACCTTTGTATTGATTAATAGTCTATTATTTTGTTTCCATGAACTATTTTGATAAGTCATTATTAAATCCTGTGGCCAATGGTACTCTTCAGAGATCTCTATATAAAATGGAACTTACTAGGACAGAAATATTTTACAAATTGTCTGCTGCCTATTGCTTACATTTCATTTTTATCTGGTTATCTCCTCAAAATTATAAGAAAACACACTTTAGACAAACAACCAAACACACACAATTATAAATGAGCTTATGAAAGAAAATTTCAGTTGGAAAAACTGCACCATCCCAATTGCCTTGATATTCTCATTGACTCCTTTTCTCTTTCTGAATTTCCTCTCTCACAGATTTTCTCTTAGAGGTGATTGTGGGCCAGCTTCATAGATGAGTCTAGTAGGCAGTGTACTATAATTCTATGGCATCGTGGAGTTCTTCTCCAGTAAAAGAGATTTTTAGACTCAAGCCCAGGGGCTTTGTTTGAGTTCACCTATCCATCAGTTACACGGATGCTCTTTGTAAAACTTGACCCTGAACAGGGACCAGTTTTATTTGAATGTTGTTGAGCTTATTAGCATGACTCCTTTGAATTGCTATCTTTTATGTTACATGTTGTCTCCTCTTTTGTTTCCATTCTTTCCCTAGACTTTAAAAAATTCTGTTTTGGTGAATAGAAAACTCATTTTCTTTTTTTTTAAATCAAAAGCTCTTGCTCCTAAAGAATATTGAGTGCATTCATATTTTGTGATTTAGGGCAGTGCTTGGTGTTACCTTCATAGATCAGATAAGTTTGGCCTACCTAGAGATGAGTGACATTCAGTGTGTTACTAACTCCTGCCAGTTTCCCAGTTAACCCCTAATGATCAAGCCAATCTCATCACCCTCACATCCTCTATAAGGGGAAAGTCTAGATAGAAAATGACTTTCAATTTAGGGTCATAATTTCACTTAACAGGAACATTATAGTGATCTTGCTTTACATTGATTTACTTTTCTCCCTATTCTAAGTCTTAAAACACATACGCACCAAGAAAATATTTTTTCTTTGTATATTTTAAAATAAGATTTCTCATATTATAATAAAGGTGATAATAGATCTTTAAAATGACATATTTTGAAAATATGGGGAACAAAGAAATCACCCTATATATCTTTCTGGCTTAACATCCTTCGCTCATATAGCAAAACTGAACTTCTCATCAAGTCTTGCGACAGTCCTTTTTATAACCTGCTGCCTCACTGGCCCAGCTTTTGCAGTTTTTCAGGAATTGGGGCTTATTTTCTGCTTTGAGTGTTCTTTCCCCAGAACTGCACATGCCTGGCTAATTCTCAAATTTCAAGTTTTAATTATAAAATAATTTCAACAGCACGACAGTTCCACCTATCCCATTTGACTATCCTGAAGTTTTGTCAAATTTCTCAATCTTCTAGCAAAAGCCAGAAATTTGGATTTTTAGGTGAATAGCTCCAAATTTTGAATGTTCTCTAATATCATCTAATTTACACTTAAAAACAAATACTATGCAAGCCAAACAAAACTGGCCATCTGCTAACCATATTTGGTCTGCTAATGACCAGTTTGGAACTTCTGGCTTATCACAGTCAATGGCTAGTGTGCTTATTTGCTGTTTCTTTAAAAGTTACCCTCTATTGGAAAATAAGCTCCAGGAGAGCAGGAGCCTTATTTGTCTTCTTCGGTGCTATTTCCTCAGCACCTGGCTCACAGCAGGAATTCAATTAATATTGGTTGTACAAATGAATCTCAAAACCCGAAAATAACATTTTAGTATCTATGTATTACCTTTTCCTCCAAATAAACATTAACAAGAACAACAATAATAAATAAGAAATTTTTACAGTATGCATTTTCTGGTAACTTGATCTCATAGTTTTTCAACTGCATTTCCATTATTATAGTATATTCTCCCACACTGTGGATAGTATAATATTAGATTTTAGCTGCTCTATAGAATTGCCAGAGGACTTCGTTGATTGTTTTCTCCCCTCATCATTCTACACATCCTCAGCATTTATATGCACCATTAATATTGTCATTTGGTTAGTGTTTAAATTGTAGCTCTTTTTGAGTATTTTCCATGTGTACTTGCTTTTCTATTAGGTACAGAATTCTTCAGGAGTCCAGAGACATAGTCTCAAAATATGTGTTGTCTAGATAGGGCAAGTTAAAGTATAGGTGTAGTCTGGTTAGACACACTATACTGTGAATTACAAACCAAAATAAAACTGGGCCATTTTTGGAAGCCTGAGTTCAGATTGTTGACCAAGAGACCTGGGTTCTTATTCAAGCTCCACTACTAATTATGCAGCCAAAGAATTTCTGTCTCAATATTTTTTCATGTGCAAAATAAAGAAGTTACAGTTAATTGTATCTAAGTCATCTCACTCTAGAATGACTACTACCAAAAAAAAAATAATAATAAATGCAGAAAATTACAAGTGGTGGCTAGAATGTAGAGAAATTGGAGCCCTTGTGCAGTGCTGATGAAAGTGTAAAATGGTGAAGACACTGTGTAAAACAGTTCCTCAAAAGTTAAGGAAAAGAATTACATTTCCAGATAAGTACTTCAAATAAGTGAAATCAGGGTCTCCAAAAGGTATTTGTACATCCATGTTCGTAGCAACATTATCTACTTTAGACAAAATGTGGAAGCAAATCAATAGTTCATTGACAGGTGAAGAGACAGACTATATATGACACACACATATGATGAAATATTAGTCAATCTTTATAGAAAGGAAATTCTGACACATGCTGCAACATGGATGAACCTTTAGGACATTATGCTAGGTGAAATAAGCCAGTTACAAAAGAAAAATACCATCTGATTCCACATATATAAGGTAGTCAGATTCATAGAGATGGAAAGTAGAATGGTGGCTGCCAAGGGCTGAGGGAGGGAGATGGGGAGTTGTTGTCTAACAGGTATTGAAGTTTCAGTTTTGCAAGGTAAAAAGCTTCCTGAAGATGGATAGGAGATTGTCATTATTGCACAACAATGTGCGTGGACTTACTACTGTTGAACTGTATACTTAAAAGTGGATAAGATAATTAATTTTGAATTATGTGTGTTTTACAAGTAAAAATAATTAAAAGTGTACCTGAGGACACATCTTGGTAGAATGTTTTACAGTTCTAGAAGTTCTCATGGAGACCATGCAAAGAGCAACTTTCAGGCTCTTCCTCAGCCTGGTAGTGTATTCCCAAGAGAGGAGTCAGGCTTTTGGCAGGTCCTCAACCTCCCTCATCTGTCTCCCAGTTCTGTGTCCCAGACGACAGAATAGACAACTGATTCTCTCCACCCTGATTACACATTTCCATCAAAAAAAAAGCAAATTGTTGTAAAAGATCTTTCCTTCTATGTTTAAACTGAAGGTTTATTCTTCCTTTTCTACTTTGACTAACACATTTCCTGGCCCTTAGCCTAGTCACCCTCCAAGCAGGGTCATGGCTATTTTCATAAGCATTTTATCCTTGCATCTCAAAGAATCAATCTACCCTCTTCTTTCTGCTCCCCCTGCACATTCAGTTCCCCTGAGCTGTATTCAGCTGTCAGCCTCTGCAATGAGCGGCTCCGATTCCCTGAGTTATTAGGGAGCACTTGGAGTGTCTCTGCAGCACTGATACTGACAGTTGAACACACAGGAGCAGCTGGCTCAGTGGGGAAAGAGAGGGGAGGAAGAGAGAGCTATTCATTGCAGTGTATTTATAACTTGGCCCGGAAAGCAGGGATGGCGGTATTCAAATAGGAAAGGGTGAAAAGACATTTTATCCTAATTAAAAAGGTAATTAAGTAACACACCGAAGAATTTAAATCAGTGCTCTTGGTTTTTATGACAGGTCTGATGGTATAACTACCCAGAAATCTTTTTTGGAGCAACAAATGCTGCTTCTTAAGCTCTGCTCTTGCTGAGTGGCCACCTATGGATGACAAATTACAGTAGGAATCCTAGGCAAGAGTGTCTGAGATAAGTAAAGGTTTCTCTCAAAGGAAAACATTGTATACAGGCATGAAATCTCCAGCCCGCCCAGATTAAAACTCTGTGCCCACGTCATCACCACTGTCTCCACTCTCCCTACCCACACTTCCCATCCTAACTGACCCGATCAATTTAATGATTACCTAGAATATCTTCTAGTTTTCCCATACTCACTTCTTTTACTTCAACCTATTCTAATTTATGGCATTTCCTGTCATGGTATTCAATGGTCTTCGAATCTTGGGGAATATAAATGGATTCCTTCAATGGGCTTTTGTTTCCAAATATTTACACATTAAATGTAGTTTTATGTATATACATATGTGTTTCTTACCATTTGATGCTGCATCTCCTACTGAGGTATTCCTTAAAGAGTGAGGAAGCAGGCCATTGATTTCAATATCAAGTTCAAATGCATGAAAATTCCTAACCAATTGCTAGTCAGCCTTTGAAAATTTCAGGAGTTTCTTTGCAACTAACAGTCCTGAAACAATAATTTATTATCTCTTACAAATATTATTTTAACCAGGTGCTCTTACAAATGGCTGATTGTTTTGAAGTACCATAAGTAAATTATTTTTCGTCTGTTCAATTTCTTACTTTGTGAGTACTAGTTTATTATTTTCTTTGGATTACACCTGTAACAAGTTTATAATTATCTTCAAACTTATCTGAGGTTATTGTACTACACATAAAATAGTCACATTTGTGTATTTATGTATAATAGTGTTTTGTTTCTACAGATGAAAATATAAGACATAAATATAAGGCTACACACATGTACATACAGTGTGAGATTTAATATATATAACAAATATTTTATCTTATGCTATTTAACATGAGAAATATAGACAATCGCTTAGTAGGTCAAAATGATATGACAATTACCTTTTTCTTTTTTTCTTTCTTTTTATTTTTTTTTTTCTTTTCTCACCCAGACTGGAGTGCAGTGGTGTGATCACAGCTCAGCTCACTGTAGCCTCGACCTCCTGGGTTTGAGCAATTCTTCCACCTCAGACTCCTAAGTAACTGGGACAACAGGTATGCACCACCATGCCTGGCTAATTTTTCTATTTTTCCTAGAAATGGGGTTTTGCCCTTTTACCCAGGCTGGTCTTGAACTCCTGGGCTCAAGTGGACAATCACATCTTAATGTGACTTACCAAAACAAAATACAATCAAAATATTTGGAAGTGAGTTATCCCTATGAAATTATAGTCCTCATTAATTTGAATATACATTATTTGGACTACTCAGGTTATTAAAGAAAACTCAAAAACATGTTTATAATACTGCATTAGTTTCCTATATGAAATGCACCATATCATACCAAACAGTCTTTGGGTTACGAAGAATATTGAATTTGTTCTTTGCCAAAGTAAAAAGTAATGTCAACAGTTTCAATCTCACCTGAAAGGATTTATCAAAAAAAAATTATATACATATATATATATATAGCACGTTCAGATTATTCATGGTAGTTGTGTACTATAAAGTCTCTGCAAACACTGAATTAGTGAATACTGAACCATTGCTCCTAGGGGAAACACAAGGTTAAGTTCCTGGCAGCCTCTGGTTGCAATTTTATCAACTCTTCAATACATAACTTTCTTCTATGTGTGTTTTTTTGTTTAAAGACACCTTATTTAATATGTATTGTTGATACATTAGCTTTGAACTCACAGCAAAATTACTATAGCTCATAAATGAGCAAAGCTTATCTAACACATGCATTTTCTCCTTAAGGCATATCACAGTCTACTTTTGCCTAAGAACACTAGAGAGTGCTTCAGGATTATGCATGGGGACCATTTTAAATACTGTAATTATCAACAAAAAGCAAAAAAAAAAAAAAAAAAGAAGCATAAGACATGGCACTAAACAGACTGAGAAAAGGATACTTGCTTACAGTATGAAAACTGAAATAGGAAGGCAGAGAGTCGTCTTGTTCAACTAGGAATGTGAGCATTGAGTGACTCAAATTTTTCACTGTTGTGTATACAAACACAAATTACCACAAAAGTATCATAAGTATTAATTTTGAGTTCATTTTAGAATTTGCAAATATAAAATCTATACTGAGGACCAACTGAATCTTTAAGTTTTAGAAAACCATTAAATTATCATAAAACAACTATTTTGTTAATATAGTAATTTTATCCACCCATTTACATTTATTTTGATTTTCCTATAAATGCCCAAATTAAAATGAAAGAAGATAAATAAGTTTTGACAAACGAAGATTATTGATTCTAATAAGAATCAAAGTTCTCTTGGATGTAACTCTGCACCCTGAATTGGTTCCAACTTCTTTGTCAGTAACTGCATTGTTTTTCCATTTTCATGGTAGTTAGAAATTCTTCTGAGGAATGTAAATGGATTCCTATTTTTACAGCCTGCACCAAATGTCTGAATAACCTCAGTGGACACACTATTGGAATGTGTAGGTTTTGGGGGATTCAGGAGGTTGAATCTTCCTATATCCTTAAAATGAGCAATCTTACTGCATTTACATGTTTTAGGAACTTTTGATGATTTCAAAGAGAAATGTGCAATATTTTGTCAAGTGTTAGAAGAAATTAACATAAAATAATTTAAAATGATAAAAATATGAAAAGCTACAATGTTAAAGTTATTATTTGATAATTGGGTTTAAAATCTTTTAATTTCCAAGTAAAGACTAAAAAAAATATGATTACATATCCTACACATACAAAACGACCTATATATTCAAATATTTTTAATCTACAATTTGCTGGAAAGCTTACTTAATTTGAAGTGCTAAAGTTGCACACACTTGAAATCAGGTTAATTTTAGGAACTTTGCTTTAATTCAGTTCTATTGAAAAGTTTTACGGCCTGTATGGTACATGGATCATCTCTAAATATGGGTCCATGGCTCCTGCTTTATGGGCCACCATAAAGAAAGCGTCATTGTGGGGAAAATAATATTTGTATTTTACTGATTTTCTCAATAATATTTGTTCCCTAAAAGATGTTCCTAATTCAAATTCAAGGAACTAATTGTAATTTTTTTTTTTATTCCTACGTAGTTTTTTTCTTTTCTCTCAACTTAACACTGGTATTTTTCAAAGGGAAACTATAGGAACTTCCACATGGCATTCCTTTCTCTCTCATCTACCAATCTCCATAGCAAAAAACAAAACGACAAAAAGAGACATTAGACTCTACAGTCTAACATACAAATAGTGGCAGTTTTCAGTATTTTTTTCTCTGCATCTCAAGCCTAATGAGGGTGAACAGTAGTGAGTTCATGAGCTTCTTCTCCGAGTGAGCCTAGAGGGCCCAGCTTATCCCTGATGAGCTGTTCTCTGAAGCTCTGGTGTTTACCAAATGTGTCAGATGGATAATGTTCATTAATGAACCTGAGTATCTCGAAGCAGAGCTATTCCTCCAAATATTATGATGCTTTAATGACACTTGTAATAAGACCGCCAAGGACTACCAGCAGCTAACAAATACACATTTCCAAATGTAACATTAGTAAATGTTTGAATGCAGCAAAACCTTAAAACTGGTATATGAAAGTCTGCTTACTCTGCCTCCTGAGGACCTCATAAATGAGTAAGTGATGAGTCAGCCCATGCCACAAGCAGAACTGGGGCTTCGGGGAAATGGGCAGCAATGGCATTTACAGCAATTTGCATTGAATATGTGGAAAAGGGAGAAAAACCAAACAGACATTTAAGTGTAGAAGGGAGCAGAGACACTAAAAAGGGATATGAAATACAGCAAACTAAATCATTTCCTGTGTATTCTCACAAGAATCACTGTGAGAATGTGACTGAAGTGCCATTGTCTGGTCCAGCTTTCTGTTGACCTCCTTATACCATAGCGTTGTCCTGGGACTGCCTGTCTGCTTGTGACATTGCTTTCTTCTTCCTACCCTACTCCAGGGTTCTGCTAAGCACTGAGTCTTAAGTCAGTCTCTTCCTAGCTTCATGGAGAGAAAACAGGTGCATTCAACTTTTTAGTGCATCTCTGTGGAATTCTACAGGCAGCTTTCACATCCTTGAGCTTGTGTTCTCATACATGAGTTGAATATGGTGGTTGCTTTTATTATTAAGTAGCCAACAGGATATTATTTAGAATCCATGTCTGTTCTTATTGTTTTCCCCACAGCAATTCTTACTGAAAAAATATGAAAAACTAATACATCTAATTTCTACTTCCCCACAGAAAGGTTAGTGAAATGTTTTCTGAAGGGTAAGAAAGGGCACGACTATTAATAAAGTGTCAGGTGGAGTTCATAGTCTTGCACTATTTTATATATCCTCTTTGAAATAAAACCTATTTTTACTTACAATTCATTCATTCAATAAATATGAATCAAGTGCCTATTTGACATAGAGTGATATGTGGATGATTAATAAATTGTTTATAGTAAATATTTATTACATGCTACAAAAGGCCATAAAAGAACATGGGACATTCGAAAATTTATCTTCTTTTGGAAAATCAAATTGCTATCCACCAAACTTAGTGAGGCTTTTACATATTTGTGTGCAAATATTTTGTAAAATGTGACAAACCTTATGTTTATTAGGAACGTAATGTCTTTCTTACCTGCTTCTCTGTCTCTTTCTTTCTTTTTTCTTTGTAATCTTCTTTCTTTGTAATCTTTAATAAATATTTTATGACATGCAGATAACAGAAAAATTTATAAAAATGTTTCTCCTTTCTCCTTGTGTCATGTAGATTTGAGTTCTAATTTTCGCTCTTACATATGTGTAGGTCGTTACTGGTTGAAATACAATCATCATACAAATTATACTCACAGAATACAGTACACCCAGACTCTTCAAACTTTTCAAACTCATTATTCTGTTTCCACCAAACTTTACACATATCAAGGACAGTCCCTCTGAGCCTTCTTCGTGCTATCACTAAAAGCTGTAATTGTATGTGTAAAGTTTACAGAAACAAAGATTAATTAGTCAAATACTTTATTATACTGCTTCATACACTTATACTTTTAGGGATAACTAAAAATAAGTAACATAGCTGCTTTTATTATGCCTTTAGTAAATAAAAATAAGTTTATAATTTTCCTGTCATTATTTTGTCATAACTCATTAGGTTCAGTAAACACTATCGTAGCAAAGAATACTAACTAAGGTTATGATTTGGGAGTAGATTTAAAGACAAAAATATTGCTTATGGATTTATATCTTGTTTGTTTTTCCTTGCTATCTTCCTCTTTTTTTTTTTTTTTTTTTTTTTTTTGGAGGTAGTAGAGTCTTGCTCTGTCCTCCAGACTGGAGTGCAGTGGCATGATCTCGGCTCATGGCAACCTCCGTCTCCCGGGTTCAAGCGATTCTCCTTCCTCAGCCTCCCAAGTAGCTGGGATTGCAGACGCGATCCACAGCACTCTGCTAATTTTTGTATTTTTAGTAGAGATGGGGGTTTCGTCATGTTGGCTAGGCTGGTCTCGAATTCCTGACTTCAAGTGATCCTCCTGCCTCGTCCTCCCAAAGTGCTGGGATTATAGGTGTGAGCCACCGTGCCCGGCCATCTTCCTCTCTTAAGGCAATGCCATCCCAATTAGTAAGTTTCATTTTGCGAGTTCTTAGATAAATGGGTTAAGACATGGTCTCTTACATTTAACTTAAAATGTTTATCCTGCACTTATTATTTTGTTCACTACCTTGGTCAACAGGAATATGAAATGAGTTCTAAATTTCATTGTCAGATTTTAAATTTCATTTCCAAATTCTGTTTTCAATAATATGGCAAAATATATATATATGTGTGTGTGTGTGTGTGTGTGTGTGTGTGTGTATAAATATAGCCCCTAACAAGCCTTCATTCCTCACAGTTATCTCCATTGGAGTATATTCTTTTCACCCAAATATCCAAATGTGGGGTTAACTTTTTTTCTTGCTCCCCACTGCCATATTTGTGGTAGCAGTTTCTCCTGGTGGATTCATTCTTTTACCACCATTAGGACCTTCCATGTTTACATTTATGTCTGTCAGCATTCTGCCATTTCAAGTTGGTGGTGTTATCTCTTTCAGTGATTTCTATCTCCATCTAGTTACTGACTGACAAAACCACATCTCATGATGACCATCAATAAAGATGACTCACTTTCCAGTATCTCTTCTTAAAATTACTTTTCTGTGGATATGATGGTTAATTTTTGTTTGTCAATTCGCACGAACTAAGGAATACCCAGATTGCTGGGAAAACATTATTTCTGGGTGCACCTGTGAGGTTGTCCCCAGGAGAAATTAGCATTTGAATTGGTAAACTGAGTAAAGTATATGGTCCTCCCTGATGTGGATAGGCATAATCCACAGCTATCCACCAGCTCGAATAGTGCAAAAGGAAAGGCAAGTTGAATTCACTCACTCTGCTAGAGCTGAGATGTCTATCTTCTGCCTGCCTGCCCGCAGATATCAGTGTTTGGGTTCTCAGGCTTTTGGATTCAGACTGGGATATATAACATCAGCCTCCCAATTCTCAGTCTCCTTCAGACTCAAACTGAATTACACCATCAGCTGTCCTGGTTTTACCTCTTTCAGACAGCAAATAGTGGGACTTCATATCCTCCATAATCACATTGAGCCAATTTCTGCAATAAATATCTTCTATATATATTAATATATGGAGAAATATGACTAATACAGATTTTGGTAACAAGAGTAGGATGCTGCTAAAATAAATATCTAAAAATGTAGAAGTGACTTTGAAACTGGAGAAGGAGTGGAGGGTGGAAGAGTTTAGAGGCACATGCTAAAAAAAGACTACATTGCTACAAAGGAATTATTAAGATTGATTCTGGTGAGGGGCTACTTCTCAGTCATATTAATTATTTACTTATGATCAACAGGGCATAAGTCCCTCGCTGACAACACAATATTGTCATTCTGCCATTCATATCCAGACAACACAGTATTGAATATTCCCCACTGTTTACTCCTTTTTCTCCCTGGTACTCACTTCCTAAGGTGTGTAATAAAATTTTGTATTATACTTTTTTTGTACTATTATACACTCAGATTTCAACTCCTGGTCTGCTCTTCATGGAATTTCTCGTCTTCACACTTTTAAAGAACTCTTAGTTTACTACTTCAATGAGTCCTATTTAGAGGGTGAATTAGAGGTGATCCAGCAGAGTTTTTTAATTTTACAATATTTTAACCATAAATGGAAGCACTAGCAGCCTCTTCACTAGAATTAATTTTTTTTTTTTTTTTTTTTTTCAGGTCACAACTAGGATCTATTTCCTGCCTTTTCTTACAGTTAGTTGTATCCTTGCTTTTGAGTTCTAACCAATGGAATGTGAGTGAAAGTGATATGTGCTATTTCTGTTTCAAAGCTTTTAAGAAGCAGGCATGCAATATGCACCAGTAAAATAGATGCAAATGATGAGGTCTTAAGTGATGGTGGATCCATGAGATGAGAAATATCTTCATCTTGCATTCAGAGATCTTTGAATCTCTATATGCAATATATTGTCCTGCTTTGATTTCTTATGTAAATGAGAAATCATCTTCTGTTATGCTTGTGTCATACTTTTCTGCCTATTCTCTGACTATTGGCATGACCCTAAATAATACCTCATTTATCAACAAGACAATGAAAGGGGGAAATGATGCCTCAAATTTTTTTGAGGTTTTAATTTTATACTTTAGTCATCCGTGACTTGTAAAATTTTCTCATACTAGATTTTAAATTTCTAGAGAATGAGAACATCCATTTTATCCTAAATAAATGATGATATGTGTATAGTAGTCAAGTAGAAGAAAATAATATTACTTCTATAAAACTTGTATGTAAGTCCCTTAATATAAATGTTAAGCACTGGCATATAAAAACATTTGTTTTAAACATTCAATAAAAAAGTGTGATAAATTATTTTAGTATAATGAAGTATTAGCAAAAAGCATAAAACCAAGAAGTGTACACATAGAAAGTACTGTATTGTGTCATTTATTATTTGCCACCCATTCTAATAATCATAGCTCTAATAGTTACCTACCATTCTGAAAAATCATTAGAGAAAATCAATCTATAATCTGCTTTTGTTGAGTTTTTAATTATCCATAGCATCTATTAACTTCGAAATTATGAAAAGCTCCAGCAGGCTGTTTCACTTCACAGAAATCCTGCAGCAAGGCACCTGGGTTTCTGGTTTATAAATAACCTTGCTCTGTACTTTATTTTTTTGGTAAATGAATTCACTTGAGCTATATATCATTAAGGATTTTGTTTATGAGAGGTTCAGAAAGAAATAGCCAACATAAAGTAGCAGTGGCAGATAATGAAGCAAGTCATGAAGCATATGACAACACAGGTTTGAGAATCAGCTTATGGATGATCTGCTGTCTGTGAACCCTCTCATCTAATATTTGTAAGCACACAGCTGGCAAAGCTTCTTGTGTTTTTCAGAGCCTTTATTGATTTATGTAGGAATAACAAATAGACCCACAGACATTCTACTAAAATGGTGTTGATATCATAAGGGAATAAAAAGTGTCTGTTGTTTGGTCTGATTTGGGGCACAATCCCCTTAGTGTGTGAAGCATTAAGTGCCTCTAAAACAAGCCTCTTATTGACCACACCAGAAATAGGAGGAAGGCTCCTGGTAACAAAATCATTCTGGAAAAAATGAGATTTAACAGCCCATTAACCTGCTATTAAAGACCACTGATGGGAATTTCTTAGAGAAATGAACTTGCATTGTGTGGGAAGTTAGCAATGACACCACAAAGGGAACTTGGCAATGGGAGGGGGAGGGAAAGGAAGATTCTTATCAAAACCCATGCTATTAAAGAAATGAAATTGGAGCTGCACAGAGCTGAAGACACAGATTACGGGTAATGGTGCAGAACCAGGTTACATCAGCATTGAGTTTCAGGCAGTTCCCATTCTATTTTACCTCCATTGGCAGAAAGTTGAGCCAGTGTCAACTTCCACTTAGAATGCAGTTGATCACAGTGTTATGGAAAGTCAAATTGACAGTTAAGAGGAAGCAAAAGGTTTAGGGTCATGTCTCAGCTGGGTTTTAATTCATTCTCATTAGGCACACTAATACAGCAGCGCATACAGGGAGTGGTGGATTTTTTTATTTTTTTCTTCTCCTTCTTCTTCATTTTTCTTTCTTTCTTTGTTTTGTAGACTATGAGTCATGAATATTAATGCAATTCTATTCAGGTTGCCACGGAGTGTACAGGATGGTGGTGGAGGGGGTGGTAGGCTGCCACATTATCATGTTATTGGATTTGTTTAAAGAAAGGTTCCTGACACGATTTTCCAAATGCAGCCTGGTGAGCAGTCCTGCTCTCTTGCTCTCTTTGTGTTACATAATGTCCCATCTGTGCTAACGGAGTGTGGCTTGATGAGGATGCCATCAGGTGATATGTCTGACTTAATGGTATTCTTTTAGAGCTGGAGCAATAAACATTAAGGAGCCTTAATTGTATTCTTTGCAGTGGGAGCAATAAACATTAGGGGCTCTATTGTACCCTGTCCCAAAATGTCCCCCAAGCTCAATTTGGGGGGTGTCTTGATAGCCAGCTCTAATTTCAAATCTTCCCTCCCATTCCATGTGTTTTGAAATTGAGAGACTGAACAAAAACAATGAAACGAAATTAATAGGCATACTGCCACATAGCAGCCCCTCATATTATTTACCTGACTCATCAGGGCCCTAATAGTGGAAGAAAATAAGATGCTAAGTGATCTGACTTATTTTTCTATGGTGACAACTTTTGCTAAACTGCAGCTACTAGCCACAGAATCACAGGGATAAAATTGTTCACCTGGTAAGTAGAGAAGATCCATGGGACAAATGATTAAGTTGCCTTGAAGACTGAGAAGATTGTGAGATTTCAAGTTGAATCAAGCATGAGGTGATAACTCATGACAATCTCTGACTCTATTTCATCTACATATTTCTGCTTTTGCTTTTTTTTTTTTTGGTGAAACTGTACGCTAAAATAAATTTCCCATGAAATTACAGGAGCCCATTTTATCATTTGTAACATCAGATGTTCAACATGCTATCAAGGAAGAAAGACAGTTTTAAAATTGTTTTCTTAAGATCTCCACTGGTCACATTCATATCAGCAAGTTATTAGACTGTATTGATTTTGCCTGAATTAATGGTACACTTGTTTTACTCATTTTGTCATTCTAATTTTGCTCTCCTCTCTTTGCCACAATTCTGTGAGTCTCAGGTATTGGCCTGTGAACTGGTGTATGACAGCATATCATTTAAAGTGGTAACCCCATCATTTCTTCCATAGCATATTTTGTCATAATTCCCAATACATGAGATATTTAGTTAAGGTAAAGTGCACATGGAAAATTTACAGAGGAATTGTCATCAGGGTGAAATGCTATGTACTATGCAGAAGGCTTCTGGTTTGGGATTCTGAACAATCAAAATTAAATAGACATAAATGCAATCAATGATATTATGCGAAAAGGTTAATACTATGTCAGTTGAACTTCTAGCCTTTATTCTAGCTTGGGAAGTTTTGTTTCCTTTTATTTTAACAGAATTTTAACCTCCTACCACAATGGGGAATGAGCCCGTGAGTAGATTTAGCAAAGAAAGTAGAAATAAATTCCTGTTGATTATTTTATTTAACACTGTAGTTTCTCACACAAAGACATTTAATTTCAAAGGGTTTTGACTTGGCCACAGCCGTAATTGTGCATAATATCCATTATCTTTTAATTGGAATTATCTTTTATCTTTGGCTACATTTATCTGAGGATCCCTTCAGAAAGCCCACCAGAAGCTCAAATTCCAATTTGTTCTCTCAGCTTGACTAATGATGAAAAGTATCAAAAACGACTATTATGTGTTTATAAATCACCTCTTTTATCCTGATGCAGTTCTGGGATTTTATGCTGTTAAGTACCATTTCTCTGTGGAATGTAAATGCAAAAACAACAACAACAAATTCACCATAAACAATGGCGCAAAATGAGAAAGAACAAAAAGTCTTTAAAGGAAGCATCACAAAAGCAAAGTTTGAGCAGAGAACAGCATAAAATATCGATGAGAAAATATATTTCCCACAGATTAAAAAAAAGTATGAGTCAAAAATAGTCCCCATTTGCTTAGCATCTACCAGTTCTATTTGGAAAAGCATAGAGTCTGTGGCACAAAAGCAAATATATCTTAATTGGGCTCACTTGCATCCACCTGCTACAGTTCCTTTTTAGTCACATTGAATTTGTCTAACAACACTTGTTTACGTTCCTTTGCTAGCACATTAGCATTTATTTCATTTCATAAAATAAGAAATATGGCCAGTTTAAAATGTTGAAGATACAGTGGCCAAGAAACTTAAGGTCAGCTTGTGGAACACAGCAATCAACTTGGACTTCTTTTTGTGAAATATTACTCTTAGATCATCACATGCTACCAAATGTCCTCGATTAATTGAATCATTTATTGAACACCTGCTGTGTGCCAGACAATCTGCTAGGAACTCAGGATGAAAAGTGCACCAGGCATGGTGGCAGCTCCCTTTACCCAGCTTTTGTCTGTTTCAGCTCCTCACCGCTACCTCCACTGACCCCACCCCGCACCCGCCCCATCCAGGTCTTCCCAACACAGTTGCAAGTCGTCTTGACTGAGCTCTGAATCTACACAAGCAAAGATGATATGCCACCCCCACATGCCATCAATACTACGTCCCCCTCAGCCTCTAAAGCACGAACTTAGTGGTTCATTGATGTTTGTGGAGCTTCTGCATTGTTTCCTCTGTCCCTTTTATTATCAAATGAACCCAATATCTACTGCTGCCAGTAAAGTATACAGACATTTGCAATACTGCTGTGACTTTTAGGAAAGTAACTGGGCTGATCCTCTGGATCTCATAGAGAGCACTTGGATGGGACTATGAGGCTTGACGTAGTTTTGCCTTATTGGGAGAATAGAAATAACTTCCTCTGTTGCGAAGAGATGGACTCAGCTCCAGGATTGCTGTCTTTCTTTCAGTCTCTTCACTTCCTGACAGCCAGACACCTTCTGATGTGTTTCAGACATGATCAAAAAAGGCCCCACTACCCCTCCAGCCACATTTTTGAATACTGTGTCTATCATCTCCAGCACAGTATGGTACTACAATGTCCATTTCCTAATCATAGCCCAGGTAAATAATATCTCCTCATTCATCTTGTGTATTGATCTTTATCCCTCATTCTTCAAAATGTGGGTGAACACCCCAGCATAACTGACCTTTCACATGTTATACCTATGATTTTCTGCTCATCCTTCCTATCACATTTCAAAGGAAGACATTTAACAACTTGTGTTGTCCCCAAATCAGAATTCGTCCTTCTGTATTATCAAATTAACTGAGTTTCTAAGCCTCACTTCCAACCCAGAGGTTTTACCTGTTTATCTAATCCCTGTGCCCCCTGTATAGACTGCAAGCCTACCTGAGCTCTGGTTGGATAACTGAGGACTTGCTTCTTGTGATCTGAGGTCTCAAATGGTAAGCATCTGCCTGCTTCCCCATGCAACTAAGTGTCACCTACATATGAGAATATCTTAACATCTTCCTATATCTTGGTGCCTCATTATCTCACCTTGGCAGCCATGGTGCTTTACATGATCTCAAGTTTGGCAGAGTAACGTCTGCTATTGACACCGTGATTTTCTGCTCAGCTCTATCTCCCCATACGGATTCACTAACTGATCAGTCCACTTAGTCTTTTTTTGACCTAACATATGGGTCTTGTTTTCTTTCCAACTACTTCCTTTTTTTTTACGTGGTCTACAGCAGATTACTTCACTATGTTTAAGTCCTAAGACACAAATTTTTGAGCTGCAAAATGTTTTTCACCTCCTTCACTTAGTTAGATCAGTTAAGGTACTTTTATAACCAAACAACAAACCTTGACTCAGATGGATTAAATAAGAAAAAAATATTATTTCACATTAATGATTCTGGAGGTAGGGTAATTCTAAGTTTGGTTAATTCAACAGTTCAGGGATATCAAGAAACTACATAAATTCCATCTTCCTGTTCTTCTCTCTAAATACGTGGACTTGCCCTCAGGGGTGTGTTCCTTATGGTTAGGAGTTGTCTGTCTCAGTTTCAGGTACCACAATGACATCCAAGGCAGAAAAATAAGAATGTTAATTTCATCGCATATATTTTCTCCATGAGGAAAACCTTGCCCAGCAGTCCCTCAGAAGATATCTGTTACAGAATCATTGATTATATTTTCTCCTTATGCCCTTGCCAAAATCAATTATTGGTAAAGGGAATGGGATTACAGTAATTGGCTTTGATTAATCATAATACAGTCAATAGGTCTGGGGAGGGAACTATCTCCCCATAAAGCACATGGAGGTCTAATGCAGAACTGAACTTCTGTTATCGAGAAACAAGGGAAGTCACGCCTGTTGGTTAGTCAGCCAAGCACACCTGCTACATTAGTTATTCACATACATGCTGTGGAGCAGAAACGAAAGGTCTGCCTGCCCACTTTTCAATGGCACAGGACTCTCAGTCCATCCAGGGCTTGCTCACACAGTTGTTGGTTACACCCCATGCCACATGAAGAGTCCTTCCTTTTCAGCCCTCTCTCAAAGCCTGAGGAGTAAGGCACATGCTGTTAATTCTTGATGGGAGCAGAGAGTATTACCTGTTTTCTTGTCATTTTATTGTTAAATGCAGTAAAGGAAAATTTCCTTTTATTTTATTTTATTTTATTTTATGACAAACTCTTACTGTGTTTCCCAGGCTGGAGAGCAGTGGTTTGATCTCAGCTCACTGAAGCCTTTGCCTCCCATGTTCAAGTGATTCTCCTGCATGCCTAGGCCTCCAGAGTAGCTGGGATTACAGATGCTGAGTCACCACACCAGGCTAATTTTTGTATTTTTAACAGAGACATGGTTTCACCATGTTGGCCAGGCTGGTCTTGAACTCTTGGCCTCAAGTGATCCGCCCACCTTGGCCTCCCAAAGCTTCTGTTTCTTGAAGTATTTTATTTCCATAACAGTAATAAAGGAAGGTGATTACTTAAAATTAGGCTGGAGAGATGTGTTACTTGAGCAGGTCAATGACTAGTCCAGAAAGAAGAGTAGAGAAGGAGGAGAAAGATGAGACAATAATCAATAAATAACTCAATATTTCAGTTTGATATCAGGCTCTTAATACCATGCCTGAGACATAGTACGTGCTCAATAAATGCTTGGAGCAGAAAGGAAGAAAGGGGGAGTGTTTCACCAGAATTCCACAATAAGTTTTCAAATATAATCAATTTCATTAGGTAATCCAGATTTGATTGGGTTGTAAGGATTAAAGTGATCCAAAAGCACAACTAGTCTTATAAATAAAGTTTGTTGATTTCCAGTAGGGACATATTCCTTCTGAGTGATGTAGACAACTGTGTTCAATTCGTAGCCGTTGTTTTTCCTTTGGAAAGGAACCTAGAAATTGGAGTATTTTGAAGTAAGTATGAAATCAAATGATTCTGGAAGATGATTTGCTTCATTACACTAAAGGAAATATTAACTATCCTACCAGCATCTCAGAAGAAGGCAAAAGTAAGTGGGAATATCTCAGCACAGAGAGCAATACCAACACCAGAGTAACGAGGAAAGTTAGAGACAATAGAACTGGGATACTTAACAACATGGCTGTAGATTCAAGGCCAACACCTCATAGGATATTATGCAGTTTCTTCATTATTTTGCTTTAAAATAAAATGGGCCGGGCGCGGTGGCTCAAGCCTGTAATCCCAGCACTTTGGGAGGCCGAGACGGGCAGATCACAAGGTCAGGAGATCGAGACCATCCTGGCGAACACGGTGAAGCCCCGTCTCTACTAAAAAAATACAAAAAACTAGCCGGGCGAGGTGGCGGGTGCCTGTAGTCCCAGCTACTCTGGAGGCTGAGGCAGGAGAATGGCGTAAACCCGGAGGCGGAGCTTGCAGTGAGCTGAGATCCGGCCACAGCACTCCAGCCTGGGCGACAGAGCGAGACTTCGTCTCAAAATAAATAAATAAATAAAAATAATGAAAACAAATAAATAAATAAAAATGGCACTATTTGTTTAATTTGGCAATGTTTTTGAAATTAATATTCACTCACCTGTATATGTATACATATATGTGTTTGTATATATATGTATGTATAATACTTGTTTCTAAACATGTTTTATAAACATCTTCAAACAAAAGCAAAGCTGACAAAATGTTACAGCAAATACCTATACATTCTCCATCTAGATTCATCAATAGTTAATATTTTGGAAAATATAAATGCATACTCACACACACACACGCACACATACTCTACCTAAGTATGTTACAGACTTACAATACTCCTTGTCTTAGTCTGTTTCTGTTGCTACAACAAAATGCCTGAGACTGGGTAATGTGTAAATAACACTAATTTATTTCTTACGATTTTGGAGGCTGGAAGTCCAAAATCCAAGTGCCACCAAGCTCAATGTCTGGGGAGGGCCTGGTCTCTGCTTGCAAGGTGAGGTCTTCTTGCGTTCTCTGGAGAAGATGAACACTTTCATCTCGCTGAGCAGAAGAGCTGGAAGAACAAATAGGGCGTAGCTAGTTCCCTCAAGGCCTTTTTTATAAACATACTAATTCATTCATGATGAGTAAAGCCCTCCTGATTTAATCATCCTAAAGGCCCCATCTTTTTATACTGTAACATTGAGTCTCAGGCCTCAACATATGAATGTTGAGGGACAAATACATTCTAACCATGGTACTTTTGAATGTTCCAGCATGCGTCTCCAAAAAATACATTTCTCTAGAAAACCAAAATGCCATTAGCAAATTTAGAAAAATTAACAGTGACTCCTTAATGTCCTCTATTATCCAAACCCATTTAGCCTACATATGTCAGCCTAAACTTGGATAACTTCACACATTGCATTAGATTGTCTTGTTCCTTAAATGTCTTTAAATTTCTCCTTTGCAACTATCTTTTTATTTTTCTCATAATATTATCTTTTGGACAGCCTAAACCTTTTTATTTTGTGGAATGCACTATGTTTGGGTTTTATCTGATTATTTTCTCATCGTGCTGTTTAATTTGTTTCTTTATCCCCTATATATCTTGTTAACCAGAAGTTAAGTCTGAGTGCTTAATTAGATTCACATTAAACATCATTGTGTATACATTATATTGCATTGCTTTATGAGCTGCATAATTTCAAGTTGCCCCACTATTAGTCATGCTAACTTTGAACATTTGGTTAGGGTCTGATTTTCAAATTTTCCTATTGCAAAAAATAGTTTAAAAGATTATTTTATACAGAATACATATTGAATAATTTTGAATAGTTATGTTTTATTAGGCTTGCTTTTCAAAAAATTAACCCCTTTCCATTTATAATTCATTTTCATGAAGATTTTTTATATTTATAGCAAGGATACTTGATGTTCACCATGAATATGGCTATTTTTAAAGTGGTTTTAAATGTGGCTTGTGTTTTTATTCTCTAACATATTTAGTGTGGTAATTTTATCTTTTGAAATAGGTCTTTTGCATTTTGGAAATTAATTTTCTTGTTTGGGAGAAGGCATTAGTAGTTTTAGCAGTTTCTCATTGACTTGTGGCTATTATTCTGGTAAAAATGTGAACTGACAAAGTGAGTGGTTGGTGTACTACCCGGCTCTTTCAGCAGGAACCTCATTTCAGCAGGAGGACTGCATTGAGCAGTTACCATTCCAATTGCTCAACCTGCTGAAATATAAATTATAAGGGGAAAAAGTAGAAATGTGAGTCAGTATTTTAGTTGTGAAAATATATGTAATTTGAATTCTGAGGGAAAATAATTTTAATCAAGAGAAAAATATAAATCTAAATTTCTGTATAAGGAGGTTAAAACCAAGAGAATTGTGGGGTTTTTCCTGTGAGATTTCTCCATAATATGAACAATGTATACACTTCCATAGGAAAATGCCAACCAAATAAATACATGTTCAAACATGTTTTCTTATATAGATATTCACAATGTAGTTTAAACATTAGGATTTTAGCTTTTATTATTATTATCTTACCATTTGACAGTGTTTAGTTTTCTTCTTTGGAAAACGTATTACAAGTAATATAACTACAAAGTTTATTTGAAAATGCAAAATTAGGTTGCTGATATCAAATATTCTTGATGTGCCTGGTAGACTTGATTTGAGGATGAAAATATCTTATTCAAAGATACCCTCTTCTTTTAACTTCCTGGCCTCACGATTCAACCTTTGTATTAATTTTTCATCAGCTGTGTTTGTCATCTTTGAGGGTGAACACTGTATAAAATATAAAGTAAGAAAGTATGGGTGTGAATTCCTCTTCACACCTTTGTCTCTACATAGCTTTTTAACTCTTACATAAGAATTGGCAAGACATGAATATACTTCTTCAGTAGTAGTAAAGAGCTCTTGCTTGATATATTTTATCCTTAGCATGCCAGTTACTCTTCAAAACATACCTTGTTTTAGCTGTTATTACCTTTGTGATCATAAACACTCATGCTTGATCCAGTTCTTTCTGGGCCATTTTCTGAAGTGTCAGGACAGACATGCCTGTACACTTGGCTGCATGTCAGTGGACTTCACTGAGGCTAAACGTTTACCTCTGGAATGGAGGAAAAATAGGTATTAACTTTTCCAATTATATTTGCTATGTCTTTCTGTTTCCTTTTTATAAATATTAGGAATTGTAGAAAACTTGAAATTTGGCAGTAAAGTTAAATATTTGATTTTAAAATGTAATTTAAGTGCTGTCTAGAGACAATATGTAAATTGATCTACCAAACAGTTGACCAATGAGTAGAAAAGAAAATTAGAGTAGTTTATTATTTACCTTTCCTTACAATGGTTTACTCAGCATAAACTTTCATCACTTGAAGCTTTCCCTCTGCACTCTCTTCCTGATACTTCACTCCACATATGCTCCCTTTAAATTGAGGATGTTGCAGTTTAGGTGTTACAGCGGGATCCGAATATTAAGGTTGATGTTTCTAACTAGTCAAAAACTTTAAAGCATATACTATGCCCCACGCTTCATTAAAATGTAACTTATTTATAAGCACCCTTAAAATCTTTCCAACTGGGCATGAATCACATTCATAAATCTTTTTGTAGAAAAGATAAGTGGGTCTCATTTTTTTTTTATTTTTATTAATTCAGTGAGTTTGTTCCTAGTGAGCTATGGGTGGAAACATCCAGGTTTTATAAAATGAATACTTTGGTTTTTTTAAAGTACTCTGTATGAGTTGGCACTTAGTGACTTAGAAACAACAGTCAATTTTTTGTTTTCTTTGGGAAATGTATTACAAGTAATACCTTTATTACTTATTACTGCTGCCAGGTCAGCGGAGGTCTGGTTTACAGTTGGCTTGAATGTCTTGTCATCCTCCACATAGCCTCCTAGTATCTAGCAGGTTACCTTGTGCTTGTTTGTACACATGGAATGGTGTAGCAAGAATGCAAAGCTTCTTAGTGACTAGGTTCAGCACTTGTACATCTTTTCCACCAAAACAATGCACAAAGCCAACTTAAATTCAAGGAGTATCTCTACCCCTTGATGAAGGAATTTCAAATAATTTTGTCATTTCACAACCTACCATATACCAAAGAGAGTGGGGAAATACAAAGCATTATCTATGCGAATATTTTTTACAAATTAAGTGTTGTAATATATATTGGATTGCCACGATCTTTTCATCATTTTATTTCTGTAGACAAAATGCTTATATGTTAAAATTCTAAAATAAAATACCTGCTGCTTTCATAGTAATATTTGCTTTGCAAAGTACTCTTACCTACTTACTATTTACTTAAATTTCCATTAAAAATCTCATGAGATAAGTGAGATCATTATTACTGACAACACTAAGTGGCTTAATGAAACAGCAGAATACCATTCCACCTGGCTTTCTTCTATGCTCATCAAAATTTTAGCTATTTTTTTAAGAAAACAGTCTCCTAACGCTTTCTCTTATGTTTGACCTTAAAACATTTTCTCCAAATGTAGAAGAAGTAGCACCTTTAATAGAGTAGGGAAAAAATCACTAAAAATTACACAACTAGCATCCGACTGAAACCTTTGGTAAATTAAATTTCAATATATGTAAAATAATTAAGTTTAATGAGCAATAATATGACTTGCTTTATATAGTTGAAAAAAGGTAGAAAACGATGGTTTATAAAAGCTGACAAATTCATCTACATTTTTCTAACTCTGTATTACTCTAATTCAGAAATTATTGCTTAATTATTTGTATCTTTGCTATCAGATACGTAAAATCTGTGAGAGCAAGTAGATGGCCTATCACATTTGTCATAGTGTCCTTAATTTGTTGCTTGGCACTTAATGGATGATAAACAAACGCTTTTCAAAGAAAAAATGAGTAGAAGTTTTGTTTTTTTTTAACATTAAGCAACATACATTATAAATAGTTTGATATATGTATTTCACCTAGTTTTTTTATGTCAATGTTTCTATGTTCAAAAAAATATCAGCTTTATTTTTGTAGGTCAATCCTTTATGAAGAATACATATTTATTTGTTAGATTTTAAATAACTCAGAAAATCATCTGGATTGCTTTGGGCAAAATATAGAATGTTAAATTGAAATCATTTTAAAATTTTATTGTTTGCATACAGTATTTACTAAAGTAAGTATCATTAGGATAATTTTGTTTTGAGGGTAAACACATTTATAAAATATTAATATTCCATTTATAACATGAAACTATATAATAATGTTACAAAAGTAAGATGGAAAAAGCAATGATTTAAATATTTAAAAATAATAAAATAACAATTGGAAGAATATAAATAACCAACCAGTCATTCCTCATTGGTATTTATTTATATATAATCATTCTGTATAGTGTTATCTGTGTGTAAAGGGTTTATATGTATGTTTTGTGAAAAAAAATTTAGAGATCAAAATATTTGGAATATGCTGCATACCATGGTAGTTTTGGGGGTATTTGATTTTCATTATTGTATCCAAGTTTCTACAGTTTAATGCAGTGTTCCCTGCACCTTTTGACAAATAGTAAATGGTAACATAGTTCCATTACACACATTTTTGGGAAAAAAAAATTACCTAGACAACAACGAATTTCAGGGTTTTAGAATATGTTACATATCAGACTAAATGGACCCAATAGGTTCTGAAAATTTGTGGGTTACAAAAATCAAATATAAATTCACTTTGAATTGTTTCATAGAAATATGTTCTTTTAATTTTGAAAGGCTTTGCCTTATTTTCTTTACTAAAATGTCTCTACAGGTTTTATAGAAATATTTCCTGAGCCAAGCATGATGGCTCACGTCTGTAATCCCAATTATTCGGGGAGCTGAATTGGGAGGATTGCTTGAGGCCACAATTAGACACAACATAGAAATACTCCATCTCTAAGAAAATTTAAAAACTTAGCTGGGTAATGTGATGTGCGCCAGTAATCCCAGCTACTTCAGAGGCTGAGGCAGGAGGATCACTTGAGCCCAGGAGTTCATGGCTGCAGTGAGCTCTGATAACACCACTGTACTCTAGCATAGGTGACAGAGCAAGATCCCAGCTCTGGAAAACACAAACAAGCAAACAAACAAAAGATGTTTCTTAACACTGGATTGAAAACCACATAAAATATTAAGGAATAACATTACTGTATGTTTTACTATGATTTTAATAGCTATTTTGAAGTGGTTGTTAAATTTGCTGAAGTCAAATTCTTCCTCTAGAAGTGGTTTATGTTTTGAGAAACAGTTCTAAAAGTTTTTATCAAGCTATATTATGCTGAGAACACAGATATGCTTCCAAAGAAAACTACAAATTGCTGCTGGTCCTTCATATTCAGAAGATAGTGTTAAACATATTTACTATAGAGCAAATACGTAAATAAAAGTAAGTTAGAGCACATTGTTGAAGTTCTTAATGCAATTTATATTGCCAGATGTGTGAAAAACATTATCGTAAGTGGATTTCAACTTCGGCAGCATAGTGGCTTAGCACATCTATATGTATAAATCACATACGCCTATATGTATAAATATATAAATAATATGTATTTATACATCAATATGTATGAAACACAACTATATTTAGAAATCACATCTATAAGTACTGTTAGAAATAATCCCACTCATTTTAGTCTTAAGTTTTTAACAAGTCCAGTATCCTCCATCTGTGTACAATAATCTGGAAGATTGGCAGAGGCCTGGATTATATTGTTATGTTTGGTCCAACGTCATGATTAGATTAATGGTGTAAAATTTTTTATTGCTATAGTTCTAGTAACAGATTTCTCTCTACTTCCAATGCCAATACTGACTGACTTATTGTATAAGTCAAGCAGTCTGCTTTATTATTTTCTTTGTAATGGAATTTGCAATAATACCAACATGTATCACTTGAGTATTGTTGAGATTCATAAAATAACTAATGAAAAACATTTTAATATACTTCATTGAAAAGAATAATAATTAGAATAACTGCTATGTGAATTCACATGTAGTCTTTTATATATTTTAGAAAATAAAATATATTTCTAAAATTTTAAGTAATGTTACGAATGTTAAAAAAGATTATTTTACAAACACTAAAGTTCTAAGAAATTACAGCATTATTTTTTGGGGGGTCACAATAATAAAGGGCAATAAAACATGACGTGAAGAAGCTTTAAAATGTAGATATTTCTATGTCTTAGTCTGCAAGACAGGATAGTTAGAAAAGTAGATGATGTCCTGGCAATCAAGTAAAAGCACTGTGGCATGTTTTAAGCTATAACCAACCATCCGTCACGTTGTGCTAATTAGAGAGACTGATGGCAAATAGGCAAACTGATGTAATTATATGTTATGTGACAAATCCAGAGGAAATAGATTGGATTCAGGCAGTGTTCTGTGTGAAACATTACTTCCTAGATCTGCTAGTATGAGCTTCAGAATTTTGATTGCAAAAGCAATTTTAGTCCTCTTGGTTCACATTCATATACTTAATAGTCCCTGAAGTTTTCTTCCTTCCTTTCCTTTCTTCCTTCCTTTCTTCTTTCCTTCCTTCCTTTCTTCTTTCCTTCCTTCTTTCCTTCCTTCCTTCCTTCCTCCCTCCCTCCCTCCCTCCCTTCTTCCTTCCTCCCTCCCTTCCTCCCCCCTTCCTTCCTTCCTTCCTTCCTTCCTTCCTTCCTTCCTTTGCTTTCTAACTTCTTCCCTTCCCCCTCCTTTCTTTCTACTTATGACTTTATGAATGAAAAGTATTTGTAGAAGAACTAAACATTTATTACAGAATAAATAATATGAAGCTAACTAAAGTAAACCCAAACATTTAATGACACATTTAAAAGAATATGCAAGCCTAATGGCAAGTTATATTTAATAGAACCAACAACTATATAACATGTAAATATTATCTATATAAGACCTGTCAATATCTTGGGATGAGTATTTCAGCCTATTTTAATATATATTTTTCTTTGTAAAAAAGAAAAAAAATTAAGTGTTTGAAATGAAAAAGCTATCTATTAGTGTAACTGAGGACATAAATATTGGTCTACAATGAAGAAAGCCTTTTATCAATAGTTAAAAAAATATATTCAGTCTTGGAAAACTGCAGAGATTCATTTGGGAGGGGAAAGGTCAGAAGTCTATTTCTGTACACCTTGCCTAACATGTCCCTAACAATATTTTTATGTAGGCAAGTTAAGAATCAAACTTTCTGCAAACATTTCAGGTTATGTAGATTAGGTACCACTAAATTATACAAATCGTAATTCTACTTAACATGAAAAAAATGTTTATCATTTTTCCTCTGCTCATTCTGCCACACCCATCTCGCTAATTAAGTTCCTTAACCTTGAAGATAATGATATTGCAGATTTTTTTAGGAAGAAATAAATTTGAGGATAAATTTACATCATATTAAATGAAAACTGTACTTCTGAGAATAACCTTGAAAAGGACCATAATATTTGCTACTGCAGATGAATAAGGTCATTTGAAGAAAGAGATGAGTGTAGTGGCAGGAAATGAAGTACAAATAATGTATTTGTCACTCTCCTTGGATTTTTGTCTAAGCCCCTAATTACAGATACAAAACCTGATAAAGATCATATTTTAATGCTTTAAGGTTTTCCTTTGAGAAATAATATACAACTTTATTCTTATATATTAGAATATATCTATAATTTTGTAGAATATTGCCCTTATCTGAAGATTAAGTAAGCTTTTTTGAAAACAAAACAAAGCAAACCTTATAACTTACAGATGAGTGTGCTTTATTTCTCACAGATAAATATTCCAACTCAACTATAGCAGTCTGCATTAAGGAGAAATTTTAAAATCTACACAAATTGTAGGACTCCGAGTTATCATTATTATATTAAATCAGCAAAAATCATGCTGCATTTGGTGATTCTTATTACTATTCTTATTACTAGATGTTCATTTCTAGACATGCATGTTTTAACTTAAAATGACTTGATGTTGAGGTATAATGAGTGAATGAAATGTCACAAATACAAAATAACTATTTCAATGTGAAATAATTATACATTTGAAATGCATCTGTTCCCTTTAACAACTATCACTGTTTCTCGATTGTTTAATAAACTAATAATCTTTAGGTTTCTGTCTCACATTTACCCAGGAGTTTACAATGATCTTTATCTGCTCAGTAGTAACAGATCAACTACCAGCCCGTAATATTTACACCCCTCGGGAGACCCACCAGCAATGACAGAAGACAGACTAATGCTATGCAGCCAGGAGCACAACATAGGCAAACAAAATAATTACATCTGTGAAACAAAAAGTTGATCCTAGAAAACTTGTAAAAATACCCCTTCTAGCTTGTCACTGCCTCTTATCTTCCCAGCCTGCCCACATTTCCATCTCTACAATCTTCCACCTTTCACCAAAATCCACATTCTGGTGTTTTTGGAGATCCTGAGACTCACCAAGGCTTGATGATTTCTGCAATTAAGGATTTCTTCAAATCAGTTACAGTCTTATCTGACTACATGTCCTGGAGGATTCTGAAGGTTCAATCATTTGTAGTGGATTAACCGAGAACACTCAGGGGACACTACAGAACTTTTTCACGCCTCTTCAAATGGCAGTTTACCAGAAGTGGGGTGAGTGATTTTACGGCCACTAATCAATACAAATTCCCCCCCAAAACGTTGAGCACTTGTTTTCAAAATGACTTTGAAGACAGTTTGAAAAATCATAGAGTACATAGACAATTCTTTAGAAACAAAAAAACCAGAAGTGTAAATATCCTATGTCTAAATGGTGACAATGTATAAATCAGAGTGTTTTATCTTTCTACTTTGATAAATATATCTTCATAATGACAATATCAGAAAAATGTGATTTAGCTGTAGTGTTTACATAATGTCAGGAAATTTTCTTGTCTTTATTTCAGCAAAATAATAATCTTGATATAATAAAGGCTTTAGTAAATTAGCATTCTATTGGTAGTAATGGTCTAAAAAATTAACAAGAAAATAAAATTTTATTCCAAATGTATAAATTTTGAATATGTCTATCAATAATGTAAATTAAAGTAAATGTAATAAATCAAAAACTATTTTCAATAAGTTTTCTCTTAAATATTCAGAATTTATCTATGCAAAATGTAAATTGTAATTACCGAATACCAATACCAAATTTTA
>NW_016814078.1:929895-980079 GCF_001698545.2 Rhinopithecus bieti
ACACCAAAAAAAAAAAAAAAAAAAAAAAAAAAAAAAAAAAAAAAAAAAAAAAAAAAAAAAAAAAAAAAAAAAAAAGGTGGTGGCCGGCACCTGTAATCCCAGCTACTAGAGAGGCTGAGGCAGGAGAATGGCTTGAACCCAGGAGACAGAGGTTGCAGTGAGCCGAGGTTGCACCACTGCACTCCAGCCTGGGCCACAGAGCAAGACTCCGTCTCCAAAAAAAAGAGAAAAAATAAAAGAAAAACTTTAATTTTTATTAAATTAATTACATTGCTATAATATGTTCGTAAAACATAAAACTATTTACAGTTCTAGCACATTCCACTAGCTGACATTGTAAGAAAGTGGTCTCAAAATGCATGCTTGTTAAATCGACACCAACATATATACAAATTCAAGACTCACAAGAATTGTTTAACATTGCAAAATGTTTCTCAGCTGCCATGTGCATGATGTGCTAATTGTTTAGTGTTCTGGAACCATGAATTGGAATGTGAATAGAAGCAAGAAAATGGACACTCAGCACCACTGGGAAACAATACCTTGTCATGATAAAATCTCTTGCATTCCTGCTATCTGAGAGAAGGATTTGACAAGTTAATTAATTTAAATTTTCTTAGGTAAGCACATCTGCGGCTCCAATTCTCCCTACCATTTTAAATACTGTCCATCTCTAAATTGGGCAGCAATAGAAGCCATGAGCCTTCACGACATTGCAACATGGTCACCTTTTGTTTGGAAGAAATAGGGGAAAAGAAGTACAACAGCGTATCCTTGGAGTCTGAAAGCCCTTAGTCATGAATCACAGGTTATGCTGTTGCCAGTGCCGACCGTTTGATCCTGAGTAGTAGGGGCATCTGTAATCTTTAATACATTTATTTCCTATTGATATGTGACACTGGAGGGCCTATAAAACAGGATTTGACAAGGGCTTCCCTTATCAGTGTCTATAGTGGTCCTTCATCAGTGCAAAACTCATAATTTAAGTAGCTTCCTAAGGCACATACAGAAGAACAGTGTCATGTATATGAATATGGACCTATATGAAGCTATATGTATATACATGAACACATATATCTGTACATATGAAATGTATTTATACCTACAATGAAATGTGTTTTTCATTGTTTTATAGTAAGAGAAAATACTACTTGGAGAATCAGAAAATGTTGAACATCTTCTCTAGGAATTAAGAGTAAGAATAAGGAAGGGGAAAGGGAATAAGAGAAGAATGTGCTTCTGGTTGAGTTTTTGTTTTAGCACAAAGATACAATAATAGAGAATTTGAGTCACGAGTTTAGAGACAATATAATCAATGATACTAAAGTTATACCCATTTACCTTCTTGAGATTTGTACAGGTGTAACTAATTATACAATTGCTCACAAGAAGTCACTATAATTGGAAAGACGGGGAAGATGATCAGAAGCATTTCTCTTTGAAATTTATATAATAGAAAAACAGGGGTCTCAGTCTCTAATACTTATGGTACTTATCACATTTATACCAATTGTGTATGTGTGTATATAGGAAACACCTGAAATGAAAGGCTCAAGAATGTTTCAGCTCCCGACTCAGCAGGACCATGACGGTCATTTATTACTATCGCTGATCCCGGTCACAGCAGACAGGGTGGCATCCTTGTGGGGGTTTTGCTGGACCATTGTATTTTAGCAGAAAAATTAGATGCACAGGTCCTGCTGTGGAATAAACCAAATGGCAGAAGGCTGTATAAGGGGATGCACAGATGAGGGTCATGAAAAATTAGAGAGTGTTTCTCAGAACCTGGTTCTGCAGCTTTCATTGGGAAAAGGATGTGAAAGAGAAATTATGAGATGGAAGTTGAAGGTAGATGGCAAGGTAGCTGGTATAAATGAGTGAATGAATTTAAAGTAGAATGAACCTTTTCAAAAATTATCTAATCCAAGCTGTATTTTTTACCTCCAGGTTTATTAAATCTGAAAGCATCCCAAGATCTTTGGGGATGGCATTTTGCCAATATTTGCATGCTCATGAAACGTCACAAGTAAAATCTAATAGTTTAATGTTATATTGGGGAGGCTAAGCATTCAAATAGGTGAGCAGGGATTAGCTGCCTTGTGATTATAAAGGGAGCTCTTACAGCTTAATCCCCAAGAGCTATTTGCTCCAGTGTTTTTAATGGCCCTTAATAGCTCAAGCCTGAATAGAACACATATGCACGTACTTATATTTGTATTGATACATATTTCATGTATCAATTTCTATTCCCTAGCTGGAATTTGTACTGTGAATTACTATAGTACTCTTTTGTCTAAAATGTAATTATCTAATTATGTGTTCTGGGAGATGGCATAGCTAGACTCATAGAGCACCAATTCACAAGCATTTAATTTTGTTTTAATAGGAAACTATGAGAAAAAGGATCTCTCTCCCTCTGGAAGAGAGATGCAGTGGTACTTTCAGAACTGGAATATTTTTGCCAGCTCCTTTGGGCATCTCATTAAGTATTTCTAGTACTACAGGGTAGTTTTGCCCTCCAATATGACCCTTAAATAAATCCTATTAGTAAACCACAGGCTAAGAAGTCATGCAATTTGAACTTAAAGTTACTATGCAACATTAAATAATGCCATCAAGACACAGTCTTAATTTTTGCAAAGATGATAAAAACCTCTGTGAAGTATCCTGTCTTTAAGGTTCACTAAATTAGTAGTATTATAAGATAGCCATGATTCATTCAAATAATTTGATTGAATCAAAGGAGAATGTGGAAGCTTATAGTGATTGATCAGTAATCATAAAAAGAACAAAAACTGGCTAGATGGAAGCAAGTTAGCTCCCCTCCCACATGCACAGGCTGTGGGAGTTTTGAACTACATAGTCATCAGTACTTAAAGAGCTGCATGTTATATGCTTCCTTTGATAATGAAGGTCCAGTTAAAGCTATGTTTTGGCACACACACTGTTTAGATGAATTTAAAAAGTCGGTATATCCAGTACTAAATGTCACATTTTACTGGCTGGCATGCATTTATCACTTCATTTTCCAGTACAGTAAACAACTCGTAATTCACCGGTTAATTTGATTGACAGCAGCCTTGGGCGTTTCTTAGCACTCATGTACTGTATTGCATGGAGTCAAACTTCCATGGTAATTGGATTCAACAACAACAATAATAATAGAAATAATAATCCAGAGTTAATTTAAAGGAGCAAAAAGAAGTAAGTCAAATATAAGAACAATAAATTATGGGAATTTCTCATTTGAGTAAGTAACAGGTTTAATAGCTTTTCCTAAGTACTGAGATCATTCAATTGAACATCTGCTTTCCAGCTGTGCATATTGATGTATTACCAGGTTTTTATTCCCTTCTACTCTAAATGTATCCATAAGTTTTTAGGGATTTCACTACCTGACTTTTGACAATGCCTTGATTGTGAAAGATATAAAATGTCAAAATTCTGTAGGCCATATTATGCCCAGGACATTATTTTTCAATAGACTCCAAAGACAGATGTCTATGAACAATTAAACCATTCTTCAATCACACCTTGTTCCAGCTGGGATCAGAGAATTAAAAGGAAATAAGCCCTCATAATTTGCTTATAGCTGAAGTTCCTATAGTTTCCTGACTGTTAATGGATTCTTATTAAATAATTCTATCAATGAAAAAGGTATATTATACATTGCTTGAAATTCTGAAGTTGGCTCTTTGATATTAAATTGAGTATTTCTTCTCTTATATATGCTGAACAACTATATTCAGAAAAATCCCATTGGATGGAGATTAGGTTACTTCAAGCTGATGAAATCCCAAGTCAAGTTTTAGAGAGTTTAGTCATAAAGTAAGATACAGAAACAATCTATACCGAAAAGAAAAGTGAGACCTGCTGATCAACATGGATGTAACCCAATATCTTGTCTAATAGGAAAGCATAGAATGTACTCTCTCCTTTCAACTGAAAATGTCCCAAATAAGATGTTATCTTCTTCCAATCAGCTTTCATTGTTGCTGTCACCATAGCAACTAAATAGCTCTGAGATACAACCTAAACAAGGGACCAAATAAGATGAGCTCATGAGCCACTGCATTATCAGTGTTCATAAGGTAGTAATTCAAAAGTGCTCATCATACCCGCAAAGGAAAAGCATTTATTCTCTCTTTCCCTGACCAGAAGTATAGTTAATAAAAGTATTTCACCACGTTCTAGGCTTTATGGGAGAAGTGGGATGATGTAACCTGAAGGGACCATGTACTCAGCACAGTCCCAGGACTCACTTCACAATGGCAATCTGCTGGCTTGCAAAGTAATATACAACTGAAGATGAGATTTATTGATTGATTGGTTTAATTTTATTAAATGACACTAAAGAAACATGGGTTGCTTTTCTGTTGTTAACAACGTGTGTGATTAGGAGAATACCATATATGAGAGTGTAAAGTAGGACAGATTTGGAGTACTCAGGAAAATGAGTTCCACAAATAATAAACCCTTGAGCCACTGAAGCTTTTCGGTTTCTTTAAAGAACCCCATAATCTGTAAGATGTTTTCAAAATTTTCTAATTTATTCTTATTTAGACAGCAATACTGTTCTGGATATCTGTATACTTTAGGTGTATATGTAAGGAGAAAGATCAATAATAAGAATAAAATTAATAGTTGATAGTCCTTTCACACCTTTTAATGTACGACTTTACATGTACTATGCTATTTAACGCATACTATAGTTATCTCCAGTTTAGAGATGAGCAAGTCAATTCATGCCCAGTTTAGAAAGGGTCAGAGCCAGGATTTGAACATGGGCACTCTTAACCCCGAAGCCTGCTCTCAACCAATAAGTACTAGCAAACATTTTTGTGCCAGGCTCAGAAGACCCAATAGCATGGCCAAAAATACACATTAACGTACAGTCATCTACCGTATAAGGACATTTCAGTCAATGTCAGACCACACATACAGCCATGATCCCCATTAGATTGTAATGGGGCTGAAAATTTCCTATCGCACAGTGTTGTCACAGCCGTCGTAATGTCATAGCACAATGCATTATTCACACAGTTGTGGTGATGCTCTTGTAAACAAACCTACTGCACTGCCAGTCATATAACAGTATAGCACATACAATTATATATAGTGCATACTATTTGATATTAATAATGAATGACTGTGCTGTTAGTTTATCTATTTACTATATTATACTTTTCAGTGTTATTTTAGAATATATTCTATCTACTTATTACAAATAAGTTAACTGTAAAACATACTCAGGCAGATTCTTCAGCAGGTGTTCCAGAAGAGGTCATTGTTATCATAGGAGATGACAGCTCCATGTATGTTATTGCTCTCAAAAACCTTCTAGTGGGACAAGATGTGGAGGTGGTAAACAGAGACATTGAGGATTCTGATTCTGGTAGGCCTAGAATAATGTGTATGTTTGTGTGTTAGTTTTTAACAAAAAAGTTTAAAAAGGGAAAGAATATTTTAAAAAATTAAATCGTAAAAAGCTTATAGAATAAGGACATAAAGAAAATACTTTTGTACAGTTGTGCAATGTGTTTGTGTTTTAATTTAAATGTTATTACGAAAGAGTCAAAAGTTTATAAAATGAAAGTTTATAAAGTGAAAAGTTAAATTAACCTCAGTTTAATCGATTATTAAAGAAAGATTTTTAAAATAAACTTGGTGTAGGTTAAGTGTATGATGTTTGTAAAGTCTGCAGTAGTGGACAGTAATGTCCTAGGCCTTCACGTTCACTCACTACTCACTCAGTCATGCAGAGCAACTTCCAGTCCCGCAAGCTCCATTCATCGTAAGTGCTCTACGTAGGTGTTTCATTTTTGAATGTTTTAATTATATTTCTGCTGTACTTCTTCAAAGCTTAATATGTTTAGATACACAAATGCTTACTACTGTGTTACAGTTGCCTACAGTATTTATTGCAGTCACATGCTGTAGAGATTTGTAGCGTAGGAGCAATAGGCTATACCATATAGCCTAGGTGTATAGGCTATACCATCTAGGTTTAAGTACACTCTATGGTGTTTGCACAATGACAGATTGCCTAATGATTTATTTCTCAGAATGTAGCATTGTCTTTAAGCAATGCATGACTATTTCTCGATCTCCTTTCATCAGTAGATTGAGTGTTCTGTCTTTTCTATTATGACTGTACCTTCTTCATGTATATACAGACAGACCTCAAAGATATTTTGAATTCAGTTCCAAACCACCACAATAAAGTGAATATTGTAATAAAGTGAGTCACATTTTTGGTTTCCCAGTGTATAGAAAAGTTATATTTACACTATCCTGTAGTCTATTACATGTGCAATAGCATTATGTCTAAAAATGTAAATACCTTAATTAAAAATGCTTTATCACTAAGAAACGCTAACAATCATCTGAACCTTCAGCTAGTCATAATCTTTTTGCTGATGAAGGGTTCTACTTTGATGTTGATGACTGCTGACTGATCAAGGTAGTGGTTGTTAAACGGTGTGGCTATGATTTTTTTTTTTTTTTTTTGAGACGGAGTCTCGCTCTGTCGCCCGGGCTGGACTGCAGTGGCCGGATCTCAGCTCACTGCAAGCTCCGCCTCCCAGGTTTACGCCATTCTTCTGCCTCAGCCTCCCAAGTAGCTGGGACTACAGGCGCCTGCCACCTCGCCTGGCTAGTTTTTTTATTTTTTAGTAGAGACGGGGTTTCACCATGTTAGCCAGGATGGTCTCGATCTCCTGACCTCGTGATCCACCCGTCTCGGCCTCCCAAAGTGCTGGGATTACAGGCTTGAGCCACCGCGCCGGGCCGTGGCTATGATTATTACTTAAAGCAAGACAACAATGGACTTTGCTGCATTGACTTCCTTTCAAGAAATATTTCTTTGTAGCATGTAATGCTGTTTGATATAACATTTCACCCACAGTAGAACGTTTTCAAAACTGGAGTCAATCCATTGAAACCCTGGCACTACTTTGTCAAATAAATGTATGCAATATTCTAAATTCTTTCTTGACATTTCAACAATGTTCACAATATCTCCTCCAGGAGAGTAGATTTCATCTCAAGAAATCGCTTTGCCCATCCATTAGAAGCAACTCTTCATGTATTAAAGTTTCATAATATGATTATGGCAATTCAGTCCCATCTTCAGGCTCCATTTCTAATTCTAGTTCTTTTGCTATTCCTGCCACATATGCAGCTAATTTCTCCACTGATGTCTTGAATCCCGCAAAGTCATCCATGAGAGTTGAAATCAACTTCTTCCAAACTTCTGTTACTGTTGATATTTTCCCCTCCTTCTTTGAATTATGCATGTTCTTAAAGGCGTCTAGAATGGTGAATTCTTTCCAGAAGTTTTCAATGTACTTTGTCCAGATCCTTTAGAGGATTCACTATCTATGGCAGCTATGGCCTTACAAGATGTATTTCTTAAACAATAACAATTGAAAGTCAAAATTACTCCTTGATCCCTGGGATATAGAATAGATATTGTGTTAGCATGCATTAAAATAATATAAATCTCTTGGTACATCTTTATCAGAGTTCTTGAATGAGAAGGTCCATTGCCACTGAGAAGTAATATTTTGAAAGATTTTAGTTTTCTGAGCAGTAGGGCCCAACGGTGGGCTTCAAACATTTGGTAAACCATACTGTAAACACATGCTGCCATCCAGGCTTTGTCATTGCCTTTATAAAGCAAGGCAGAATAATTTAGAATAATTCTTAAAGACTGTAGGATTTTCTGGATGTTAAATGAGCATTGGCTTCAGCTTCAAGTCACCAGCTGCATTAGCCCCTAGTCAGAGAATCAGCCTGTCCTTTGAAGCCTTGAAGCCAGCCATTGACTTCTCCTTTTGATTATGAAAGTCCTAAATGGCATCTTCTTTCAGTATTAGGCTATTTCACTACATTGAAAATTTGTTATTTAGTGTATCCACCTTCATCAATTACATCAGCTAGATCCACTGAGTAACTTGTTAAAACTTCTCCATCAGCTGGTGCTGCATCACCTTGCACTTTTATGTTATGGGGATGGCTTCTTTTCTTAAACCTCATGAACCAAGCTCTGCTAGCTTCCAGCTTTTCTTCTGCAGCTTCTTCATCTCTCTCAGCCTTAAAGTGTTGAGAGAGTTAGGACCTCGGATCAGGCTTTGACTTAAGGGAAGGGCATATCTGGTTTGATTTTCTATCTAGGCCACTCAAACTTTCCCCATATCAGTATTAAGAGTGTTTCACTTTCTATAATTTTTTCTATTCACTGGAGGGGTACTTTTAATTTCCTTCAAAAACATTTTGTTTACATTCACAACTTAGCTAACTGGTGCAAGAGGCCTAGCCTTCAGCCTATCTCAGCTTTTGACATGCCTTCCTCACTGAGCTTAATTATTTATAGCTTTTGATTTAAAGTGAGACATATGTGACGCTTCCTTTCACTGGAACACTTAGATGTCATTAAAGGGTTTTTAATTCACCTTTTAATATTATTTTGTCTCACGAACTAGGGAAGCCTGAGGAGGGTGGAGGGAATGGCCGGGTGGTGGAATGGTTAGAACGCACACAATATTTAGCAGTTAAGTTTATCATCTTATATAAGCACAGCTTGTGGTGTCCCAAAACAATTACAATAGTAACATCAGCGATTACTGATCACAGACCAATATAACACATATAATAATAATAATACACTTTGATATATTATTAAAAAGTACCAAAATATAACACAGAGACCTAAAGTGAGCATACACTGCTGGAAAAATGTCACTGACAGAATTGCTTAATGCAGCATCACCATAAGCTTTCAATTTGTAAAAAACGCAGTATCTGTGAAGTGCAATAAAGTGAAGCTCAATAAAGCGAGGTATGCCTGTATTTAATTTAAGTTCTGTGTCTTTATATCATCCCTGGAAAGATTAATTTTTGTCACTTTCTATAAACTTGCATTTTTAAAGTGGTAGACTTTGAACTCCTCTAGATTATATTGTCTACACCATATATTCAATATTTAACATACGCAATCCTGTATCATACCTTAGCTCTTTAAAGACAGCTAAGGTTTCTCTCTCCCTCTGCCTCTCAGAAAACAAACCTACTGATGGAGTGAAGATTGCAGGCTGGATCATTTCGAAGTGCCTTGGTCAAAGGACTTGCCCAGGAGGCAACTTAAAGCCACTGAACTTTTGGTGATGAGCACCAGCCATAAATCAAAGAAGTAGATCCCCAGGGTAAGTCTTAGGATGAGTGGCAGAGAAGCAAACAGACTGACAGCAGCTTCGTGCCAGCTTTGCACACTGTGTGGCAAGAAGAAACAACCTTCAGAGTCAGGGATCTGTCACGGGGGCATCTCCAACAGGCAGATAACAAGTCATTCGCTGTGGATGACTGGGGACAAGTGGTATTAGAAGCACTACAGACCCTATAAAAACAAGAGACTCCAAGTCTAGTGGAAAATCAGAGAAATAGAAATGAAGATTCTAGTTATATGTTATATTTATGTTACTATGAAATTATAAAGGGATATTACCTAGAAAGTTTAATTGCTTCTCTACAAAATTACAAAAATGCTAAACACATTCCCTAGCACTTAACAACCAACACTTTTTTCTCTCTTTACAATCAACCAACATGCATTTTATAAATAATAAATTATATGATGAAAGTTTTTGTGGTTTTTACCTGAATAGACACTGTTGGTCTTCTCACTGACAAAATAATTACGGAGACATGCTAAGTTATTCTATCCAAGGTAATAGTAATTCTTAAGACCTAAGAAGGTTATTGTAGGGAAAGAGGATCAGCCACTTCCAGGATCAACATCAGCAGCTTAGATATAGACAGATGGTGAGAATTTACAGTTTATGAGTCTTGAAGATTTTTCAACTTAAATAAGAAATGAAGTATGAACAGTCTGTGTAATTATAATATAGACACAGTGTGTTAAAAGTATAAGTGCAGGAAGCATAGATAATCCGTGTTTTAGATAGCATGGAGGGAGCAGGTCTAAGAAGGCAGAAGGCAAAGTATGTCGGGAATGGCTTATTGGTGAATGTGACATCTCAGTTGAGATTTGAATAGTGAGGAAAAAATGGCCAGGAATGGGCTGGGTGGAAGAGATGATATTCTTCACATAAAGTCCAGCATGGCTTTTTCAAAGATCCTTGTAATTAAACATGGTTGAAAGACAAAAGTCCATTAGTCAGGAAAGTGAAACCTGCAGACTTTGGTAGATACCAGATTATGAGCAGATTTGGCTATGCTTTGGAGTTTGAACTTTATCCTGGGAGTGTTGATGAGCCATGAAGGGGTTGTAAACAATAGAATAATAATTCTTCAGGTTTTTCAGAAGTTTTACTTCAAAAATCATTATTTTTTTTAAAGATGAGGTCTTGCTCCCTTGCCCAGTCTGGAGTACAGTAGCACTATCATGTCTCACTGAAACGTTTAGCTTCTGGGATCAAGCAATCCTACCACCTTAGCCTCCTGCATAGCTAGGACTACAGGTATGTGCACCATGCCTAGCTAATTGTTTCTTTTTTTTGTAGAGATAGGGTCTTGCTAGGTTGGTCATGAACTGGCCTCAAGAAATCCCCTCATCTCAGCCTCCTGAAGTGTTGGGATTAGAGGCATGAACCATTGTGCCCTGCCTTGAGATTTCATTCATCTTTCAGTAAGTAAAATATAGAAAAAATCAGAGGCCAAGCCAGGCCAGGACCTAGAAGACCAGTCACAACAATTCAGATGAGAAATGATGCAGCTGATGGAAGAGAGAGGCTGTGGGAGCCAAAAAGCAGGTATGAAGATGAGCATGATAAAAAGTCAGAATTGATGGGACTTGGTCACCACTGAGTCAGGAGAGGAAATAAAAGCAGCAGTGTAAGGGATAGCAGCAGTGTGAGCCCCATTCATCCTGGGACACGATGTGTTTCCAGATCCTCAAGTCCTGAACTGTTAACCTATTGTACAAAGTGTCTAGAAGTGGAGAAATCTAGCTGTGGCCAAATTAAGGCACTGGTGCTAGCAATGGCTGATGTATTCTAAGGAATTCTAGGTTGGTAGGCCAGGAGGAGTAACTGTTTCTCGGAAAAAAAGACAAGATAAAGATGGCATTTCTTGACATCCTCTCTTTCTTTTACCTTTTGAGTCAGAAAGAAGAAATAGAAAAGGGCAAGCTAACAGTCAGTTTTCAAATAGAAGTTTATACCCTGCATTAGTCCTGGCCTTGTGACTTTCCAATGATCCATATTATAATTTTAAACATCTTTTCTTCTCAGCTTGATTTTTCGAGGTTTGAATTGTGACATATACCATAATAATTCTAGAAGTGAGCAAAAAAATTATGTCGTGAAGTTAATTTACAGATAATCTTCTCTAAAGCGTGTACATTCAGCATACAGTAATGTTAATGCAGCATTTCTAAATTGTAATTATTCACAGAACAGGATTTATTGAACATCTACAATGTGCTCACTGTTCAAGGGACTGATGATATAAGAATGAACAAAATAGACACAAATCTCTGCCTTCATGGAGCTTACGTTTTCAGGGAAAGGACAGGTAATAGATAAGATAAATGAGTAAAATGTGTAAAATGTTAGATCATGGTAAGTAAGTGCTGAAGGAAAAAAAAATAAAGGAGAGAAAGGGAATAGAGAGTTTCAGGAGGTGACTACAATTTTAGATAAAGTAGTCAAACCTGATCACATTGAAAATGTGATTATTTGAATAAAAATACAAAAGAAGAGAAGGGGCATGGCATAAAGATATCCAGGGAGAAAAAATAAAAACTTCCAAGCAGAGAGAGAAGAAGATGTAAAGGCCATGAGATTTAAGGGACAGTGGGGACAGAAGAAGACTGGGAAGAGGGAATTAGAGGAGGAAAAGTTGGACATGAGATCAGAGAGATGATGAGTGATCACATCTGATAGATATAGGCCTGCTAAAGTAAGGGCTGGCTGCTGTTCTCAGTGGGATTGGAGTCACTGATGGCTCCTTAGCTAAGAAATTGTCTTAGTATATTTTGTTCTGCTATTAAAGAATAGGTATTCTGTTAATATCTATTAACAGACTGGGTAATTTCTAACAAAAGAAATGTATTGGCTCACAATCCTGGAGGCTGGAAGTCTAAGATCAAGGCATCTACATCTGGTGAGAGTCTCCTTGCTGCTTCATTCATCATATGGTGGAAGGTAAGACAGTGTGAGAGAGAAAGAGGGGTTGAACTCACCTTTTGACACAAATCTCACCATGAAGTTGGAGCCTTCATGGCCTAACCACCTTGTAAAGGTCCCACCTCTTAATGCAGTTACAACAGCAATTAAATTCCAACATGAGTTTTGGATGATACAAAAATTCAGACCATAGTAGGAATGACATCATCTGAGTCATGTTTTAATAGGATCATTCTGGCTACTGTTTAGAATAGACTGTAGCTGGGAGTGAAATGGGACAAAGCATGAAAGAATTAGGAATCTTGTGCAATTATACATGAAAGAAATGATGACACCTTCCAAATTGCACCAAGATAGTCCAATGTAGAAGATTAGAAGTGATCAGTTTCTAAATATACCATATACCATTAAAGTTCCCATATTAAGGGATAGAAAGCCAATTGAGAGAATAGCACGTGGTGACTGGGTTTGAAACTGCTTTAGTCACCTAAATCAGGAGTATTAGTCAATATATATATGGAACCAAAAATAAGCCCAAATAGCCAAAGCAATCCTAAGCAAAAAGAACATAGTCAGAGGCATCACACCACCTGCCTTCACTACATTATAAGGCTACAGTAACCAAAACAGCATGGTACTGGTACAAAAACAGACACAAAGGCCAATGGAACAGAATAGAGAACACATAAATAAAGTCACAAGTCTACAACCATCTGATCTTCAACAAAGTTGACAAAAATAAGCAATGGGAAAAGAACTCCCTCTTCAATAAGTAATACTGTAATAGCTGGCTAGCCGTATACAGAAGAATGAAACTGAACTTCTAATTTTCACTATATACAAAGACTAACTCAAGATGGATTAAAAATTAAATGTAATAATTCCAACTATAAAAATCCTAAAAGAAAACTTAGCAAACACCATTCTGGACATTGGCCTTGGCAAGTAACTTATAACTAAGTCCTCAAATTGCAACAACAACAACAAAAAATTGATAAGTGGGACCTAATTAAAGTAAGGAGCTTCTGAACAGAAAAAAACAAAAATCAACAGAGTGAACAGATAACCTACAGACTGGGAGAAAATGTTTGCAAACTATGCATCCGTCAAAGTTCTAATATCCAGAACTATAAGGAACTTAAACAATTAATCTAGCAAAAAACAAATAACCCCATTAAATATTGGGCAAATGACATAAACAGACTTTTCTCAAAAGAAGACATACAAGTGTCCAACAAACATACGAAGAAATACTCAACATCACTAGTCATCAGGGAAATGCAAATCAAAACCACAATGACATACCATCTGATACCAGTCAGATGGTGTTTTCAAAAAGTCAAAAAAACAATGAATGCTGGTGAAGCTGAAGAAAAAAGCAAATGTTTTAACACTTTTGGTGGGAATGTAAATTAGTTCAGTTATTGTGGAAAGTACTTTGGAGATTTCTCAAAGAACTTAAAACAGAACTGTCATTCAACCCAGCAATCCCATTACTGGGTATACATCAAAAAGGAAATACATTATTTTACCAAAATGACACATGACTCTTATGTTCATTGTAGCACTATTCACCATAGCAAAGACATGAAGTCAACCTAACTACCCATCAGTGGCAGACTGGATAAAGAAAATGTGGTATGTATATGCCACAGAATACTACACAGCCATATAAAAGAATGAAATTATGTCCTTTGAGCAACATGGATGCAGTTGGAGGCCATTATCCTAAGCAAGTTAATGCAGGAACAAAAAAACAAATATCACATGTTCTCACTTATAAATTGGAGCTAAACATTGGGTACTGATGGACATAAAGACAGCACCATTAGGCCCTGCAGATTACTAGAGGTGGGAGGGAGAAAAGCAAGTGTTGAAAAACTATTGCATACTACATTCATTACCTGGGTTATGGAATCAATCACATCCTAAACTTCAGCATCACCTTAAATACCCAGGTAACAAACCTGCACATGTACCTCCTGAATCTAAAATAAAAGTTGAAATTATACAAAATTAAGTAAAACCAGGAGGCTTAAGGCTTAAGGGTAGTCAGTGTTCGAGTCTGAGTCCAAAGGCCGAAAAAGACAAAGACAAATATCCCATCAGTTGGGGAAGAGGAGTTCCCTCTTACTCAGCTTCTTTGTTCTATTCAAGTTGTAATTGATCATGAGATCCACTCACAGTAGGGAGGGTAACCTTCTTTACTTAGTCTACAGATTCACGCCTTAGTCTCAACCAGAGACACTCTCGTAGACACACACAAAACAGTGTTTGGCCAAATGTCTGGACATCCTGTAGCCATCAAATTGTCAGATGAAATTAACCATCACACCAGACTTTTTTCTAGCCTAGCCTCAAGAATAGATGTGCTTCTAAATCAAGCCTGTCTTACCAGTGCTAATATTTAGTGGTGGTCAAGTTTGTTGGAGAGCTAATCTGTAACTTGAGCCAACCATTTATTACCTTAAGGACACAGTATGGACTAGATTAATAAACTAAAGAGAGGATCTTGACAGTTTGGTATATCCTATTCTGTAACCACAACCCCAGGTGGGACAGGATGAAGGAAGTAGGAGATCAAGAAGATGCTGCAAGCTTGCTCCATGGAAGGCAATAGTAATGAACTGTTTAATATATTACCTAGCAGAGATAACTAATTTCTTTCTAGAGTTGATACTGAGTACAATACGCAAAGTTCCACTAAAAAAAAAAACAAAAAACAAAAACAAAAAAACCTTGATTTTACCACAGGAAGTATGTCTAAGTGTGACCCCTCACAGTGGTTCTTGAGGTTCTTGAAAATATGGTACCACAACTTTTGAGATGCTGACCTTGATGTTACATTGACTGCCTTGTTGGCACCAACCTCTGTTTGATAATCTACCAACAGATGGTAAGGGTATCTTGATATGCTTTCTAGTCCCTTGACTATTCGTGCATCATTTGACAGGATACTTCTGAGACAGCAAAATTTAACTGAAGATGTTCTGGTTCATTGTTTCCAGCAACGATTTTGGCTTTATCTAGAATTCCTTGATTCAAATGTATATGTGACCCCAATCTTATTCAGCCTTATTGTGACATAACAAAGATGTGACAGTTCTGTAAAGTTTCATGATCTATTGTCATCTTCTATAGTATGCATTTCCAGGATGCTGTCTTGCTGTCACTTGTAAACAGAAATACGTTAAGAGTTGATTTTAAAATGTTTTAAAGTTTAGCTACCTTTTGAATTGAACATATACAATTAAATCGTACTTTAATACTAGAACAATGTATTTCTGGTGATATAAAGTCATTACCAAGTTCAGCACTATTTATTTATAGATAAATATTGGCATATGGATTTTTATTACACCTTTAATGGGAGTAAATTATTCTCCTCATACTTGGAATAGTTCCACAGTAAAATGTAAGAATAATGGAGAATTTCAAAGCCAAAAACCATTTGGGGTTAACATTTTATAATGAACCATTTGGCAGAAATCAGTACATATATGATTTCAGAGCACTTGTAAAAATATCAAAAAAAAAAATAATTTGACAATACAGATTATAAAGGATGGAATTACACATCATTTGTTCTAAGAATTCTATTATTTTTTACCTTGATGAAATATCAGAAATTAGAACTCAATTATTTGTACAGAGATGATTGCCACAAAAGTATATCTAAAGACAGAAGTGGAAAGTATTTTAATTATGGAGTATTTAAATAAACTATGACATAATAACACGATGAATATTATGTCAGATATATAGTGTTTCTAAAATACTAATAAATAAAATAGTATGTGTAAATTCAATTATGTATGGTGATAGTATGTGTGGGAAAATATAACAAATTATCAACAATGTATCTTTGATTAGAGAATACAGGTGACATTTTGCTGTTGTTAATGTTGTTGGATTTTTGCCAGTTTTCTACAATGACATAGAAAATGTAATGAGAAAAAAAAATCCATTGAGTTTTAGAAAATAAAGCATAAAAATATTTTAGTTGGCTATTCTGTACCATTAATAGTGTGGCGAATATAGGATTTTGAGTCTAATTGATAGTTAGATTGATGTACCTAGAAAAATCTCGAGTTTTACTTGCTTATGAACAAACCTTATGATGATATTCTGCAAACCCAGAAAGACATCTTCACTTATGTGATATTCAGGAATTTAAAAATTGAAAGAGTAAATATTTATTGCTTTTGAAGGTCCCATAAGAATTAGACAATACTCCCAGTGATTGAAACAACCTACTGTCTCTATGTCTTCTGAATTTGAATGGCACCTGTGCCAGAATCAAAAAAAGAAAGTAAACAACATACAACATTGACTAAATCAATAAAAGCCACACAGAGGAAATTACTATTTCCCATTAAGTATTAGGTAACAACAGCAGGCATGATAGTAACTTACATAAAGATTTATATTTTGTAAAACATCTACAAACAGAAGACAGTTGAATGACAAATTTATTCTAATCACATTTGCTTCAAAGGATTTTGCTCCATGTAAGATACTGATGCATGCTGAGAAATGTTTATTAACATTATGTTTCTTTATTTTACAAGTCAGGCAATCATTCATTTCTATCTTTTGTATAAAGTATGGAAGTACTTCATTTTATTATCTAATTGTTTACTAAGATCTATTGTGTCCAGGTCTTGTTTTAACCTCTTTATTGCTTTGTCAGATTTTCATTTCAGTGACTTCCTCAGTGAAACCCAAAAGCCTAAGTAACACTAGGGAAGAATAATTTATAGCTATGATTCTGGATAAGTCTTAAGTATTTGTTCCTTATGAAATTATTTTTTAAAAAAACTAGGAAAAAATAAGCCAAATTTCAACTTCATTTCTGTTTTAGTTATTTTAATACTAAACCCTAGTAGTTAAGCTGTTAAAGAAAAAAAATCCTAAAAGTTTTTAAAAGTAAAATAAAGAAATCGTGTTGCATTTGAAATTCGACCTAAAATAATTTTGCCAATTAAAAGCTAATTTTGTAACTGAATACTATTTGCAGTCTACATTTTGGGGGCCCGGCGTGGCAGCTCTCCATCTGTAATTCCAAAGCTTTGGGAGGCTGTGGTGGGAGGATAACTTGAAGCCTGAAGTCTAAGACGAGCGTGGGTAACATAGCAAGACCACATCTCTACAAAAAAACAAGAACAAAAACAAAACAAAAAACAAAAAATTAGCCGGGCATGGTAGTATATCTGTCATTCCAGCTACTCTGGAGGATCTCTTGAGCCCAGGTGGTGAAGGCTACAGTGAGTCATGATCATGCCACCGTACTCCAGTGTGGGTGACAGAGCAAGACACCATCTCACAAAAAAACAGAAACAAAAAAACAAGAACAAAATACTATACTGCGTCACAATAATTTAGGGTTTACTCTGATTCATTAGTCAATAGAATTTCAATGTCATTGACACCATCAGAGAGACTTATGACCCAAAAAAGATTCACCCAAAAATCTAGTAACAGAAACACTTTTTCTCTGATCAAGTATTTTTTTCTATTATAGATTTCTGAAGTTATTTCTTTCTAAGTTATACAACTGTATCAATTTATAGCCTAAACCAATTAAATTTAATAAAAATAAAGCCAACATGTTAATTAAAAGATTTTTATCAGTGGAAGTGATACAGTGGTAAAAACGTTCATGTATTGAAGCCCTAAGCTCCTATGACTGTGCTGGGAAATAGAAGGTCTGTGAGGAGGTGATAAAGGTTAAATGAGTACATGAGGTTGGGGCCTAATTCAATAGGTCTGGGGCACTTATAAAAGGGGGAGAGACACCCACCTCTCTACGTCATGTGAGGACGCAGCAAGAAAGTGACCATGTGTAAGCAGGAAGGCAGTCCACGTTAGAAACTGCATCAGCAAGAACCTGGATCTTGGACTTACAGAGTTCAGAATTGTGAGAAAATAAATGTCTATTGTTTAAGCCACCCAGTCTATGGTGTTTTGCTATGGTAGTCTGTGTAAAGTAAAACCTCCATTTTCTAGATCTATACATGTGGGAATAGAATGTGGTAGTTTTAATCTAAGTGGGGGAAATGATATAAGCTTTATGTTTTTAAAGTTTTCTTATGTGAGGAATTTACAGGCTACTCTAGAATTGTCTTACTATCACTGCCATTGTCTCGTTCTGAAGGGGTGGTCTGCCCCTCCACACCTGTGGGCGTTTCTTCTTAGGTGGAAGGAGAGACTTGAGAAAAGAAATGAGACACATGGACAAAGTATAGAGAAAGAAAAAGTGGGCCCAGGGGACTCGCGCTCAGCATACAGAGGACCCACGCCAGCACTGGTCTCTGAGTTCCCTCAGTATTTATTGATCATTATCTTTACCATCTTAGAAAAAGATGGTGTGGCAGGATAATAGGATCATCCTAGAGAGAAGGTCAGCAGTAAGACATAGGAATAAAGATCTCTTTAACAACTAAAGTGCTGTGCCTTGAAATGCATATGCAAACATCTCCATAAACGTTTTTAGTGCATAAAGAGCAGTATTGCCGCTAGCAAGTCCCACCTTTCACCCTAAGGCGATTTTCTCCTTTCTCAGTAAACAGAACATACAATCGGGTTTTACACCGAAATGTTCCATTGCCCAGGGATGGGCAGGAGACAGATGCTTTTCTCTGTCTCAAATGCCAACAGGCCTTCTTTCCTCTTATACTAGTCCTCCTCAGCGCATAAGCTTCACGGATGTCAGGCAGGGGCACAATCAGGTCTTTCCCTTCCCTCGAGGCCATATTTCAGACTATCACATGTGAGAAACCTTGGACAATACCTAGCTTTCCTAGACAGAGGTCCCTGCAAACTTTGGCAGTGTACGTGTCCCTGGGCACTTTAGATTAAGAGAATGGTGATGACTTTTCACAAGCATACTGCCTTCAGGCACTTGTTTAACAAAGCACACCCTGCACAGCCCAAAATCCATTAAACCTTGAGTCACCACAGCACATGTCTCTTGCAAGGACAAGGTTGGGGTAGGGTCACAGATTAACAGCAACTCAAATACAAAACAAAATGGAGTCTCTTATGTCTACTTCTTTCTATATAGACACAGTAACAGTTTGATCTCTCTTTCTTTTCCCCACATCGTTCATTGTAGTGGATTTATCACTTGCTATCTTTTTCCATTTGCCTATTTTTAAAAATGTCTTTAGGACCACCTTTAGCTTAATTACCTTTTAAATCCAACTTTATGTTTCAAATATTTATCCCGGCTCACAAACTTTTGAATAATTCAGATTTCTACCTCTGTGATAAGACACAAAATTGTCCAATCTAAGCTGCTGAAACCATAAGAATTCACATTCAATTGTGTTTTATGAATACTACATTGTAGATTGGAAAGGTGCAGAGAGTTCCTGACTCCAAGTGTCATCCAAGTGACTATTTTCACTAACAGGAACCTCTCCAGTAACTACTGATTAATTATATGAACACGTATTAAGTAACTTTATGTGTTAGATCCTCTCACAGGTAAGAGCATCATAAAGGATACCTTCCACCCCCTCACCCCCATGCCACCATGAACTAACGGTCTAAGTGGAGCATATCAACAAACAGACTATTACAGTTCAGTGGGATAAATAAATGATAGAGGTATAAAATTTTTGCTATTTTAAGTGAAATACATCTGGGTAGCAATAAATCTCTTTGGGGCAGAGTCTGTAAAGTGTGACACTGACTTTATTTTCTCACACTGGACACCAGAATCTTGACATTAAATAGTCTGAGAGAGTGACCACTGATTATAGAGGTTAGGGGATTTTTGTTTGTGTGAACATTTGTCTTTTTCCTTAGGGCTTTGTAAAAATGACAAAATGATTTGTTGGCAATAAGTGAGCACACACTATGTAATGACAACTATTTTACAGTCTCCTATATGTGTAAAATATATATCCACAGACAACGAACTATAAAGGATATACAGTGGGTCCTGATATCAGTGTCTTCTCTCTCAATAAGTATCAATGACTCTTAACCAATGCAGGTACAGAGACAAGAATGCCCTTCAATGCATCCCACATGGCCCCTCTCCATGCCATCTGCCTTGTTATGTGCATACCAGTGCTGAGATAAGACCTCTATAGGCCTAAGGCACAGATAAATTGTTGACACCCTCCTGCTTGCTTCTATTGAAACACTATGTAATTCAAAATCCAAATAATTCTAATTTCTAAAAGCAGAGTTAAGGAAAGTTCAACATGACCTCATTTTTTTTTCTCCTGATCACTACAGCAATGTGTTTTTTATTGAGGTAAAATGAACATACCATAAAATATGTCTGCTGGAATTGCACTATTCTATGATTTTTAGTAAATTCATGCAGCTATGCAGACATCATTACAATCCAGTTGCAGACATTACCATCTTCTCTGAAAGCTCCTTCAGGCCTATTTGCATCAATCCCTTCTACCATTCCACCAATCCCATCCCTACTCAATTACTGATCTGTTTTCTATCTCTAAAGACTTATCTTTTTCAGAATTTTACATAAATAGAATCATGAAGTATATGGCTATTAGTGTCTGTTAATGTAGTTTTGTCTTTGTGTTTTGAAATAATTACAGATTCACAGAAAGTTGCAAAAGCAGAACAATGAGGTCTCATTTATAACTTTTTGTAAAAATTGTGATGATAACTCTGGAAGTCAGCTTAAGAGTGAATGCATTCCTATTTACTGGAATGCAACATTTCAGCTCCTCATGGGGACTGCCCAATCCATGGGAAAACTGTCAGGTGAGCAAAGATGATGGCACACAAAATTTCATTCCCACTTTTCCCTCTTGTCAATGGGAAAAAGGGCAGTTATAATAACGACACAATAGCAGATCATTCCATTACCTTTCCCAGTAGAGTTAGCTGTTTTGATTTCTCTAAAGTGTTTATGGAAGTGTGTGTCTTTGTATAGACATTTAGTGATTGCTCCAGATATTACATTACAAATACACAACTTATCACAGTTAACTAGTGTCATCATTTTACCAGTTTAAATAAAGTGTAAAAACCATGCATTCCTTTCAATCCCTTTACTCCTCTTTATTTAGAAAATAGGTCTCTTCTGTGTTAGCTCTAAATACATTGAGAAAAACATCAAACAATGATATAATTTTCAGGATTGTTAGCCTCTTCAGTAACCAGTAAGGGATATAAGAAACAAAACTAAACCCCACAGAACTTACTGCTTGGTACTTCTTTATGTCCTGAAGACTCTAACCAGTCTTCCTTCTTTTAAAGCCTTTCAAAATCTCTCTCTCTCTTTCTCTCTCTCTACATATATAATAATATATAATATATCTATAACTATATATCTGTTATAACAATATATAATACATAATATATGTATATGTAATACACAATATCTAATACATAAATTATGTATATATAATACATAATATATATGTAGAATGTATAATTCTTTATATAGGTATACATGAAATTTTATGTACAAAATTATATATTATATAAGTTTTATATGTATGTATATATAAAATATATATGTATATATAATTTAACGTGTGTGTGTGTGTGTGTGTATTCATCTTGTCCCCTCATTCCTTTTCAATTGTTTTATATGTTTTTATTTTCTCTTTATCACTAGATTGCTACAGAATCATGCGATTTACAGGCAGGGGGGTAAAATTCTGCCAATGCCTTTTAAAAATACAGCAGAATCTTTAAAAATATAGTTGTTTGTTGGCATCCAGGAAGATGTCCAGTCTACTATTTAACTTCACGCTGGGCTTCCCCGTGTATATGACTCTCTCTTATGACTATAGGGCTTAGTCTTTGTTCATGTGCTTAATTAACATACAGCCTTTACATACTGAGACTACAGTGCCTTATTACTGCAGAAATCTTTACTCCCATGGAATTGACTCTTCAAAATGTTGTGTGTCATTGTGTGAGGCTACACCTTTATGACTTTCTAATCTTCTTCCTCTCTCGTTGCTTGTTTACTTTGGCACCTTGGATACTTCCCCAGGAGAAGTGTTATCTTGGTCTGTATCTGCATAAATACACCTTATTTTTTTCTTCCTCAGCTGCTGACCTTGGAGGTTCATCACACACATAGCCAACTCCACCTGTCAGTCCCTCAACCTTTAATCTTTTTCCCCTAGAATCAACTCTTTTCCAACATCTGTCATTTGCCAAGAACACCACTGGACCAGCTCCAATCTGGAATTAATTCCCTCCTCATGCCCCCTACCTTCCACGCCATGACTTTCCACTGAAACCTCTCCCAGTCCTCCCCTCTGTTTTTCCTACCTCATATTCTGTATGCCAGTGAAGAGAAAACTGTTAGGAAGTTTTTCATCCTTGAAGAAGTTAAACTTTCCTGATGCTGGATTTTGTATATACCTTTTCCCACAGAAGAACTCATCAGAAGTTAATGATCTTGTTATTCCAACCCAAATTCATAAGTGGATTTTATAGGGACATTGATAAATACAAAGCTTATGATATATAATCCTCTTCATATTATATCTGGAACAACTCTTTCTTCCTTTTTTCTTTTTTCATTAGGCTTATGTGAACTAGTTTCAAAATTTAATGACTATTGATGTCAATTGTATTAACATACACTCCGAATTTTGAAAAACTGACTTTAAAAGAACTACCAGAGCCTAATTAATTTGTAAGTTTTAGACAATTTAATTAATAATATGGTTGATTATTTGGTTATTAAATTGAAATGTTGAGGTTAGTAAAGCACAACTTCTCTAAAAATAATGACATACAATTTAGAGATGAGCAAATGCAATTGCATATTCTAAAAAGAGGATTTCAAGGCACCAGCTGCTTTCCTGCACCACTCCAGTAGGAATACACTAATATTTGACTATCTTAAGTGGGCTAGTGATCAGCTTATTGAAAAATTCTAATTAATTCCAAGTTTTCATTTCTTATTCATACAATCATAGCAAATAAATAAACTCTAACTGCAGTTACTAACATAGATTATAAAAAAGCATTTAAAAGAGTATATCTAAATCTCATAAAACATATGGCTTATTATTACATGCAATCAATTATATTTAAAATAAATACTTGTCTCCTACAAGCAACTATTTAAACAAAATCTGCTATGACTAAGTTGGCCAACAGGTAGTTATTCATCTTATCTTGCAACATCCATGTGACAAAAAGTCTCCACTGTGTGTTTTATTTAAAGATCACCTTTCAAAAGCCTATCATGAAATAAAATAGTTTAAGGTAACTTTGGCTTCAGCTTTTGTTTTATATGTATATAATGCTCATGTTCTTCAGTGATAGAATTGTAATTTTCTTATTTGACATGCACTATCTCACCTGCTGCTTCACATAATTACATAGTAGAACTCCTGAAATCCCTTGACCCCTTATTAGGATGTATATTCTCTTCCACCCATCAGTCACCAAGCATTCACTACCTGTGGAGTTTTGATGACATAGTTCAGTTCTGCATGTCAAATAGTCACTTTAGTCCAATTAAATTCTCATTGCATGGCATTTTGGATTGCTGATGAAAGCTAGAAGAAGTGGTGCTTCTACTCTGGGGTTTAATAGTGTGGCTTTTTGACACAAAGTAAAGATAAGTATTCCAAAGTTGTGCTGCATGGCTATTTTCTCTCTTAAAAAATAATCATCTGACAGTGCAATATTTTCCTGTCTCAAACACCATAATAAATAGGAATTTGACCACAGTGGTTAATATAGTAGCTCCATGGACTGGGATACTGAGGTTTTATTATTGACTTCTCACCAGGAATTAGACCTGCCAGGCTATTTCACTGATTAAAATCTTGATTAATCACCTGTTAACATGTCAGATTTTACTCACTATGACAAGGGGCACTATCCATGAAGAATAGGTGAACAAAATGCTAAAGAAAATGCCATTTATAGCCAATCAGATTTTTATCTAACTCCCATTCCAAGGATTACATTATTTCTCCTCAAATGTTTTTTTGAGGGAATAATTCCATAGGCACTATGAACGATAAAAATGACCTTTTATATTTAAATTCAATGGAATTACCCAATCAATTGGTAATTTTATGTTGTGATATCAAGAAATGAAATGGCATATATTATGGTGGAGAGCAGTGTCTTTTTTTTTTTTTTTTTTTTTTTTTTTTGAGGCAGAGTCTTACTGTGTCACCCAGGCTAGAGTGCAGTAGCCTGATCTCAGCTCACTGCAACTTCCGCCTCCTGGGTTCAAGCAATTCTCCTGCCTCAGCCTCTTGAGTCGCTGGGATTACAGGCATATACCACCATGCCTGGCTAATTTTTGTATTTTTAGTAGAGACGGGGCATCACCATATTGGCCAGGCTGCTCTCAAACTCCTGACCTCAGATGATCCACACGCCTCGGCCTCCCAAAGTGCTGGGACTGCAGGCGTGAGTCACCATGCCCAGCCGGAGCAGTGTCTTGATATAGGAAATAGACTTAACCAATAAATTACTTCAAGTAAAGCAGCTACAGATGGTGGGAAAACAGCTATTTCTTATTGGTTATTGTTATTAGAGTGGCAGTACTGTTTGCTTGTGAATGAGCAAGTTAAGGAGAGTCCTTGGGTGATTCAGCAGCGTGCTGTCAGGCTCAAGAGTGACCTACAGCAAGGGAAGGCTTCACCACCTTAAATTCACCCCTTATTTCTCAAATCAAGCCTCGGCCCTTTTATTCTCAGCTTTGTACCTCCCTCAAACCCGCAACCTGACATTGTTTCTAAGAGAAACTCACATAATCATATCAAGCACTATCACTTTGTCCTTTGTCTTCAAGGAACTCATTTTTTTTTTCCTGCTAAGTAGCTTGCTGTTGGGCATAGTCTTCCTCCCTATACAATATCTACTTTGCGGATATCATTTCTATCACTAGTAACAGTGGCCCTTTCTGAATCTAAATGTCATTCTGGATTGTCTAGATCCTTATCTATTTGGCTTCTGTTATTGTAGAAATCATATAAATCAACACAAATCAGTTAAAATATGTAATATTTATGGACAATTTATACAGAGATATTTACAAAATCAGTTGCATATATACATATATCATAGTGTATATATATATATCATAGTCAATTTTAAGAACATATAATATTTGTTATAATATTGTTTTCTGTGTATTGTATTGGCAGTCATGGCCAAAGGCTATTACTAAGGTTACAATTCCAGCTCTGTCTCTGGATTCTTAACTCTTGGTTGTGAGAGAGAATATATACTTGAACTTATTTTATATTGCCTTTTATAATCCCTTGCCCACAAGAGGGGTGGAAATTAGGGTGGAATGGAGACTTCCCAGCTGGAAGTTGTGCCTGTCACCTAGTCAACATACCACTCTGAAGGGAGTCAGTTCAGAGTGGTAAAGAGGAGGGGATATGTACTTGGCTCAATAGGAACCCAGGGTCAGGGGAGGAACAGGTCTTTCTTTAGCAGTTCCAAAAAGGAGCAGCAACGGAGTGCTCTCTGCCTCAGAGAAAGGACTCACCATTTCCTCTTATGACGCTGGTCAGTTGTCACCAGATTTACCTGGTTGTTTCACTCTTTACTCCATACCAACCACTGGAATTCAAACCAAGGATTAGATCATCAAAGCAACATTTTTTATATTCCTTAGGCACTCAGGCTTCACTAATTTATTCAAAGGATCTTATAAAGGAATCTCATTAAACAGTTCAAAATATGTTGCATTAAATGCCAACCAACCAAGAAAGGTTTTCCTAGTATCTCATGCCCATTCTTTTGGACCATCAAAGACCATTAATATATAAAGAATATTAAGACAATCAGTCCATACTCTAGTTACTTATTCTATGGCAAAGGATTGATATTGTAATAGTTTTACTGAAAAGAGTAGGTCACCAAGTTTTTCTGAATATTAAGGGAAAGGGAACTTGTAGTAATAGGGAAATCATATTCCATCCAGACAACTTCCGCCTTCTATTGATACCGAAAATGTGTTTCACAGATAGTTCTAGGTGTTGCTCTGTTATCACAACATGGGAGGAATAAAAGGACAGAACCCTGCAAGCAGAGGGAAAGTAAGGAAATGAGAATGAAACCTCTACTGTAGCTGGGCTTGGTGGTACATGCGTATAGTCCCAGCTATTTGGGAAGCTGAGGTGGGAGGATAGTTTGAGTCCTGGAGGTTGAGGCTGTAGTGAGCTGATGGGGCTATTACACTCCAGGCTGTGTGATGGGATGAGACTCTGAGAAAAAGAGGAAGGAAGGATTGAAGGAAGGAAGCAAGGAAGGAAGGGAAAAAAGAAAGAAAGAAAGAAAGAAAGAAAGAAAGAAAGAAAGAAAGAAAGAAAGAAAGAAAGAGAGAGAGAGAGAAAAGAAAGAGAGAGAGGAAGGAAGGAAGGAAGGAGGGAAGGAAGGAAGGAAGGAAGGAAGAAAGAAAGAAAGAAAGAAAGAAAGAAAGAAAGAAAGAAAGAAAGAAAGAAAGAAAGAAAGAAAGAAAGAAAGAAAGAAAGAGAAAGAAAGAGAGAGAAAGAAAGAGAGAGAGGAAGAAAGAAAGAGAGAGAGAAAGAAAGAAAGAAAGAGAAAGAAAGAAAGAAAGAAAGAAAGAAAAAAAGAAAGAAAGAGGAAAGAAAGAGGAAGGAAAGGAAGAAAGAGGAAAGAAAGAGGAAGGAAAGGAAGAAAGAAGAAGAAGAAGAAGAAGAAGAGGAAGAAGGAGAAGAAGAAAAGGGAGGGAGGGAAGGAAGGAAGGAAGGAAAAACAAGCAGAGCTCAGCTCTACTGCCTATATGCTTTGTGACAATCATATGTTTATTCTTCTTTTATTTACCTGGCTGATAAACCAGCCAAAAAGAGATTTCAAATTAGGAGTTCTTTCAGTTGTGAGGGTGTAGGCTTCGCAGAAATTATTATATATTGTAATATGAATTATATTGATGAAGAATATTCGTTCAGATGCATTAGGTATACAGTGCTTGATAAGAAAATTTGTTTCATTGTTTTGTAATAACTAATAGTACATCATTAAAATTAACTTAAAAACAAAAACACACACACAAAATCAGTGAGAGTTTCAATACACTGTATTCAATCAATAGTTTCTATAGAGATGAAAAAACTTAACTTTTAGAAATGCAAGATTAGCCCATTCAAAAAACAATACCAAGTAGAAAGCACATATTTGGCAAAGCAAAAGATTTCAAGAATGTTGCACTCAACACAGGGTCCTGGGGTTATGGCATAGCAGCGTGCACTGTGGTGTAAAAGGACAGGTAGAGGGCAGATTCCTATTCTGCTTAGATATATAATACCTAACTCTTTTTTCTGAATCCAACTGCCCTTTCACCCCTTTAGAAATATTAATGTGATCCATATTTCAGCTTACAACACATAAAAAACTTGCCCTTCATGTTAATAACATACGGGGAAAAAAAAGAGAATATTAAAGACAGGTCATGCACTAGAAAGGTGTGTGAAACAGTCAAGCTGCTTATTCAGTAATTGAAAACTTGAAAACTGTAACAATAGGGAATTTTTTGGCCTTTAACATCATTGAAAATGTCACAATAAGTCCTCATGGTGCAATTTAAAATAGAAGTTCATGTGCATTTTAGTCTCTGTCTGATGGACTCCAACCATTCTATAATAGAAGACAACCCATTGGGGAAAATCCATTTGGTGCCTTTCACATAATATATAGAAGTGTGGGTCCAAAAATACTTTGTCTTAACCATTTCCTATTGCTGACACAATAGTTTCTAGTGGAGAAGCAAGGTGATGATAGATTCTGTCATAAAACTTAAATAAAATAATTCATAAATTGTTACTCTCAGCACCCCAGACTGAATGTGCTATACAACTTCAATTGGTTAACCAGGCACACTATATATACTGTATGTAAAATTAGATGCAAAGGATGCTATCCTTTTGGTGCTAATATTTACAATCAATTGAGAGGATTTGGTACCTTAGTAAATGAGAGTTTATGAATAAAAGCTATTGTCAATTTGATTATCCCTTGATTGAGTACATGGATAGGCTAGTTGGATGGCCAGGGTCTAAAACGAATGCCATTTTTTAAATATCTTTACTAAAAATGTACTTTGGAAAATGCATGTTTATGTTTATGTATTTAGTTATTTAAAACACTATCATGTAGAAAAGGGAAGTTCTAGTTCTATCTATCCTCCTCCTACTTCAAAATTTACAGCAAAAAAAAAAAAAAAAATTAACTTATAAAGTGTTAGATCCAGGAATAACTAAAGATGCAAATTCCTCACAAGTGAAACTATTAATATTAATAATAGGAATGTGAAATCATATTAATGTTTGTAATTTATATTATCAAGCGTTTTCCAGTAGAAAAATTATTGCATACTTAGGAGTCAGAGAGCCCTGTGTTTTAATTCTAGTTCTTCTACTTACTTATCATCTGAACTTCCTAACTCTTAAAATGGGATAATGATTATTTTTACCTTGAAGAGTTTTGTGAAAAAGTGTATGAGCTATCTGTGAAGCATTTAACACTCTGCCTGGGTCTCAGTGCTTGCTACCTCCACACGAACATAGCACTTATACTATATTATAGTCCACTTGGGAGACACAGCTGATACTAATAACATCAAAGATTTTAGTTCAAATAAAAAAGGGATTAAGACTGGCCATAAAAATGGAGAGGTACCATTAAGGGATTTCCTGATTAACTTCTATTAAGGTAGATAGGTATTCCAATATGGCATGGTGTAAAATATGCTAAAGCAATGGCTAACCAGTGAAGAGAAGGTATACCTCTTTACTTTCCCATCAGAATGGAAATGAAAAATTGATACTATTTTCCTCTATGTCTGTCTTATTAACATTAAAGCGTGCAATGAAATTGAAACATTATTGTGACTTCACCCTGGGCTGAGAATGAACTCCACTGGCAACTTGAAATGAAAAACATTATCAAATTTATCATGGTTTCAGTGTCATGGTCTTGCCTCCAGAATTGAATAAATCATTTACTACAAATACCTGATTTGAGTGATGAGGAACCTAAGGTCCTTAGAGAGCATGTAACTGGCCCAGAGCAATACAGCTGGCTCATGGCAGACCTGATGCCCAAGCCAATGCTTTGTCTTACAACCTAACACCCAGGTGTCTCTCAAACGTGCTGCTTTAATGACTTTTTACTAAATGTGTTCCCTTTCTTTTGATAAAACTTCACTGTTTGATGTTTATGTCTATATTACTATATAGTTTTTCCTAGAGAAAGGTAAGTAAAAGTTTCTCTTCCAAATACATTAGTTCTTCCTTAAAACTTGGAAAACGAAAATTATTTTGTATTATTCCACTGTGAGAACCAGTCTAAAATTCAGTGTCTGAGAAAACTAATGAGGAAAAAAACCTTTCCCAAAGAATAAAACAACATTCTCTCATCCCTAGAGCTGATTTGGCTAAAAGAAAAAAAAAAAAAAATCATATCTTCCTTTTGTTATTTCAGGATTCAAATTAAGGCAGAAAATAATATTGGTCACAATATGGTGGTTTTGATATGATACTTCTGTGGGATTATTTTAAAGACAATTCTGGGGATATCAGGCATGACAGAAAACAGGAAAGAGAAATTAATGAAGCATAAACATAGTCAACAATATTTTTATATTTTAGAACCAGAGAAAGGGCTGAGCAATATTTTATGGGGCTCAATATCAGTCCTAAGATAAAGGCAGAAGGAATGGAAAGGGAGAGCAGCATACAAGGAAACAGAAGCAGTATAATGTAATAGAGTGGGAGGGAGAGAAAGTGGAGCAAAGAGAAAAGAATTGCATATGGAGGGGAGGGGAAGACTGACATAGAAAATGACTTCAGCTGTCACTCAGGGTTACTACTGCCATAACTTGCCTACATTGATCTAGCTTAATCCCCTGCAGTTTCACTCCCTTTTCTTTTGCTGTCAGGGGCAAAAATATAAGGGGAGGAATTTTTTTCTAGATAGATTCCATTCTTACAGAATAGTTAATCTTTAACTGGATTCAAATGGAATGTTTAATGTTTCAGATAACATGTATTCTAAAGCCAATCCAAATTATAGAGTGCAGAATTTGCAGTTAAAATACTTGATTGAAACCCCTTTTGACTTTTTTTTTTTATTGATTTTAAAACTTTCACTAAAGAAAATATTTTAAAATGCCATCTGCAATATGTTTTAAATCTTGCTACAAAAAGCATTGAATCTGTTCATTTCCTAATTGCACAGTCTTAATTTCATAGAATTTACTTATCATTTCTGTTAGGCTTTGTTTATGAATATGTGAATTGATTTAATCAACTTATGGTTTTTAAGTGATGAGATCACTAATATGGTTCAACTGATAAAACATATCTGCAGCCTGTCTGGTATCATGGGTTTGTAATAAAGGTAGGTGTAGAGTTCTAGAAGGTGACTCTCAGTCTTCAGTCTTTATGAATTGGAGAGACAGATGATCCAGGCTTTTTTTTTTTTTTTTTAGTGAAAAGAATAAGGGTACAAGAATAAGTAAGGAGTCTCCACACATTGTGAAAATATACAAGAAACAAACAACTTTTTATTCATACAACATTGAGAACTGAAATGGAAATCTAGTATAGTGGATTATTCCATTTTGTTTTTAAACTAGATACAACTAAATCTCTTCCTTCCAATTATATCCAAACATTCTTGGGAAAACTCCCTTATTTCTGTAAATAATTAGGACTGTCCCTTTTGCTAGTAAACAACATTAATTTCATTGCATTTTATAAAATAGTCCTTAAGAAAAAGGTGGGTCTAATAGCTTCTGGTATATACATAAGCGAAGGACGATATTTTTACTCAGCTCAGTCAAAGAAAAGAAGGTCTTCCCTCTATTATCTTAGAGACCACATACTACTACTTCTTTCATTCTTTTAAAACATCAGATAAGAAATTGGAGTTTCATGCCACCCTTCTGCTCTCCTTGAATATATAGCCAAGCTGCAATGTCCATTGAGCAATTTGTCGTGATTTGGACTCTCTCCTCAAATGGATAAGACTGGAGTAACGAGGAGGGAGCAGGTCAAGATGAAGGAGGATTTGCAGAGCTGTGCCCAGATACCTGAACACTGGCCTGCATTATACCTGGCTCTAGTGGAGGGCATTATTAATCCTCCACTTTAATGAGCACCAAGCTTTCACACAAGACTTAAAATAGATGTCCTACCAGTGTCCCTTCACACTGTTACTGCAGGTTCATATGCTTCCGTTAGACCTTGCAACTGGTAAAGAAAATGAGACATTTCAAGGCTATTGAACACAGTGAATCAGGGCAAGTTAGTTAATATGGATTTTTCCATAATTTTGGCAGAAAAGAAAATCATTTGTGTGTGTGCTTTATATTCTCACTGGTTCTGTGGATCTACCTAATATTAAGATCATCTAGTTGCTTATTTTGTTTATGAGAATATTATTATAATAATTTTTCTCTCATGTTACCCAATCTAAATTAGATTCTCAACACTCTGCTCTTGGCCTTTATAGAAATTAATAAATGTTTAATGGACAAATTAATATATTTCAGGTCTTTATCCAGCCTTTTGGGAAAAAAAATATACTTTAAGAGAAAAAAGTTAAGTGTTTTTCTATTGATACAAATATGTAGCTTAAGGGGAATCAGAAAATATATCACTTAATAAAATTGTGGTAAAATCAAAATAGGTGAATAAAATAAAATAGTTACATTTCAAATGAATGAGAGATGATTGAAATTTTATCATCTATGAAGTGAGTAATAACCACTGACTCAGAAGTAGGCAATGCATTCCCTCAACAAGGTGACCTGATCTTAAACCTGATACAATAGAGGCCTGAAGTTATGGACTGCCAGGAACTCATGAAGTCTGGGGTAGACACTGAGTTTTTAGGAATTACAGAGCCTACATTTATGCTACAAAATTGACTCATTCTCTGGCAACTGGTCTTCTTGCAAAAGCTGAAAACAAATTTTAAAGCTGTAAATTAAGCAATAGAAAAAGTCAGAAAAAATATGTAGCCATATATTCTAACTTCTAGACAATTAAGATCAAACATTATAGGTGCTTTTCCTTCATTATGTTAGATTTTCATGTGTTCATTAATTCATTAGTTCATTTCATTGACCTCTTGCTCTTCATTAAAGATCTGTGCGGGCCAGACACAGTCCCAGCACTTTGGGATGCCAAGGTAGGAGGATTGCTGGAGTCCAGAAGTTTGAGGCCAGCCTGGGTAACATAATGAGACCCTGTCTCTACAAAACGTAAAAAAAATAGCAGGCATGGTGGCTCCTGCCTGTAGTTCTGGCTACTCTGAAGTTTGAGGTAGGAGGATTGCTTGAGCCCAGGAGAGGTAGGTTGCAGTTAGCCATGATCCTGCCACTGCACTCAAGCCTGGGTGACAGAGTGAGACCTGTCTCAAAAAAATAAAATCTTCTCCTATGGAGTTTACAGTAAATAAGAGGAGAAACACTGTGTGTTTGGCCATAGGAACTTGCTTTACAGCTGAGAAGAAAGGAGACAGTATTCAGGAAACTGAAATTTATTCAAAAAGTGAAAAATATAATCCACAGTTAAAACAACTTCAAACATCTATTTTCTTTGGATTTTCATGGAACTACTTTAACTTAATATAATTTTGGGGAAACTGAGGGCCAAAAAGAAGATGAGAAGAAGAATAGGGAAAGGTAGCTACTATAAAGGACTTAGCTACACGCTTAGGGAGGAAGGTGTTGGTATGGAGACTCCCTCACGTAATGGGTTGATTTGAGAGTCCATGGGCATAATTTCTATTCTTTGGGAAAGGAATGATTTAAGTGACTAAAATTGTAGACTAAAATTATGTTTGATTATGATTCATACTCTTTAGAAATAAAAATGTCTATAAAGTTATTTAAGTGAGTCAAAGCCAAATAACCCTGCCTGCCATATTTTTGAATAATGAAATAGCAAGTGAGTGATGTAACTGTACATGTTGTCTTTCATAAGTACCATGACAACCACTAGCTAATGTTTCATATCAGCTTTCAATATAAATTCCGACACAAATATACTAGCTTACCAACACGTCTTTTGAGAGTTTTAGTAGCACAATTTGAAAAGACAGAAACAAATTTTTGCTTTACTACATTTTTTAGTTTATTTTTTAAAAAATTAGAGATAATATAAGATCAAAATTTTAAAAAATCAAAAAATAATGCAAAAACAAAGAAATGGAAGTTCTCTTTCCATAATATTCTTTTTTTAAAATTATACTTTAGTTCTGGGGTACATGTACACACATGCTGGTTTATTACATAGGTATACATGTGCCATGTTGATTTACTGCACCCATCAACTCCTTATTTACATTAGTATTTCTCCTAATGCTATCCCTCCCCCAGTCCCCCAGCCCCCGACAGGCCCCAGTGTGTGATGTTCCCCTCCCTGTGTCCATGTGTTATCATTGTTCAACTCCCACTTATTAGTGAGAACATGCAGTGTTTGGCTTTCTCTTCTTGTGTGACTTTGCTGAGAATGATGTTTTCTAGTTTCATCCATGTCCCTGCAAAGGACAAGAACTCATTCTTTTTTATGGCTGCATAGTATTTCATGGTGTATATCTGCCACATTTTCTTTATCTAGTCTATCATTGATGGGCATTTGAGTTGGTTCTAAGACTTTGCTATTGTGAACAGTACTGCAGTAAACATACATGTGCATGTGTCTTTATAGTAGAATGATTTATAATCCTTTGGGTATATGCCCAGTAATGGGATTGCTGGGTCAAATGGTATTTCTGGTGCTAGATCCTTGAGGAATTGCCATACTGTCTTCCACAATGGTTGAACTAGTTTATACTCCCACCAACAATATAAAATAGTTACTGTTTCTCTGCATTCTCTCCAGCATCTATTGTTTCTTGTCTTTTTAATGATCATCATTCTAACTGGCATGAGATGGTATCACATTGTGGTTTGGATTTGCATTTCTCTAATGACCAGTAATGAGCATTTTTTCATATGTTTTTTGGCTGCATAAATGTCTTCTTTTGAGAAGTGTTTGTTCATATCCTTTGCTCATTTTTTTGATGGAGTTGTTTATTTCTTATAAATTTGTCTAAGTTTTTTGTAGATTCTGGATATTAGCCCTTTGTCAGATGGATAGAATGCAAAAGTTTTCTCCCATTCTGTAGGTTGCCTGTTCACTCTGCTGATACTTTCTTTTGCTCTGCAGAAGCTCTTTAGTTTAATTAGATCCCTTTTGTCTATTTTGGCTTTTGTTGCCATTGCTTTTGGTGTTTTAGTCGTGAAGTCTTCGCCCATGCCTATGCCCTCAATAGTATTGCCTAGGTTTTCTTCTAGTGTTTTTATGGTTTTGGGTCTAACATTTAAGTATTTAATCCATCTTGAGCTAATTTTTGTATTAGATGTAAGGAAGGGATCCAGTTTCCATTTTCTGCATATGGCTAACCAGTTTTCCCAACACCATTTATTAAATAGGGAATCCTTTCCCCATTGCTAATTTTTGTCAGGTTTGCCACAGATCAGATGGTTGTAGATGTGTGGTGTTATTTCTGAGGCCTCTGTTCTGCTCCATTGGTCTATATATCTGTTTTGGTACCACTACCATGCTGTTTTGGTTACTGTAGCCTTGTAGTATAGTTTGAAGTCAGGTAGTGTGATGCTTCCAGCTTTGTTTTTTGCTTAGGTTTGTCTTGGCTACGTGGGCCTTTTTCATTCCATATGTTCCATATGAAATTTAAAGTAGTTTTTTTTTTTTTTTTTTTTTTTTTTTTTTTTTTTTTTTTTTTCCAATTCTGTGAAGAAAGCCAGTGGTAGCTTGATGGGGATGGCAGTGAATCTATAAATTATCTTGGGCAGTATGGCCATTTTCATGATATTCTTCCTAACAATGAGCATGGAATGTTCTTCCATTTGTTTGTGTCCTCTCTTATTTCCTTGAGCAGTGTATAGTTCTCCTTGAAGAGGTTCTTCACATCCCTTTAAGTTAGATTCCTGGTATTTTATTCTCTTTGTAGCAATTGTGAATGGAAGTTCACTCATGATTTGGCTCTCTGTTTGTCTGTTATTGGTGTATAGGAATGCTTGTGATTTTTACACGTTGATTTTTTATCCTGAGACTTTGTTGAAGTTGCATATCAGCTTAAGGAGATTTGGAACTGAGACGATGGGGTTTTCTAAATACACAATCATGTCATCTGCAAACAGACAATTTGACTTCCTCTTTTCCTAATTGAATATCCTTTAGTTCTTTCTCTTGCCTGATTGCTCTGTCTGGAGTGGAGCTTCAATACTATGTTGAATAGGAGTGGTGAGAGAGGGCATCCTTGTCTTGTGCTGATTTTCAAAGGGAATGCTTCCAGTTTTTGCCCATTCAGTATGATATTGGCTGTGGGTTTGTCATAAATAGCTCTTCTTATTTTGAGATTATTTTGAGGTTCCATCAATACCTAGTTTATTGAGAGTTTTTAGCATGAAGGGCTGTTTACTTTTGTCAAAGGCCTTTTCTGCATCTATTGAGATATTCATGTGGTTTTTGTCATTGTTTCTGCTTATGTGATGGATTACGTTTATTGATTTACGTATGTTGAACCAGGCTTGAATCCTGGGTATGAAGCCAACTTGATCACTGTGGATAAGCTTTTTGATATGCTGCTGGATTCTGTTTGCCAGAATTTCATTGAGAATTTTTGCATCGATGTTCACCAGGGTTATTGGCCTAAAATTCTCTTTTTTTGTTGTTGTGTCTCTGCCAGGCTTTGGTATCAGGATGGTACTAACCTCATAAAATGAGTTAGGGCAGATTCCCTCTTTTTCTATCGATTGGAATAGTTTCAGAAGAAATGATACCAGCTCCTCTTTGTACCTCTGGTAGAATTCATCTGTGAATCTGTCTGGTCCTGGACTTTTTTTGTTGGTAGGCTACTAATTATTGCCTCAATTTCAGAGCCTGTTATTGGTCTATTCACAGTTTCGACTTCTTCCTGGTTTAGTCTTGGGAGGGTTTATTTGTCCAGAAATTTATCCATTTCTTCTAGGTTTTTTAGTTTATTTGCATAGAGGTGTTTATAGTATTCTCTGATGGTAGTTTGTATTTCTATGGGATGGGTGGTGATATCCCCTTTATCTTTTTTTATTGTGTCTATTTGATTCTTCTCTCTTTTCTTCTTTATTAGTCTGGCTAGCAGTCTATCTATTTTGTTGATCTTTTCAAAAAACCAGTTCCTGAGTTCATTAATTTTTTGAAGGGTTTTTCGTGTCTCTCTCTCCTTCGGTTCCGCTCTGATCTTAGTTATTTCTTGTCTTCTGATAGTTTTTGAATTTGTTTGCTCTTTCTTCTCTAGTTCTTTTAATTGTAATGTCAGGGTGTTGATTTTGGACCTTTCCTGCTTTCTCTTGTGGTTATTTTAGTGCTATAAAATTCCCTCTACACACTGCTTTAAATGTGTCCCAGAGATTTTGGTATGTTGTGTCTTCGTTCTCATTGGTTTCAAAGAACGTCTTTACTTCTGCCTTCATTCATTATTTACCCAGTAGCCATTCAGGAGCAGGTTGTTCAGTTTCCATGTAGATGTGTGGTTTTCAATGAGTTTCTTAATTTTGAGATCCAATTTGATTGCACTGTGGTCTGAGTAACAGTTTGTTGTGATTTCCGTTCTTTTATATTTGCTGAGCAATGTTTTAGTTTCAATTATGTGTTCAGTTTTAGAATAAGTGTGATGTGGTGCTGAGAAGAATGTATATTCTGTTGATTGGGGATGGAGAGTTCTGCAGATGTCTATTAAGTCCACCTGGTCCAGAGCTGAGTTCAAGTCCTGGATATCCTTACTAATTTTGGGTCTCATTGATCTGTCTAATATTGAGAGTGGGGTGTTAAATCCTCCCACTACTATGGGAGTCTAAGTCTCTTTGTAGGTGTCTAAGAACTTGCTTTATTAATCTGGGTGCTCTTGTGTTGGGTGCATATATATTTAGGTTAGTTAGCTCTTCTTGCTGCATTGTCTTTCCATAATATTCTATGTCAATTAAAACTGCCATTAAGAATTGATGGTTATTCTTTCAGAATGTTTATTTGCCTAAACACACCTGAACATATGCATTTTTGCAGAAGCTATCAAAATAACACACACATACACTGCGAAAGTATATATATATATGTCAGGAACATCTTTCTTTTTTTCACTTTTTATTTATTTATTTATTTTTAAATTATACTTTAAGTTCTAGGGTACATGTGCACAACGTGCAGGTTTGTTACTTACATATACATGTGCCATGTTGGTGTGCTGCACCCATTAACTCATCATTTACATTAGGTGTATCTCCTAATGCTATCCCTTCCCCCTCTCCCCGCCCCATGACAGGCCCCAATGTGTGATGTTCCCCACCCTGTGTCCAAGAGTTCTCATTGTTCAATTCCCACCTATGAGTGAGAACATGTGATGTTTGGTTTTCTGTCCTTGAGATAGTTTGCTCAGAATGATGGTTTTCAGCTTCATCCATGTCCCTACAAAGAATATGAACTCATTCTTTTTTTATGGCTGCATAGTATTCCATGGTGTATACGTGCCACATTTTCTTAATCCAGTCTATCATTGATAGACATTTGGGTTGGTTCCAAGTTTTTGCTATTGTGAATAATACCATAAACATATGTGTGCATATGTCTTTATAGCAGCATGATTTATAATCCTTTGTGTATATACCCAGTAATGGGATCGCTGGGTCAAATGGTATTTCTAGTTCTAGATGATCCTTGAGGAATTTCCATGCTGTCTTCCACAACAGTTGAACTAGTTGACAGTCCCACCAACAGTGTAAAGTGTGTCATGAATGTCTTTCTATGTCAAATTGTACATTATTAAATTGTCAGAAAATGTACACATATTATACTTTCGCAATAAGTGTATGAGAATATGTCTTTCTTTTTTTCCCAAATTCACCACAGTTTAATAAATAGATGCAAATTATCCATGTTTTTTTTCAAAATAAAAGAGCTATATTTTAACTTAAATACTAATAACATTAGATAATGCAAAAATATGGAGATGAGTATATAATGATTTTTCAAAACTAAAAATATATTTTAATTGTTACCCAGGATGAGCAGTATTTAAATTTTGATAAATATCCTCATAAATATTCTCTTTGTCTCCCTCTTTCTTCCCTGACCTTCTCTTTTTCTGTCTCACTTTTTTATTTACATGGGACCATAATGAATTTATCATATTATGAATTATGATCTTTTAAAAATCTACTTATCCCTCTACTAGTTGGTAGCATTGATTTAAGACTAGAAAATTATTTGTCAGTAATCAATATGAGGTTATTTTAATTAAACTAAGGCTTTTGTAATAATTTTATATGTTATGAAAGCTACTATCAGTTATCACAACTGTACCCTTTAAGAAATCTTACATTAATTTCATGTATTAGAATATCTTCTGATAAAAGGTATTTAAACCATATACATTTGTTATCTCACATTACAGGATTCTGAAGTTAAATATTGCCAGGGTTGGTTACTCTAGAAGCTTCTGGGTTGACTTCTTTGAAAAGTTCCAAAGCTTGACCTTATGATCCTAAGGTAGATTCACTGTCTCTCATTTTCACAGCTATAGGAAATAACGTCTAAAGGCAAGATGAAGTCATATTTTCTCATATACCTTGCTCTTTTTGTCAGGGAAGAAGTCCTTACCCATAAGCCGTTAAGGAGAGTTCTCCTAGAAATCACATGCCTGTGCCCCAGTTGCAAGAGGCAGTAAAGTGAACGGCTAGCATTTTGAGTGTCTGCAGTGGGAAGAGTTCTTTCAGCAAAGCAGAAAGGGGAAAAGCAAGTGGTGGTGATCAATAGTGTCTGCTTCAACTTTGAAGCCTCAAAACATGTGAAGTATTTCTAGTTAGAATCACAATATACCACATTTCTGTTTACTGCACACCATTTTACTAGTTGGAATTTTTATCTTGATTTTGAATTCCTTGACAACCTGCATGAACATGAGCATGTCCTTAATTCATTTAAGCTACTCGAGGTAATTCTCAACATAGATATGCTTGTAATTGCTATTCGGTTTTAGTTTGTTTCAGTGATTTTGAATAAAAAGAGAAAGCAGAACATATGATAATAAATTGGAATTTATATTAAGATAACAAGAGCACCTTTTCAAAAAATCAGCTGGTGATTTATTATCTTCACATGAAAGTGAATGTCAATTTGAGAACTTGCATTCATACAGACATAATCTAAAAGCTGTGCAATGCCTTCTACTTCAGGAATGTCTTCTTATTTGTTATTGTTGTTTTCATATATACTTTCCATCATACAAATTACACATATAAGTGATTTTTGACTTTTTATTTTATGTTGAGGTTTTATTTTTTAATATGTACCTCTGTAGAGCACAGTAACAACCCATTAAATAAAAAAGTAATTATAGCTAATATTTATTGGATCCTTACTCTGCACTGAGTACTAAAGTAAGAGATTTGTGTGTACTCCTTCCTTTGAGCCTCACAACAACCTTCTGTGGTAGGAGCTATTATCTTCATTTTACTGATGAAGAAATTGAGTCTAAGAGGTAAAGTCATCTTAAGAAGCCCACACGGCCACAAATGTTCAAGCCGTGTTGCCCTATTTGAACCCAAGCAATATAAATTGGGACTCCATGGTCTTAGCCACTGCCTTATGCTTCTGAGGGTTTTGGTGCAGGACTGATTAGGCACAACTCACTGATACAAATTTATGAATCAGCACATTAAATTACAGCTTGTGGACAAAGTTACACATTTTTAAAATTTCACATTGGACATGTTTCAAGGACAATTTACATAACGTGGGTCACAGTTAATGTTAGATTATAATGATGGTATTAAATTGGAAATATAATTACTCATTAGCAAAACTCACTTGCAAGAATCAAGAGAATCCCTAGAGAGACAACTTTATATGGACAAGATTGTGATTTTTGCCTGAACTTTCTAGTATCTGTTTTTTACTGTCTTCTGGTTTCTATTACCAAAATGTTTTGTTCACTGGGCACTCTATCATGACCCTCATCCTGTTCGGAAAGATGAGTTCCTTTCATCATTGTTGTATATATTTGTGAACTATGATATTGCACTATTCTTAAAAGCAGAAGAGCTGATTTTAGCTTGATTTTTTTTTTAAATACAAACATCACTGAAAACCATCCAGAAACATAATATTGTCTGGCAGACAATAGCATTTTCCTGCATCCCCAAAGTAGGTCTCTCAGAAGTATGTACAAACTGGAGTTTTTCCTCAAGTGGCTTGAAAACACTGCTGAGGTCTTTCTTTTGAACCTCTTTGAACTAAAAGGGTGTTCACAACTGTTTGTGACATATTGTTGTGAAGCTGGTGAGGACACTCTATGCCCACTAATTACCTGAAGCCATAGACCCAGTGGAATGGTGAATAGTGCTCTAGGTGATGCTCACACAGTAGACAACTATATCCTCTCCAATGCAATAGAGCTAAGAAGGGCATCCGAGCTCAAGGAAAATCCAAACTCAGAGATAATGCTTAGAGCAGAACAATGATTCCCTGCCCAGATCCTCTGAGAGATACAAGACCAGAATGGTCTCACACAGAAATGATTGTTACAAAGAAAAATGTCTACTCTTAGAATGTTTTCACTGAAAACATCACAGAGCTAAGTCTCTCCCATTATCATTAACTGGTATGCAAATGAAGGTCTAATTTTAGGATTAAATGATCTATTATGGATTTTGGGTTTATTTTATTTTATATTTTTTATACTTTAAAATTAGAACCTATAAAATTCAAAACCATATGCAGAATCCATTAAAAAGACAATACCTCAAGAATCCTAGAATGATCAGTTAGTAAGGTAACGATTCCAAAAATAAATGAAAATATGTACACAAATGTGTATGTATGTATACACACATAAGTACAGAATTATAAAACATATTTTTGGTGTCTCTGATATGTTGCGTACATTTGGTATAAAACTCTTACACATTTGGTCCTTTTATTCATCACTGTTGTTAGGATATTGCTATGAATTGAATTGTGTCACCCAAAATTTACATGTTGAAGCAATAGCCCCCAGTATTTGTATTCAAAGATAGGACCTTTAAGGAGGATATTACTGGTGCCCTTACAATGAGAGAGACACTAGGGATGTGTGTATGCAAGAGAAAATGTCATGTGAGGACACAATGAGAAAATGGCCACCTACGAGCCAAGGAGAGAGGTTCCAAGAAACCAAACCTGCTGACACTTTAATCTTGAACTTTCAGCCTTCAAAATGGTAAGACGTAAAAGCCTGTTGTTTAAGTCACCCAGTCTGTGGTATTTTGTTATGCCAAAGACATAAATGCCTGTTGTTTAAGTCACCCAGTCTGTGGTATTTTGTTATGGCCACTCTAGCCAACTAATACAGGTATCATTACTTCTAGGCACAACAAGCTTTACTTTAAGCTAAGAGTCACATTCTCTAGATTTTACATGTGAGCTCTGTAAGAGTAAACAGCAATACTGCATTACAATATAAAATGAAAGGAACCTTGAACATCATCTACTCCAACAATTTTGTTTTACATATGAGGAAAACTATGGCACAGAGAGATTAAATGACATGTGCCAAATAATACATTCTTTTATTTTTTAATTTTTGTGGGTACATAGTAGGTGCATATATTTGTGAGGTACATAAGATATTTGGATACAGGCAAACAATGCAAAATAATCACATCACAGTAAATGGGGTAACCACTACTTCAAGCACTTATTTTTGTGTGTGTGTTACAAACATTTCAATTATATTCTTATTTTTAAATGTGTAATAAAGTTTTGTTGACTGTAATCAGCCTGTTTTACTATCAGATACTATATATTATTCATCCTATATATTTTTGTATGCATTAATCATTCTCATTCCCCCCCGAAAGCACCCTTCCCAGCCTCTGATAAGTCATTCTACTTTCTACATCCATGAGTTTAATTACTTTAAATCCTAACTCCCACAAATAAGTGAGAACATACGGTTTGCCTTTCCATGCCTGGCTTATGCAGCTTAACATAATGTCCTCTGGTTCCATCTATATCTGTTGCAAATAACAGGATCTCATTCCTTTTCATGGCTGAATAGGATTCCATTTTGTATATGTACCACATTTTCTTTATCCATTTATCTATTGATGGACCCTTAGATTGCCTACAAATCTTGACTATTGTGAATAGTGCTGCAATCTATTAGTGGGACCAGCCCTGGAACCAGACCATGTATGTCCCAATTTAAATACAGCCAGGAGTATATCAAGTTCCCTGTTGATTTTTGGAGTCTCACATAATCTTCAGTGCTGGGAGAAGAGAAGCTAATCATTTCATAATTGCTCATGTGTTGCAGTTTTTTCTTTCTTTTTCTTTTTCTTTTCTTTTCTTTTTTTTTTTGAGACAGAGTCTGGCTCTGTCACCTAGACAGGAGTGCAGTGGCGTGGTCTCAGCTCACTACAAGCTCTGCCTCCCCGGTTCACACCATTCTCCTGCCTCAGCCACCTGAGTAGCTGGGACTACAGGCACCCGCCACCACACCAGGCTAATTTTTTGTATTTTTAGTAGAGACGGGGTTTCACCGTGTTAGCCAGGATGATCTCGATCTCCTGACCTCGTGATTCTCCCGCCTCTGCCTCCCCAAAGTGCTGGGATTACAAGCGTGAGCCACCGCGCCCAGCCTGTGTTGCAGGTTTTTATGGTCATTGTTTGTCATGGGTTTTCTAGGGACGCTAGTGGTCCCTGAAATCCAAGAATGTATATATACACACACACATATATATCTCATATATATAATATATCATATATCTAAATATATATATTTGTTGTTGCTGTTTCATACCTTTACATAAATTATAATTGCTTTAAAAATAACCCCAGGAACACTCCTTTTTAATATTTAACGTCATAATCTTATATAATTTGATTTGATTTGATTTTAAACTGGCATTTCCAAGTGGCAGTATTTCTTCAATAAAATTTCTTGTCACTTAAAGTAGACCACTAATACTGTGTAATCAAGTGATAATGTAGGAAATAATCTTTTTCAAATTTGTCTATCTTTAAATAAAATAAAATACATGTTAGATATGCCTGTCAAAAACAGTGGTGTATCAATGTGTGAAATTCACTGTATCCTTTTTTTTCTTTCTTTCTTTTTTTTTTTTTGAGACTCAGTCCTACTCTGTCACCCAGGCTGGCGTGCAGTAGTGCGATCTTGGTTCACCGCAGTTTTGCCTCCCAGGTTCAAGCGATTCTCCTGCCTCAGTCTCCTGAGTAGCTGGGATTACAGGCATGCACCACCATGCCCAGGTAGTTTTGTATTTTTAGTAGAGATTGGGTTTCACCATGTTGGCCAGGCTGGTCTTGAACTCCTGACCTCAGGTGATCCACCTGCCTTGGCCTCCCAAAGTGCTGAGATTACAGGCGTAAGCCACCGTGCCTGGCAAAAATTCACTGTATCTTTATAAATATTTCCTTAGTAAGCAGAAGAGTCCATTCATCTAGAACCAATTGCAAAGAAACTGTCCACGCTCATGGGGCCATTGGAGTAGCATCCTAAATCTATTTCAAGACTTATGAAAATGAAAAATGGTTTGTTTTATTCCTATTAGCTTGCCTTATTTTCTTAAACTACTCAAATCCTTTATTATGCCCATCGATCAAGTCTTGCCTACAGTTATAAAGTGAAAATAAAAGAGCACCAAAGCAAAATGGGAAGAAAATAGTAAACTGTGCCTCTCCTTTATCATTTCATCTGAAGCTGTAAGTGTGACGGAGTTATGAGTCTCTTAAAATGACTCTTCTTCAATTCAAATGTAGCTCCTGGGAAAATCCATAAAGGAGTAGTGATCTGATTCACAGCCTTGAATAAGAGGAAAATCTTTACGAAATAGCTAATTGATCCATTTCATGTATTCGTGCATGAGGGTTGAACTTTATGCTGGAAATAAATCAAGTCCTGGGACAATAACATCCATAAGTCAGTTAGGCACACTTTATTGTGTGTTACCCATTCAGTGGCCTTGTAGAATCTGTCATCTGTCATATTTCTATCCAAACCATTAACCACACTGGTAGATAACAATTACATCCAATCAAACAACTTGTGCAACCAAGATGAAGTGCTAAAACTCTGTCCCATTCTCAAACTGCAGACATAAATACATATAATACAACCTCCTTTTCCCCAATTCTATCTGTGTGAATCTACAGCACATGCATTGGTCCTTTTCCTGCTAATGAAGATCATGCATAAAAGGTGCTCTTGGTAGTGACTTACCGCTTTCAGGTTATCTTTTCTATTACCCTTTGTTAAATCTTTGACATTTGGCTAGAGACTTGAGATTTCTGAACTGTACATAAGGTCTCCAAAAGCATATCTGAGTTAGTCCCAGAACTCATCTCATCTGACTTTCATGTTCCCTGTCATTTTGGTGGCCAGCTCAAGCAACTAGTTAGCCTATGTATATTACACAACTAAACATCAATACACATTTATATTTTACACAGAGTTTGCACCTAAATTGAAAGGCAAATTGGTTTTCCTTTTAGAAAATGGGAATTAATGGTTCCTTTAACTGGAAGAAACCATTCAAGCCTTAGCATTATGTCACCTCCTTAAAGAGGACTTGCTGACCACATGATTGATAGCAGCTTTTTTTTTTTTTATCTTCTGTTATACTTTAATGTTTTTTGCCTTAACAACACATATTACTATATAAACTTATTTTGGTCATTTCTTGGCTTACTTGTTTAATATCTTACCTCCAATTATACAAATTCTAAGACAGCAGAATTCTTGACTTACCTCTCCATTGCTATATCTACAGCACCATAAACAATGTCTGGTGCTTAATGGACATCAGTCAATATCTGTGTAGTGTAGTGAACTAATTAAAGACCAATACTTTGGAATATTTCTGGAGCCCCCCATTATCCTGATAATATTTGACAAATTTCCTAAGTTTTCTTACATGTATAATTTGAAATAGCTGTTGTAGGCTCATGACCTGGTCTAATAGAGTGTTGAAAACTCTAACAGTATTTTCTAATTTTCTCTGGTCAAATTAACAGAACCAGGTTGTCTATCTTTTTTAGGCTCTTTGGGCTTCCTTAGTCTGTCTCTTTATAGAGTCACTTATCTCTATATTATCTCTGGGATGCTCACTAAGAAGTTCCAGAATCGGAAGTTTTACTCTAAAACAATTTATTGAATTATGAATACATATGGCTCTTACAATGACTCTTCATTATAGGAAACCTTAAAAATGCAATAGAAAATAAAGGTAACTTTTAATTATAGCAAACATTTAAAAATGCAATAGAAAACAAAGGTAATATATATTGGGGCAACTCAAAGTGCTTTTGAGATTTTTCTCATATTCTAACAGACTTGTTTATTTCTATATGCATATATGTATTTTAGTAAAGGCAAAAGCAAGTCAATGCAAAAACAAGCCCTGGTGTTATCTTCTGATCTCCCAAGTCCTACTTGGAAAGAAAAATAGATTTTTTTCCCCAGTCATGAAGGGTTATAGAATTTGCCCTTGGGGAATGGTACCCGGGCATGGTTGTGCATGGTACCTGGGGAGCATGGAGACATTAAGGGTAGTCTTTGATTTAGTAGACTGGATGTTCCCAAGAAGTTCTGTGTGCCTCATCCCTTCAGGGGAGAAATAGCAATTTGTGCAACAAATACCAGCAGATACAACAGCAAGAGCACGGATTGAATACAAAAAAAAAAGTAAAAAACACAAGGCATCTTTTAAAAATGGGTGTGTATCTGGTGCAACTATAGCTACAAATGTTCTAGAATTTGGTTTCTCTGCTCAAGCAACTATTTAGCCAATGTATATTATATCACTAAACATCAACACACATTTATATTTTATACAGAGTTTGCACCTAAGTTCAAATTACTGCCCTGTAATCATGTGGCATTATTATGCTTTCAATATTTGGCTTCTGGGCTTTGTGACTATGAGGGTCCTGGCAGGAAATAGATGTTGTACTCATACTGGTTAATTAAGAAGAGTTTAATTTACGGATGATTTGCAAAGGTATGGGTGGGATACAAGAAGACCAGTATGGGAAGTGCTGTCAAAAGGAACTGTCATTACCTTAGGCCTAAAGTGAAAGGTCACCTGTATGAAGAAGGGCGCTTGACAAAACCTGTGGACTCGGTCCACACCTAACATTTGTGCAGCCCTGGGCAAGAGCAAAAATTGAGGACTACAAACCATACATGTAAATATTTAAAAGTAATAAATCAAGCTAACAGAGAAATAAATTAAGTTCTGTTACCTTACCTTAACAGAACCTTATAATGGCTTGGAAGGCCAAATTTGTATTTCGAAGTCTTAGACTCCATGGAGTTTCTCACTGGCACATTGCAGTGTGGAAGGACACATTGGCACGCCTGGTTCAGAGCTGCCTCACACCTCTTCACATCCCTGGAGGCACCTTTTATGCTGGAATAGACCTCATACTTGCCTATATTAACACTTGATTGCATGTTATTAAACTCCATCTTCATCCTGATCACCCTTCCCCAAAAATCTGTACCTACCCACTCAGACCCTACAAGTAGGATTAGAGCTGTTTTAGCAGGGAATTGTGCAGACCTGTGTACCAAGAACATGGTCTAGCATGCGGAGGCTGAACTCTGGGTGGGAATGTTCCCTTGGCCTATAGATCCTTGCTCTGTGGTAGGGACAAGACCAAACAAGGGGCAGAACAGGGCCCTCTAGGGTGCTCAGCACAAAGTCAAGGCATCTCCTTCCCATATCTTGGTATATTACCATGGACTTCAACAAAGAGCCACCCTAAGACATACAGCAGGAAAGAACTTGAAGAATCAGATACCTATCTCACTTTCCTTTCCTTCCTAGTATCTTTCTCTCAGTGATAACTGCTTCCCCTCTCTGTTGGCCTTACCACTGAAAAGCCAGGAAAAGACGCCCTCTGAGGTGATGCAATCAGTGTGGATCAGCCACCTGGGCAAAGAGTACGTACAGAGGAGTGAATGAAGTCAACTCTGTAGCAACAAACTGAAAGTCTCTAGCCCAGGTCATGGATAATCTAGGAGAATCTTTGCATTGGGGTCCTTGACAATCCCCCTTTACATACACTTCTAAAAAGAGCATCCTCATACATTAAAATATGCTACTCATGATTACTTTTTAGGGAAATATTCATATAAGTCCTTCTTACCTAGGGTGCTAGAAATCATTTTTAGTTACTCTGAATTTATTTCACAGATAATTTAACCTGTCCTAGTCTGTTTGGGCTGCTATAGCAAAATATATTAGACTAGGTGATTTATAAGCAACATAAGCTATTGCTTGCAGTTCCAGAGGGTGGAAAGTCTAAGATCAAGGTGCCAGCAGATGCAATTTCTGGTCAGGGCCCACATTCTGCTGCATCCTCACATAGTGGAAGGGGACTAGCTAGCTCTCTGGGTTATCTTTTATAAGGATGCTAGCCCCATTCAGGTGGGTGGAGCCCTTAAGACCTAAAGACCTCCCCAAACCCTAGCTTCAATGTTGTCACACTGGGGAATAGGTTTCAAAGTATGAATTTTGGGGAGACACAAATATTCAGACTGTAATACTATCTTACACATAATTGAAAAATAATTTTAAAAATACTTCAATTGTAATGTAAGGGAGAAATAATTGTAACATAATTCATGTTAAATACACTATAATAAAATACATAAATGCATGGACCAAGCTCCACTAGAATCTGCAGATGAAGCAATCATGGAGCTGGAAATCTGGGAAGATTCACGGTGAATATGGCAGCTCCAAATATAGAATGTTGTAGGCATGCTCTATGGGTGAGTCATTAAATGTCATGTGTGGCATTGAAGTGGTGGTGGTGATGGTGAATCATTTTGATAATCACTATTGTACCTTAATCACTATTATATTAATGCTTCAATTGAAACTGAGGCACAATCACTCTCGTTTATCTCTGTTGTCCCTGCATTATTTTTAATAGAGGGCAATTTCACTCTCAAAAGAGTCTCACTGTCAAAAGGGCCACTCAAATTATAATCTGACAGAACTGAGTGTTCAGAGAAGCACATAACAAGATTAAAAAATATCTCATGTGTGGGGCTGAAACAAGGTCAAGGATGACTGGACCATAGAGAGGAGAGTGGAGAAGCATAATGTAAGATGGAATCTGAGAGGTAGACAGAGTTTATCAATGTAGAATCATCCAGGACATATTAAGCAGTTTTCTTTACCCAAGAAGCTAGAAAACCCCTTAAAGTGTTTCTAGTGGGACATGACATGAAGAAATTTGCATTTCAAGAATATAAGTCTGCTTGAATGAGGAGGTCTCTATTGAACAGCTACAAGCTTGTTGAAGTCGTTGAAGTGAGAAATGATGATGCTTTGAACTAGGGTGGTAATGGGGGAGCCGGGGGAAAGTAAACATGGATTAGGTGACAGATTAGATTTGGGAAGCAAGCCTGGAAGTCAAAATCATTCATAGGTTTCTGGCTTGAGCAATGGGATGCTTAATTTTAGTTGTCAATTCGACTAGATTAAGGGAGCCCCAGATAGCTTGTAAAGCATTATTTCTATGTTATGGATGTGAGGGTGTTTCTGGAAGAGATTGGCATTTGAATAAGTGGACTGAGTAAAGAAGATCTGCCCTCATCCAAGGCAAGTGGGCATCATTCAATTGGCTGATGAACCCAATAGAACAGAAAGATGGAGGAGCTGGGCATGATGGTGCATGCTTGTAGTCTCAGCTACTCTGGAGGCAGGAGGATGGCTTATGTCCAGGACTTATGGGCTGTAGTGTGCTGTGCCAATTGGGGGTCCACACTATGTTCTGCATTAATATGTTGACCTCCCAAGAACGGGGAGCCACCAGGTTGCCTAAGGAGGAGTGAATCAACTCGGGACAGAAACAAAGCAAGTCAAAACTTCCCTGCTAATCAGTTGTTGGATCAAGCCTGTGAATAGCCACTGCAATCCAGCCTAGGTGACATAGTGAGATCCTGTCTCCAAAAAAAAAAAAAAAAAAGAAAAGAAAAAAAGAGAGAGAGAGAGAGATAGAGGAAAGGCAAATTACCTCTCTTCTTCTGGAGCTGAGAAGCCCTTCTTCTGCTGCTCTTGAACATAAGAGCTCAAATTCTCTGCCCTTTGTACTCCAGGACTTTTGCACAAGCAGCCTACCATGTTTTGAAGGCTTTGATTTGGACTGAGATTTACACGATTGGCCTCCCTTGTTCTGAGGCTTCTGTACTTGGACCAGGCCATGCTACTAGATTTTGTGTTCTCCAGCTTACAGATGGCATATTGTGAAATTTCTCAGCTTCCATAATTGTATGAGCCACTCCCCATAATAGATTCTATCTATCTATCTATCTATCTATCTATCTATCTATCTATCTAATCTATCTATCTAATCTATCAATATATCGATCCATCCATCCTTGCACACTATTGGTTCTATCTCTCTGGAGAACTAATACAGGCAACTAGATGAATAAGAGTGCCATTCCATATGAAAGGAAACATTAAAGGTGGACCAAGATGTTTTAGAAGTGGGACGGAAAGACCATGAGTTAAGTTTTAGGGTTTTTGAAAATATGAATATGAAGTGCCTTTAACATAACCATGTGGAGAATATTGAACAGTGATAAAAATCTAGGAGATATATGTCTATAGGAGACAAATAATGGATGAGATTGCATCGGGACAGAGTGTAGAATGAGGAGATGAGGGTCTGACTGAGTATTGGGAAGCACCAATGTCTAATGGCTAGGGAGAATAAAGAATCTCCAAAGAAGACAGAAAAAGGATACCAGAGAGTTTAGAGGAGAGTAAGGAATATAAAGTTCTGTGGAAGCCCATGGAAGAGAGAATATTACCTGAGGCCATGGGAATTATGGAATTGGAGGTTCTAAACATAAGAACTCTTCATGAGATCAGTTCTAAAGGGAACCAGAGCAACAATTTATAAGTAGAGAATTGTACAATCAGATTGGGACTTTTTTC
>NW_016814078.1:983040-1021409 GCF_001698545.2 Rhinopithecus bieti
TTTTTTTTTTTTTTTTTTTTTTTTTTTTTTTAGTGAGGGAAAAACATCTATTTGAAAGAGAGTTGAAGTATCAAGAGGGGAAAGTTCAATACTTATGTTTCTCAAGAAATTGAGGGAGGAATTAGACTCAAGTAGGAAAAAGACTCTTTTGTAGCAATAAGTGATAAGAATAAAAGATGCATGCAATTATGCAGGTTGCATTTTAGTGTTGGGAAGAAAAAAAGTTTAATGTGATGGTTTTTCTTTTTGAAGTAGCAGATGAACTGACTGTGAGTGGTAGAAGGGCAGAGGAAACTCCAGGATTAGAGGAGAAGGCTCAAAATACAATAGGACAAGCAGGTGATTTTAAGGACTCATTTAAGTTTTGTGAGTCAGGGACCACTCTGCAGCAGATCTTCTTCCAGTAGCACTCAAAGCTCAGGAGCAGACAGGATGAGCGGGAAGCAGTTCTCCCCAGTAGTTTGCCAGGAGGGAGCAATAAGAAGATAGAGGAAGGAGGATTTAGGGTGTTCGCCAGAGGAATTTTGAAGTAACACACTGTGAAATATAAGCAGGATAATTAGTAAATGAAGAAAAAGGGAGTGATAGATCGGGATAAAAGTAGAAAGGACCATCAACTTAATCTTAGTAAGGTCAAAGAAGGATCATTATGAGAGGAGTTGAACACAGCATCTGAAAGAAGAGCAGGTTGTAGGTGGAGCCTGGGGAAACTCTGTCTTGGAGAGGTCCCTAGATCCTAATCTAAATTGGATACAGCTCATTTATAATGTTAGGCTCTCATAAGGTCTTATATTTTTCCTTCCTTGCTTTTATCAGTGCTTGCAATTCTGTGTATATGTGTATAATTTTAAAAATTTGCCTTCTTTTTTTACTAGATTATAACCTCTATGAAGGTAAAGACAACATTTTAAAATTATTTATTTTACCATTGACTATTTAGCAATTAACACAGTACCAAACATGTAGTAAGTGTTTAACAAATATTGTCAAGAAAATTGAATACATTTTTAATTACCAAATGATGTTATGTCTTTGGGTTAAATAACGTGAACATTTTTTAAGGCATTTAAAATAGTTCAGGTCTAGGATGGTGGCTCAGGCCTGTAATGCCAGCATTTTGGGAGGCTGAGGAGGGCAGACCACTTGGGTCCAGGAGTTCAGTACAGTCTGGGAAATATGGCAAAACCCCATCCCTACAAAAAATACAAAAAGTAGCCATCCAGGTGGTACACACCTGGAGTCCCAGCTACTCAGGGGACTGAGGTGGGAGGATCACCTGAGCTCAGGGGTCAAGGCTACAGTGAACTGTGATTGTACCACTGACTTCAGCCTGAGTGACACAGCAAGACACAGTCATTCATATATATAACACATACATATATACACACACACACACGTACATATACATATATATAATAAAATAAAACCCATTATTTAGGATTTTCTAGAGAGACAGAGCCAATAGGATCTAGATACAGATATAGATGCAGACACAGGTATACATATACATATACATATACATATACACATATACATATACATATACATATACATATACATATACGAGAGATTTATTTGGGCAGTTGGCTCATGAAATTATGGTGGCTAAGAAATCCCATGACAAGCTATCTGCAAGCTGAAGACCCTAGGGTGCCTATAGTGTGGCTCAGTCAAAGTTTGAAAACCTCAGAAACATGGAAGCTGATGGTACAGTTCTCCACTGAGACTGGGAGGCCTGTAAACCGAAGATATAAATCCTGAGTCCCAAGACCAGAGAGCCTAGGGTCCTGATCTCCAAGGGTAGGAGAAGAATGTGTCCCAGCTCCAGGAGAGAAAGGAAATCCTTTTTGTTTTATCCCAGCTCCCAGCTGATTGGATGGCTCCTGCCCACATTGAAGGTGAATCCTTTTCATTCAGTCCACAGACTGAATCCAATTTCATGTGAAAACACTCAGACACACACAGAATTTATGCTTTTCTAACCTCTTTAGGTATTTCTTAATCCAGTAAAATTGATGTCTAAAAGTAACCATCACAAATATTTTTAAATACCAAACCAGAAATTTTGGTTACGTTTACCTTCTAATTATTAGTACAAGAGTGTCTCATGTCACATTTTACACACTGCCTGTACATATAAAGACACTCCAGCCTAAACTTTTGAAGATACAGGAATATGCAACTTCTGCAAAGACTGAAATGTGCCTGGAAGTCAAAAGTGTTGGTGAGTGTGTCAATTTCACTCATAATGGCTAATCTAAAATTGTCTGAAAGCTTCACCTTTTAATATACAGTATTAATTTTCAATCCTTGCAGGCAAGGGCAAGTCTCTGAATTTGTACATTCTAGGTTGTTTCCAGGGCCAAGTGTCAATTCAGATATACAATATGCCTTTTGTTGCTTATATGGCAAGTGGTTCTCTGAGAACATTCATGGTGACATTTGTCTTTTGCTGTGATTTTGCTTTTACCTGAAAATATGTTGCCCTGGGAAGAAAATCATTTTCATAAAAATTCTAACATCTGGATTTTAACTGCATGCCTCTTTCTTATTTCTGTCTGTAATCATACTTACAGAAATGACTGAGCATTCTGCCAAGTCTTATTTTCATGCTTTTTAACTACCTCCAGAGTGGATTTTATTTGGTCCATTTTCTGAATGGAGACATTGCAATTTAACGGAGTCATTAAAAATTGATCCGATTTTGTAAAATAGGTAACCATGCAAAACTAAAACAAAACATTTAGTAGGTAATAACCAATTTAATGTGAGTAAAGGGAGTGTTGTTATTTTTTAAAAAATCAAATGTCTGTGTAGCATTGGGGCTGTCTTTTTGTATTATGCAGCTGTGCAATGCACTCATATGGGTGCTCAATAAATACTAAGTGAGCATAATAATAATATCATTTCAATCAAGGAGTAAAAAGAAAAACATCAATGCAAGTATAGAATGCTTGATTCTACGGTTTATACAGAAGTCTGTGCTGTGCATAACAACACACACACAGAAACATCTACTGGGATCTGCTGTCACAATGCAAGAGACAACAAAGATAATAAAGCCATTGTTTTCATCTAAGATGAACCTGTTATCTGGCTTTCTCTTAGCTAGTCAGGGGATTACAGTGGCAAATATTAGCTGACCATCAGAATATTCAATAAGTAGAATTACATTTTTGTTTTCAATCCATTAAAGCAATATGCTTTATTTATGATGCTGAAGAAAGGCAACATGTTAATGCAGTCCATCGCTATCGGCTTAGTGGGTATTTATGTGACTGTATTTTTCTGAGTCTGTAGTATTTTTACTTCATCTTTTGAATATTATAATTTGCTTTATTCCTCTCTTCTGTTCCCTGATGGAGAGACAGACATTTTTACTGTTCGGTAAACATCTTTCTTCAAAGACAAATATTGAAAGATAAAGAAAGAAAAAATGAACAATATCTTAAAAAAACTAAAATGTGTAAAGTGCAAAAATTGAAAACAATTATAAGAGATATATTTTATGTTAATTTTAGCTGATGATGTGTTCTTTGGCTTACAATTTAATTTAAAATATAGTATGTTGCCCCTACTTGAATTTAGGTTCTATGAAAATGGCAGTCTAAGGAAAAAAAAATGTAGACAGTGCCTGCTGTAATAATTCTTTTTTATTTTTTTTATTTTTTTATTTTTTTTCTGCCTGGGTTTTCCCTCCGAAGCTCAAAAATCTTTATGTCTTTGATGGCTTTGCAAAAGAAGCAGGCAGAGACCTCCTCTGCCTGTATTTTTTACCATGCCTTCTAGCCATTCTATGTTTTGATCTGTATTTCCATCTGGGCTTACTAACATAGCAACTCTGGCATCGAATCCATCCAGTTTATTATCTATTGAAATACCTACTGCCTGAAGTGAATTTATTTTGGCAGCAATGACTTTTGATAGAAATGTATTTTGTTGTTTTTGTGAAAGACAGGTGAGTCTAAAGATTCCAAACCGACACCTGGATGACAATGCTTTGGCCTTTCCTCATGGCAAACTTTGGGGAAAAAATAAATAAACAACTTCTGTGAACACATTTGTTTTTATTTGTCATTATTAACTTGTTTTGTCTAAAAGCCAGGAATCTCAGAGACTAAAAGTAAGGAATGGTAACATGCTTAAGGAAATCAGGTTATTATAACACAACAGAAGCAGACTCTCAAAGCTTCCTGAGGGTGTATCTTTCCTCTCTCTTTCTAACTTTTCTCAGTGTTATTTTAACCTTTAGAATTTAATTTGTGAAAGATTATGGCTATATCAAGCTTTGCAGTAACCGTACCTCTAAAGTGTTTGCATGTTTTATATTTTGATGATTAATTTTCTGTTACTCTTACCTGAAGCTGAAATAGAGGAAAGCAAGAGGAATGAAATTGTGTAGAAGGAACATCCAAAAGGTCAAAACAGTAAAATTTATTTTGATCTTTTACATAATACACATTGCCCCCTAAAACGTTAACTTCTGCCTTTTGATGTACATTGTAAAACAAAACTGGGTTATTCTCTAAACTAAATTTGGTTTTGCACACAATTTGAAAATGAATTTGTTGATGGATGCTTCCATTTAGCTGCTAACTCTGCTTTTTTAAATGAACGTCTCAACAATTTGGTTATGTTGTGGTTATGTATGATTTTGTCATGATAATTGGTCAGCAAGTTCAGACCCTATGTTTAGCTTTGTTCTGGAGACACTGTAACTTTTTGGTACAAACCATGCAATACATTTAGGAAGGCATAGGATGAACATTCTTTCTTTCATATGATAATCTATAAATCATATGGAGTCTCGGGTGATTAAAATAATTTCATGAATTCTGGTAACACCTGTGTGTATTATTCAGTCTGGATATGAGGAATCTAATGCAGATGTTTCTTTGATGAATAAATGTGGGGCATTTTGTGTCTGTAGTAATTCCTTTATACAAGTCACTACTTCCTGATATTCAGTGTGACCTCACTGTAGGTGAGAAGAGAGGGTGGTAAAGAATAACAGGTAGAAGGAAAGGGCCAGATTATGAGGTTCTTTTGTGCTATAGTCTAGGATATACAGACTTTACGTAATAGCAAAGTGGTCTCTAAAGTTTGGGGCATGTTCCCAGGGTGAACGCAAATTGACTCACAGGCCATTGTCTTATGTTGTGCTTCCTCAGAGGCAGACACTGAGACCACATGTAAGCAAAAGTCTTCTGGGGAAGTGATCCCAGAAAGCAACAGTAAGAAAGCTAGAAAGTAACATTTTACTTCCTAGTAAATGGGGATGAGAAGGAATTCCATAAGGAATGTTTTATTGAGCAAGTTATTCCTGAGTGCAATATTCAATTCAGCTGGAGACCTCCAAGGCAAAGTGTAGGTTATACTTCAGCACCATCTCAACTGAAGGGACAGGAGAACTAACAACTGTACACCAACTCTTCTTAGTCATTAGTTGAACATTGCCCACAGGAACATGAATTTCTTGATATTTCTTGTATCCCCCTATGCAGGCCATAAAGGTTTTAGTGACCAGGGAAAGCCCTCCGGCAGAGTCAAAAATGCTTGTGACTGTAGTTGTGGGGTCAGCATGTATAAGAATGGTGTGCTGGGTTGGGCACGGTGGCTCACACCTGTAATCCCAGCACTTTGGGAGGCTGAGGCAGGTGGATCCTGAGGTTGGGAGTTTGAAACCAGCCTAACCAACATGGAGAAATCTCATCTCTACTAAAAATACAAAATTAGCCAGGCATGGTGGCGCGTGTCTGTAATCCCAGCTACTCAGGACGCTGAGGCAGGAGAATTACTTGAATCCAGGGGCCAGAGGTTGCGGTGAGCCGAGATGGTGCCATTGCACTTCAGCCATTGCACTTCAGCCTGGGCAACAACAGCTAAACTCTGGCAAACAAACAAACAAACAAACACACAAAAAAGTCAGACACCAATGACAGATGCCACATAGATGGGAAGAAAATATTAAATCTTCCATCTATATTTAGTTGTACCTTTCATATGTAGATTGACAAGTTACCTGCATTTGATCTTTAAGTGAGATAGCTAGCTTTACACAAGTTTGTCACTTCCTTCTGACAAAAAATGTACAGCATAGACTGTTGACAGTGGTGAGGTTCTTTTGTGCTATGGTGAGGTGAGGTTCTTACTTTTTTGATTATAGTTAATCAATCTTTATAAGATAAAAAAATCTTTAAAAATTATTCGGAAAGCATAGATTAAAACCAATAAATAAGAAACTGTTTCTAGCATAAAATTTTACTCAGAGTTATCACATAGGGTCAGCCAAGCATATTTCAAGATAATTTGAAATATGAATTTTAATTCACTATCAGAAGTAGGAGTAGACATTAGGGTTGGCATTGATGATTAGTTCATAATCAGTAGGCATAAAAGTCTTCTGGAAATCCAGTGGGAAAATGAAATATTCTTTTCTAACTTGAGATTGGAGATGAAGGGGTAGATTTGGTATATCATTTCATGTGCTAGATAAAAATATCATTTGATAGATAAAAATTAAAGTCATGTGAGCCAATGAGATCACCCAAGGCAAATACACAAACCCAGAAGAAATTAGGAGTATGAATATTTGGATCAGCTTCTCTCAGGGAGACCAGTAGTGGATCTTTATGGTCTATCAGGTACTACATAAGAGGTTTAGTTGTTTTGAAAAACAAAACCAAGAATTTGTTCACAAGAATTTCATAATTTTTAAATGTAAGAATCATGAGGACTTTTACAGAAATACCATCAAGGTTGAAATATTAGGATCTTACATATTGCACATTTGTTACAAAGACTGTGTGAGTCACTTCTCTCTGTTTATGTTCAGAAAGTACAACTCACTTGGATTTTGCCAACATTTCCAGGCCATGTTTATTAGTTGCTGATTTTAAAATATTCCTATTTTTATTTATATTAGTTTATGCTGTATGGCTATTTTCAGCCTAACTTTTAAATGATCCCCCAAAATGTCCCACTTTAATCTTCATTATCTATGGATTTATGACATTTCTCCCATAATTATTTTATATGGTACAGTTTATCTTAAAATAGAGATGTTATTTGGGTAAACCCTACCTATTCACATAACAGCTTAGAAGCAGAAAGCTTTTCTCAGTGATGGCAAAAGTGGGAGTCAAAGAGATAGACAACATGAGAAGAAGTGGACCTGTTCTTGCTGGTGTTGAAGATGAAGGTGCCACATAGAAGGAATGTGGGCAGCCTTCAGGAACACTGAGGCTACTGGCCACCAAAGAGACAGGACCTCAGTCCTACAACCACAAGCAACTCAATTCAGCAAACAACCTGAGTGAGACTGGAAGCAGATTCTTCTCCAGAGCCCCTGCATAAAAGCCTAGCCAAGTTGACTTCTTAATTTCAACCTTGCAAGATCCTAAGCAGAGAGTCCAGCCAAGTCCACTGGGAAATCTGGAGTTACAGAACCGGGAGATGACAAATGAGTATTATTTTAAGCCTTTACATTCATGGCAATTTGTTATTCAGCAACAGAAAGTGAATACATCCTTGATTTATAGTAATCAGTATTTAGTGAAACAAAAATGACTAATAAACTCCTAAAATAGATATTAAACTCAGAATGACATCATACATGTTGTTAATAAAGTGGACTATGACATAAATATAGATTGTGAATCTGTATATGCTGGGACAATTGAATTTGTAAGTGTGACAATTTTGCCTAGCAGTCCAAAATGTGCTTATTATTTGTCAAAATGGAGATCTAAAAACAAAGGAAACTCAATTTTATTAGATCAGAATTTTATTTTCTTCTAGTTCCAGACATTATAAAGTTTTATTAAAGATAAGAATAAAGTCATAGAACATTTTGAAAATTTAAATTAAAGAAAAATAATTTCTCTTGAAAGAGCCAAGGCCTTCAAAAGCGAGTGAAAAATCATATTTTCCAGTAGAGGAAAGACTGACCAATACTACTTAAGTGCCTCATTGAGGATAATAAGTTTGATGAGAAAATAGAAAGAGTCTTTATAAGACAATTTCATTGGCTATTGCATACTATACCTGCATAAAATACAGAAGAATGGTTACCATCACATATATCTCTGAGCAGATACTTTACACTATATTTGGGAGAAACCACTGATTTTCAGTGTGAAGCAGCTCTCTCCCAATGGAGGGTGCACATATAGGGAAGGAATGCTTGATGATATATTTTTTTCATGATTAAAAACCCATGCAAAAAAATAAACATTGTTTTGTGTGACTAAGATTACTTTGTCTGTCATAATAAAGACTGGAACCTATACTAATGTCATGTAAACTGTATATGCAGAAAGCCCTCTTTGTAAAGATAAGAGGTTGCCCTTCAGTGGCAACACATGGGTAGTTTGATTTACAGTGAAAGACAGCAATTTGGACCAAATCTTGACTCAGTGCTGATAGAAACACAGAATATTGTAAATATGTCAAAATACATATTTACCTGAAGAATTGGACAAACACAAGACTGTGATTTTACTTAGTAAATAATGCTGAATACTGAAAAAAAGTCACTCATAAAGTGGTTGATATTATTAAAAATTTCTATTTTATGATTTTATGTGGCTTTGCCAAAGTTGTACATCTTACTGACACAAACTCTGAATCTTGACTATCCAGCATGTCATTTTGGTCATATAGAACATATTCAAAAGTCACATCCAAATGCTATAGAAATAGAGAGACGTATTTTACAGAGGTGAATTCTACAAAATATCAGGTTGCAGATAGTTTTCACAACTATCATTCAACAATTTTCAGTTACTTTAAAATGTAATGTATCTTTTAATTAGCATCTGACAAAATTAAGTAACTAGTTTAAAGGAGAAATTTTCCATATTTTTCAGTCAATAATCAGCACTCCTTGAGAATGACATCACCTCTTTGCAGGCATTTCCAGTGAGCTATAATGTGATATATAATTTTCTAATCTGGAAGGAATGAAAAGTTATATATACAGATAAAATTAATGAATAAGAGAGTAAATATATATACACACAGTACACACAGATATAATTAACAGACGGGAGATGGTATATTTATGTGAATATATATGTATGTGTGTGTATACGTATATTATATATAACATAAATCAAGTTTGAAATTTGAACTACAGCTTCAATCATTTTGTTTTAATACATTGGTTAAAGTCTTCATTAGGATTTTCTCTCTCACTAGTTTGTTATTTTTAATTTTACACATTACATTTTGTTTTATTGCTCAAAATCCCAAAAAGTAATATCTCAAATTACTTAAAAGCAAAAGCCTGCATTGTACCTAAGAAGGACAGTTTTATTTTTTGTTTTATTTTTAAATATTTACCTAACTGATCTAAGAAGAGAAAGCTAAATGTTCACACAGACAGAACATTTAGAACCAAGATAAACTGATGCACTAAATGCCTAGGAAAAAGCCAATGGAGGTGGTTGTGTCCAGTGCTATTTGGTATGTAATTATGAGTTTTGTGTTTTAGCCTGCCTGTAATACACAAGATACATAATGTTCTTTGTTTTCTAGCATAAAATCTGCACAAATGCCCTCATTCTATATGCATCCCCTATTCTTTTTGGGAAACCAACTGTGATGCAAAGGAAAACTGCTTTTTATCATTGAAACTCTTTCTTGTTTATTTTATTTATTTCTTGCCAAATTGTCTTGGTTTCAGATATATCTGGGCATGTCACAAGTCTAAATGATTCATAAGTCATCGAAATAGAGACCTGAAAAATTCGCCAACCCATGTAAAAATGCAACAGTTGTAGAGAAGGCTAAATAACAGTACAAACAGTGCCTCAGTCCCGGGCAGTGTGCTCCTCCCAGGTGAGGCGAGAGGAACAAACAGGCTTTTTAGAAAGAACGAGTGTTGTTCCCATTGATGTTCATAATAAATCATCATTCAGAAGATTCTGTCAATAACACACTGCCCCCAATCGCCTCATGCCTGCAGCATTACGCTCATGCTATTGCAACTAGATGAGCTATCAAAGCTTCATGCAGTCAAAGAGAGTAGTTTAAAGAGGTACAATAACAGGCGATTTGCAAACAGCCCAAACCTTTAGCTTCTTCCCCTTTTCCAAAAGTGTGCAGTGAATTTACATTAACACCTGCTATTGGAGATGAAAGAATGGATTTGCACTGCAAGGAGAATGCCAAATCCTCCTATAAGAGTGACTCATTTCCCTAAATTGTGGGATATTATGTGGAACTGGAGGCAGCATGCTGCATTCAGTATATTGGGTCAAATTTGAATTTTCAAAAATAAAAATGGCAGTATATCCTTTAACACAAAGAACTCAGAAGTCCTGTCTCTCCATATATTTGCTACATAATCACCAGATTAAATTAACTCTGTAAGCAGGTAATTTTTATTGTCCAAGGATAATTTATATCTGTAGACTTTTTACTACCTACTCATTCAGATTACTATGACATCTAAGATTTTCATGCTGTTAAATTCAATTTATTGTGGAACATAAGGGCAATTAAGGGATGGGAGATGATATTATATTACATCAAAGTGAACTACAGGAAAAGGAGGAGTGTACCACTAGTAAATTGTTATATATAAACATAATTTTGAGTATTTTCTTCATAGTGAAGAAGCAGACAATATTCCTAACAACTCACTGTGTTTCAGCCACTTTGTTCAGAGCCTATTTACTACCTAAAAACGAATAAATCATTAATTGACAATTTGAACATGTTAAAAAATAAATTCTTAAAGTCTGAAAAAAATGTATATTAAAAAATTCATTTAAGCATTTTAAATAAGGTCCTAAAACACCTATATACCTGGTACACATTTCCCCTATGTTTTTGAATGATATATTAGTTGTTTAGTGATGAATAACAAATTATCAGAAATTTAGTTGGGAAAAATAAAATATATTTACATTTTAAATTTTCTGTGCTTCAGAAATATGGAAATGCCTCAGCTAGATACTTTGTGTCAGAATCATTCACAAGGCTACAATGAAGGTGTCAGCCAGGGCTTACGTTTCATCCGAAGGTCTAATTGGGGAAGTAGCTACTTCCAAGCTCACATGATTTTTGGCAGAATTTTAGTCCCTCAAGTGTTATTGCATTGATAACTTCAGTTCCTAATGTTGAACTGGAGTTCACAATCGGTTTGTTGCCATGTGGGACTCCCCTAAATGACACCTTTATCAAAGCCAGCAAGGTAGAGAATCTTTTAACACAATGGATTTCATTTTCTTATATTATCTAATCACAGAACTAACATATTATTTCTATGACTAGAAGCAAGATGCAGGTTCTGTGTGAACTCAAGGGCGAAGGAGAGAATTATATAAGCATAAAAGTTGTGTGTGTGTGTGTGTGTGTGTATTTATTCATTTTTTTAGAGGCAGGATCTTACTCTGTCACCCAGGTTGGAATGCAGTGACAAAATCATAGCTCATTGCAGCCTTGAACTGCTGGCTTCAAGGTTTCCTCCTACCTCAGCTTCCTGAGCAGCTGGGACTACAGATGGATGTCAGTGTGCTCAACTCACATAAGGACACAAGTACTAAGAAGTGGGATGGTAATTAGGAACAATTTAAAATCTGCCCACCATAGCTGTGTTGTCTCTTTATGTGACACTTAAATTCACTGCCTATTCTCCCCGAAACTGGATGCCGTTGAATGTATTTTAGTTTCCAGAGATCTTCTACTGCTCACTGTGCAGATTCACCAAGTGTCAAGACAAAAAGTACACAGTCAAAGATCATATGTTTTGACTTTAGCTTGGGGATTTCCCATTGGCAAGGCCAAAATCTCTTTAGAGCTTTTCTGTCCTCTTTCTGCCTTATCCTCTTTCCTTCCATTTCTCCTTTTATATGGCAGAACTGTATCATGAGCTCCAGCTCCCTCTGCTTGTTCCTGCTTCCTTCCTTTCATCCTTCAAAGACATCCCCCCAGTTCCCTGTCTTTTACATGACTTGACATCTGTTTCTTGTAAGAGCTGAATTAATGCACAGGTATAATCCAAAACCAGGTTTATGAAAATAAAAGTGACATAGAGTATGCTTGGCTCTTGACAACTCTTGAACCATGAAAACACTGTAAATAACTTACAAAAGGAAAAGTTTCTGTAACTGACTACCTTTTATTTCTGTCCCTTTTAAAATTTCTTCTTGTAGGCTGGGCGTGGTGGCTCACACCTGTAATCCCAGCATTTTGGGAGGCAGAGGCGGGTGGATCAAGAATTCAAGGGATCGAGACCAGCCTGGCCAATATGGTGAAACCCAGTCTCTACTAAAATACAAAAAATTAGCTGGGCATGGTGGTGTGCACCTGTAGTCCCAGCTACTTGAGAGACTGAGGCAGGGGAATTGCTTGAACCCAGGAGGTGGAGGTTGCAGTGAACCAAGATCGCACCACCATACTCTAGCCAGGGTGACAGAGTAAGACTCCATCGCTCTTTCTCTCTCTATATAATACATATTCTTGTCACTTCACATGTGTCCATTTGTTTTGGGGAGAAACATACTTGCATGTTCCCTTAATTATTTGCCATCCTTCACTTGGTGTGTTATCTGGAGATGAAGAGAGAGACAGAGAGAGAGGGAGGACCACGCACATGAGATCAAGTGCAAACAGCAAACACCTGTCCTGCTTCTCTTTTTAGAAATACATGTCTACCTAAAAAATATGTCTTGCCATAAAACATAACAGTATTTCTGTGCACAGGTTTTAATATCATAATTACTATAAAGAATTTTTAAGTTATTTTCATTAAATTTCAGTTATATGCAAGGGATATAATAATAAATATATGCCCCCGTTTCTGTCAAGGCACCTGCAGAATTTCAAATTTATTTCCACATCATTCTTGAGAAAAGATATCATGTCATTCTAACCATTTTATTTTTTAGAAATGGACATACTGAGGTGCTAAACAAATTATTGATCAAGTGGCATCAGGAATTACCTAATTCAGGGATGCAAGGTTGAAAGATTCTGGAGGAACTTCTTAGAGTAATTGTTTCTGAGTTTGAAATCTTTAGACTTTTATTTATCAGAATTGAGTTCTCTTCTGCACAAACAGGAATAATAATGCAGATTGATGGAGTGGATGATGAAGTGCCAGAACTGATACCTTGTTGAATCTCTATTTGCAGAGCATTTGAATAGCTGCCCTCCCACATGTGTGCAGATGAGGCCCACACACGGTGTGTGCAGATACATTCCACCCAGAAACTAAGAATATTTTCAAATGCCCGCTCATGTTATTTGCTGTGTCCTCTTCTTCTAAGGTTATGGAATTATTTTTCTATTACTAAGTTTTGTTATTTAATTGAATCACAAATATCTTCTCCAAATTTAACTTTGCTTATGATGCCTGGTCTTATAAAAAACAATAAAACTTTAATCTACCATATTTATCGTATATTTCTGTAAATACTCACGTGAAAAGTATTTGGAAAGATTTCAGTCTATTTGTTATTTGAGTGAAGATAGGGAAAGGGGACTTGTTGGGAGATTTTGTCTGTCATGTTTTATTTTATTAGATTAAAAATCTGAGGCAAATGGGCAAAATGTAGTATTTTTTAAACCTGAAATGTTAGGAATATAGTGTATATCTTGTTTATCTGTATTACTTTTAGGATTTATTATATATTAAGTCTATGGATAATACGCAAAGTTTACACACATAGGTTAGGTGATGGTAGTTGCCCTCCCACTGAGTCTCTGCAACTGGGGCTATTTCAATCAGGCAAGAGCGAAGTGGAGAGAGTTGGAAGGGATCAGAAAGATATGGGGGAGCACATTTGTGACTTAGCACTGCCCACTGTAATCAGTTCAGGTATCTCAATTCTAGCTTCCTTAATTTATCCTGTCAAATGTAGTTCTTTCTAATTAAGGATATAGCCTGTAAATAAAATGGTGACAAAAGAGAAAAGAGAAAAGGATTTTCAAAGGGAACTCTTTGAGGAGGACATTTGAGAATCCACAGAGTAAAATATAATGTTTTTCTGAGAATGTGATGATACACATTTTACATTCACTGAAAAGTGGCACAAATAAAATCTGGAGGGAATAAAGGTAAATATTGGCTGGAAATGTTTGTCCTCTTTTGAGGAAATATGATTGACATATCTGAAGAGTAATATCAAGGACCTGAAGTTACACATAAGGGCAAGCACAGAGAAGAAAAGTTAGATTTAAAGAGCAAGAAAACAGATATTATACTGCTAGTTTGACATATCAAGGTTGATCACCAGATATGATGCAAAGGATCAGGTAGCAAACTGAAAGTAAATAAACATTGTTCCTTTTGGAATGAACCTGAGTGAAAAAAAAGTGAGACGAACTAAAATAAACTTTATGGTAATGTTCTTGCGTATTATAGAACAAAAGACAAAATAACATTCCTCCATTTAAGAACTGTGAGTAACAAGAGTATAAATATGAAGAAAGATATTTTGTTTACTAACTTAACGCTCACTTTGGCTTACAATAAGTTTCCATCCATAATGGTTATTTTATTTTTCAGATGGCTTTTATACATCTTGGTGATAGCAAAGCACTCAACGCACAGCTTTTGTTGTTAGGCTGTATAACGTTCTTTTTTCTCCTGTTTGATTTTTCAAATAAAGTTTAAAAATTTGCTCCTTCAACCTTTCACTCCATCTAATCCCTATCAATTTCCTCAAGGCTAAACAACACTTAATGGTGGACAGAAGAAACCTAGCTTGTCATGACTCAGGAAAGTGATCAAAAGGAGCCAGGTGCTCCCTTAGCCTTTGATTACTTACCCACGGTTCAATATCTGAGTAAGAGAATACTTTGCTTTGTGTCCTTAGATTCCATTAGTGACTCATGACAAGAGAAACCAATTTTGGGTAATAAGAGCAGGAAATAGAGATGTCTGGCTTGACTATATCTTTTTAATTATAGAAATGAGCGTGTGTGTGTGTGTGTTATGCTTAACAATCAGTCTCTTAAATAGCTAAGACTGGTCTTTACTAAAACAGTAGACTTTAAGTTATTGTGTATCAGGCTTTGGAAACTTTCAAAAGAACAAATCATTAAGTGGTGTGGAGTAGGAAGATAAAGGACTTTCAGAAGCTGGGGTGTCAGTTCATCTTATGGGAGCCTGATGATAATTTGACACAAGATTTCTTCCAATTTCACCATTAAAGGGTTTACATTAGTCTTCAATGTGGAAGGCAAAAGTGAAATATATAATATTTCTGAGCAATTAAGATAAACAAAAACAGGAAATTGAAAGTTGAAAATGAACAAAATGGGGTACAATTGAGAGAAAATGATGGATTCTGTTAGCTGGTATACTTTTGTCCCCATAGATTACTAAAAGGACCTTAAATCGTTATTTAGTTGAGACTTATGCCTAGGAAATACCTTGTCGAGGAAATTCTGCTTCTAGAAATAGGAAATGATGGAAATAGCAGTAGTGCTTAAGAAATCATTTTCTCAAGTTTCTTGCTTTACATGAAAAAGTGAGCTTTGCTGATGTCAAGGAAGAATGCATACACGGAGAGTGAGAAAAGATGAAAATGAATCCTGGGAAGAAAATGGAGCCTATTATTTTCCTATTGTGACGTGGCTTAGAAAAATATCATTTAAATCATACTCCTCCTGAGTAAAGAATTGTCTAATTCTACATTTGATACAGTATGTAGTGTATACTTGGCATTCAATCAATGCTTTTAATATAGATAATAAAATATCCCTTTTCTGCAGTGCAAAGTACGAATTGGGTGCAAGGACAAAATTCTCTCATTTTTTCACCAATGCAGGTCACAAGTGACCACTGATCTTCATCTGAAAGTATTAAAGTATTCCCTTCATAATCTTTTAATTCCCCCAAGGGCCTTAACCTTTTATTCTCCTTCTAACAAGCCATTTTTTCTTTTCCAGACGGACATTTGAAAACAATTCTTAGAAAAAAAATTTGTCTCTAGAGCATCATTTGGAAACTGCCCTATTTGCCATCCTAAATGTAAAGCCTGATTCTGCAAAATATTACCTAGCCACTCAATTACTTCAAAGTTTAAATGCCACGACAATATATATTAACTCCTCCAATCAAAAGGGCCTTCACAGGCTTCCAAACACTGTTTTGTTTTCCCCGTCAATCATCTGAACAATACTGTTGTCAGTCATATTAATTTAGACAAATCTTTTCAAGATGAGTGGGTGGAGCAAACCTAGGCAAACAGAATGGGATTAGCTCTCTCCCTCTCAAAATAACCAGAAAGAGCAAAGATGTAATTAAGAAAACAATAAATGTGTCTCAGCATACATCCCTGCCTTAGTATTCCAGCAGACAGATGGAAATTATGTCAGGGCAGAGAGGCCAGACATGTCTCCTCTGAAGCTGAACTTGTGTTGCACTCAGGGGACAATTTAGAAAACATGCATGTTTTTACACCTTTGGAAGCCACTGTCAGTGACAAGATAACCTTTCTTACCTCTTTTGACTGGTCTTTATTCTGGTGCTCCGTGTTGGCATTGTGTGTTTTAAGTCCATTTTTTGCTGTTTAAAATCATTTTCTCACCTCTTTCCAAACCATACCTAAATGTGACTAGTCTATATTTCTAGAGCACAGCCTCCACTCTACTTCCTCTGACTGATGACTGAAATGCTTTTCCCCACAGTAAATGGAATCAAATATATTCCTCAAGAACCAATTCAGGTGTCAGCCCTCAAAGAAGCCCTCCCAAATATCCCCAACATGCTGCTCTTGCTCTTCCTTCTCTGGCACCCATTTTGATCATCTCTTATGTATGCATCTTATGTGTACTATTTCCATCCATTTTTTTCTGCTAAACTGCAAGATCCTCTAGTACACAGAACTTGACTAAATATTTATTTTATATTCTGTATGTTGTAGCTAATCACTTTGAACATAGTAAACTTTTGATAAAAGAAGACATTCATAATAGTACTTTACACTCAGATGCCTAATTTGTACCTCATACCCTTCTAATGTATAATGATGCATATAATCATTACAAAACTAAAAGCTTTATTCTGTTATTACCTCTATTTTACACATAAAAAGAGATCAGCAGCACAAAAAGATTAAAGAACGTGCTCAAGTTCATGCTTACATTAAACGGCAAAGCCAGCATTCAAACCCAGGCGTCCCGAATCAAGCATCCACACTCTTATCTCCAATCTTCCCTTCTATCTTTTATTTGAAGCAATGAATAAATAAATGAACAAAATTTATTTATAATACTATTTTAATATACTTTTCCTATTTAAATTCTCCTTCCTTTCACAAGAAACTGTCCTTGTATGTGACAAATTATTTTTCTCTTGCTCCTTTCACAATTCTTTATTTGTCTTTGACTTTAGACAACTTGATCATAATGTGTCTTGGTGTGGTTCTTTTAGAGTTTATTTTAATTGGAGATTTTTAAGCTTTTTAAATCGATATATTCATTTTCCCTTATGTTTGAGAAGTTTTGGACATTATTTCTTTAAATAATCCCTCTGTTACTTTCTCTCTTTTCCATCTGAGACTCCCATAAGGTATATATTGGTCCCCTTGATAGTTTCTCATAAGTTTCTTACACTTCCTCACATTTTTTTTTTCATTCTTTTTCCTTTTTGCTCCTCTGACTCAATTTTAAATAACCTGCCTTCAAGCTTGGCAATTTTTTTTCTCCCCAATTAGCTCTGCTGTTGAATTTAATAAATTAAATTTAGTAAATTTTTTAGTAAATTTAGTAAATTTTTAGTAAATCTAGTAAATTTTCAGTTCAGTTATTACATTTTAGGTGCAGAATTCCTGTTTGCTTTTCTTTTTAACAGTCTCTATCTCTTTGTTGATAATCTCAGTTTTTTCATGTATCATTTTTCTGATCATCTTCATTTATCTATTTGTGTTCCTCTCTAGCTCATCAGACATCTTTATATTTCTTTAGGATCCATTTCTGAAGTTTTGATTTGGTCTGTCAATTGAACAATGCTTCCCTATTCCTTTGTGTGCTTTGCCATATTTTCATTTTTGGTTTTAATTTTTCCCAGGATTTCAGCATTCAAAGAAACCATCACTTCTTTCAGCCTATGTGTACTGGACCTGTCAGTCCAGCTATAATTTTTTCAAACCTTTCCAAATCTCCTGTTCCCCCTGGCTTTTGCCTATGGGACTGCAGCTCTAATGTGTTGTTCACCTCTGTTTTAAGCAGCTTCCAAACTCTACACTATTCTGCCAGCACTCTGACAGGCAGAACTTAAGCCATCCCTCAGGTAGCCCTCCAACAAATCTAAACATTGGACACAAGGTCAACTCTTTCATTTCCCTCCCAACGGAGGAGCTCTGGTATGCAGAATTTCTTCCAGGTTGCTTCCTCAATGCAACATAAAAGGAAGGACACAATTGGGTGGGCAAATGTCTGAATATTCTACCCCTCTTGCTGAAAACCCTTTTTGGTTTTACAATAGCCAGGTGCTAAATCTTTCAAGTGGTTGCTAGAGTTCTCATAGGGTTAGTCTAGTCCATATATTGTTCCTAACTCTGTGTCTCTGTGGGAAAATCCTAGTCTACTCTCTTGACTCAAACATATTACATTATATTTTGGTTTTGTGTAATGAAGACCCTCTATTTTGCTACATCAAGTAACATTCTTGATAGGCAAACTTTAATGGATTTTACCCACTGAAAAGACCATGCAAAATATCAACAAATCATAAGTTCCATTTTTGGGTCCTTTTCTATGTTAAGAAATTACGTTGCAGAATTACTTTGGTTATGGGATGAAGAACCTCCAGTGTATGAGGAATGGCATACCAGTATTTAAATTTCATTTTGAATCTGATATGAAACCAAACATTAGACATAATAGGATTTATAGATTGCATATATTACAAAATTTGTTGCAGTGTTAGTTCTAGAATTTCTTTATTTGTTTTTGTCATGTGAGAAATTGCCTTGATGCAATGATTGCTTCCAACTATGCTATCAGGCCTATTACCACAGTGAAAATCAAGGGACAAGAAAAGAGGGTAGATTAACATACTTACAGTATGGTATAAACGGGTAAGAAACACATTGCCTGTGTTCTTAATCTCTCTCTCCCATGCAGATCTTCTCCACCAGTGGTATAGTTATGAGTATCAGAGTTGAGGTTTGAGTTGAGGGCCTTTAATAAGGTCAGAAGTTCCAGGGACCAATTAAAACCTTTGCTGTGCCAGACAGATGCAGGGACAAGTAGCTTGACATGAGCAGCTATGAGTTTTATTTGCAGAAGATGCATGGAACTATAATGAGTTTCATCAATGAAAAACCTAATTAAATCTCCTGCATATTGTGTAGCTACAGTGTGTCATATGTAAATACAGTATTTTATGAATATATGTTGTCTCTTAAATACTTTGTATATCATGGTTATTTCATGTCTACTTGATTTTTCTCTCCATTTCTGTTTTCATACACATGCTTGTCTTACTTTAGCTATGTATAGCATCTCACAGATTATTAACTTACTTATTTCTTGCCATTTTTAGTTATACTTATCCCATTTTCTTTATTGATTTTTATAAAAATTTTATACTCTCAATAACTACTATAAATGTTCATAAAAGTTAGTGGTGGTGGTGGTGGTAGTGGCGTAATAATGTTTTTTGCTATCTCAAAAAGAACTAGTCACAGAGATAGCATGGAGAAGGGAAATTTTCACAAATTCTTAAGGAAGTTCAGTTAAGAAATGGGGCCCAGACAGGACAGCAGCCTGACTCCTCTTTTTAAACATTTGTTTTCGGACCCCTCCCTACTCTATACTAACAAATTACACTCCTTCTCCTGCCCAGTGCACACATCATGCTTCCTCTCCCAGCAGCATTCACTGGATCTGAACTTTGGCCAGACTTGAAGCCTCACTTACCAGGGACTTAGAATGAAGTGAAAATGGTGAGGACAGTTAATAGTTTTTAAATCACCAGAACTTATCAGTCAAGATCTTGTGATGTTATCTTAAGTCTTTACAACTACCTTAAGAATACAAAAAATGTATTTCATTTGTAGATTTTAAAAATATACAAATTTACTTGCTTTAGGTCACATAATTACAAAGAAATTTAGCCAACATTGAAATCAGAAGTCAAATGCTATGCTCTTTCTGTCATTATTCTCATAGATTTCTTATATGGTTAACCAATGAGCCTGTGTTGCAGCCCCTAGTTTTGAAATTATTTTCAGCAGAAAGTATCTGCTACTCAGGATCTTATTTACAGAAATAAAGTGAATCACTCTTTGTGTCATTTATTCAGGCATATTCTCTGGTGAGATAGATGGTAATTAAATATATTTCTGCCTGACAACATTACATTATTTTTTTTTTCTCTCCAAGGAAACACAAAAACTAAATCCAATTGAAAGTTCTTTCTAAAAGTAATGCAGATACATGAATCATATATACATTCAGTGATGTCATTATTTTCTTTCTGTCAATACACCATGCAGTTTTCATTTTACTATCTCAGAAAGACTAATCAGGATATAACCCCTCACCTTTTCCAAGAACTACCAAGCAAACCAAACATCAACTCATAAGTCAATCCAAATGCCAAAGCAACGAGTGTGGGCCTGGAAGTTCCAAAATTACTAGTTCCTACAGGGACCTATACAATGGGTATTGTAAGAACCTCTCTATCTGCTTCACATGGCTGCTGTGGAGTTCCAATGAAATCATGTAAGTGAAGGTAATTTATAAAGTGTAGATTATTACACAGAGAAGAACCACATTTCTTGTAATGACATTCATTGCAACCCTTTTACTTCCAAATAGACCCCATTGATGGCTAGCTACTATCTCAGTGTTTTGTGCCCTGGGTCTTAGATGGTAGCAATGTTGTTTTCACTATAATGACACTTGATCAATAGCAATAAAGTTCCACCCTACACAAAAGCATTTCTCATATGGAAAAAAATCTGCTTTTATCCATCTTATTGCTAAATACAACTTATTTTTGAATTTCTCATTTTTGGGGTCAACGTTTTACCCCACAGAAGAATAACTACCCTAAAGTTACAAAAAAACCCCACAAAATCCAAATGTTGATCTTGGTCATTAATTACTTCTCTGTGAAGACTAAATTTTTTTTATTAATTAAATAATATGTGTACTGTGTACCTCCTTCACACCATAATCTGGACATAAGGAGAAAATAAATGTATGCCTTCAAATAATTCACTGTCTAGTTCAGGGATATGCCACTGCCCATTGGAGCCAAGCTATGCCAACTACAGGAAAGGTCAGGGAAGAGAAGTCCCCTTTAAATCAGAATGTTCAACTCAGATATTACTAGTTCACTGACAGAAAATTCCAAGTTCTCATTTCCTTAAAGAACAAATACAAACTTTGTAAATGTCACCAAAACTTCTTATATAACATTTACAATTCTATGGCAAAGCATACAAATTTTGCATGTATTCATTCATTTAGTAATAATTCATTGAGCACCTACTATATACCAGCCTCTGATCTAATATCTTGGCATAAAAAGGATCATAATATACACTCCTCTGTTTTTTTTAAACATATCATAGCATAATGCTTTTATACAAAAGGAATTAGTGTTGAAGTAATGCATGGGAGTGTCTATTTTTCAAAAAGTGTAACTTTTCATATAAATAGAAGACATTGCTATGATTAATAATTAGGTCATGCAGAAATTTTCGCTGATAGAATTGGTATAATCAGATTAGTAAAAATACATGTACTAAGGAAAATGAAACCAGACATTATAATAGCACTTGTTGAAATACCTGCTATTCTTTTGTTTAGACTTATATCGTAGTTCAGATTAAAAAGTCTTTGAAAGTTACCTAACATACTCAAATTTTGAGAGCAGGGAGATTCGGTCTAAGTTGGTAAGCCTGGTCAGATTAATTACTATAAAAGTAAACCCAGAAATCAATCATTTTGTTAAAAATAAATCAACTCCATTTAGAAAAGTTTTATTGGCACTCTCAACTACAAACCACTTTAGCTCTAAAGATGTTTACTGACAAATTACTTTCTTACCTAACTTTAAAGCTTTCAAAAAGTTAAAGACTCTATTATATTACAATTCAGTGTGATTTAGAAATCTGTGTTTCCTACTATAAATAATCAACATTTCTTTTTGGCAGGTTTGCTTTTCTTTTGGGATGGATTTAAATTCAAAGTATGTATCTCTTTATTATTTCATACTTGTTCATAGAAATCAGTCACAGAAGCACTTGCTATCCAGATGCACAGAGAATGTGTACTGAGTACTCCTGGGCTTCCTAAATACTGGGTTCAGTGTTTGCTTATGCCTATGAGGGATAATGAATTGTTGGTTACTTTCAATTGTCTCATCATTGCCACTGTTAACTGGCCACATCCAATGCGCATCCCCCATGGCTGCAGAACCCCGCAGAACCCACGTTCCATCACTGTGGGTAACTTCTTATAACAGCTCCAGAGTTCAAATAAGCTTAAAATTCCTGTCATCAAATGGGCTAAAACATTGGTTGAAAGTGACTGAAACAGTCTCCTGAGAATGCATCCTCAGGTTGGTGATCTGATTTCCCTATGTCATCATTTTGATGGCCTCACCAGAATGCAGTTCTCTGGGTAGCCACGGGTAGTACCACTGTAAATAAACTGTCATCATTTGTTCTGGGCCTCATCTGAGGTCCCCACCAACTCAGTTTCTCTTGGATGTTTTCCTACTTTCAGATATGCCAATGGAAATAACTGGGGAGAATCAGGCCCAAACTGCCTCAATCTGCTTAATATTTTAATTTATTATCTTTCCTTATCTCTTTGTGTATGTGCTCTTAAACGTTTAACAGTAGCTGTCTCCTTGTAAAGCGGGTCTTCTATAAAACTACTGAGGCCGAGCCAGCTGCCTCACGCCTGTAATCCCAGCAGTTTGGGAGGCCGAGGCGCGGGGATCACGAGGTCAGGAGAAAGGAGACCTAGACCATCCTGGTTACACGAAACCCCGTCTCTACTAAAAATATAAAAAATTAGCCGGGCGTGGTGGCGGGCGCTTGTAGTCCAACCTACTCCCGTGGCTGAGGCAGGAGAATGGCGTGAACCCGGGAGGCGGAGCTTGCAGTGAGCTGAGATGGTGCCACTGCACTCCATTTTCCTTGAGCTAGTATAACCAAGAAGAGAACATCTCCTGGGCGACAGAATGAGACTACGCCTCAAAAAAAAAAAAAAAAAAAAAAAAGATTTCAACTCTGAAAATTCAGTACTGTATTAAATATAAATTAATTAAATACATCACAAAAGGATGCAAAAATATATTACGTTTTAAATGGCATAACTGGATGTTTGTTTACAAGCATCAAAGACATATCAAAAATACAGCTTACTGTTTAATGGCACCTAAAAGTGCCATTTGCATTTATTAATATTAATTATTAATTATGTTTATTAATATTGACTTCCAATATCTAATTCAGGCACTGACATGTCAATAACAATATGTTCTAAATGTGATTTGGGATAAGGATAGAAACTCCACTAAATGTTATTTATAATGGCGGGGAGTTTAGGTGTAGACACCCAGGTTACAAATACAAAAGCAAGGTGAATAATACCTGCAAAAGACAAAATTAAAAAAATCAATGTGCAAACACACAACAGTGCATGCTCCACCACTCATGACTTTACATGGTATTGTTTGATGAAACATCTTACTCAGATTTTTGGCTTGTGCTACTAAAAATCTGATAAAAACTACAGAACAGACATATTGTAGTGTATAATCAAGAAAAGTCCTCACATACACGCAATTCTAAGATTCTAGGAGAAGCAAATGCAGTAACCATATACATATCTGGTTTTGGATATTTGATAAAGGGAAATTTTGGTGATGGACTGATAAGGGCCACCTGGAGAGGCAGCCAGGAAAATAGTGATCCAGTGATAAAACGGGAGAGAGTTACATAATGGAGAACATGAAAATTTTAAAAGGGATTAAAAAACAGGGAGGCAAAAAAAAAAAGGGTTTATTGTAGCCAAAATACAAGGAAAATTTCCATTTATATCACCAATTTAAACATAAGAATAATGTTCTTCGAATTTTCCAGGCTTTGATTGACAGCTCTTCATTGCTAATTTTTTCACAAGTCTAATGTTTGGCAGGTGAACAGAGATGGGTCAGAGGAGGGGACTGAGGAAATAAAACAAGGCAGGTGAAAACAGTACCATTTGGCAACGTGTGTTTAACAACAAAAAGCAAGAATTAAGTACAACCTGGGGAAAGTCTTTTAAAAATTGCTTCCAAAATTTCGAATAAGATGAATGAGTAGACTAGTGGCCCATAACTTTAACTGCAGATTAGATAGTTTGAATCAAATATGATAAAGAGAAGTAAGTATGTTCTTAGCAACCATAAAGTACAGAAACTATCTTATGCAAACAGTTTTGCTTGTCTCCAACTACTTATAAAGGGAAATACTCATGTTAACATTAATAAGACTTTATACTATCATACTTAAATCAAATTTTTAAATGAATTTTCTTGTAACAACTGTTCTTTATCTGCTACACAAAGGTATGGGGGAACACCCACTGCATTAAAACAAAGCATCTACAAATTGCTTTGCTTCTTTGTGAATGAACTATGTACGAGATTCTAGACTCTCTTGTGTTTGTTAAAGACAGCATAATATGTGCAATTGTCAGCCCAATATATGACATGGATACAATTAAAACAATGAAAATAGGCTGGAGCCTGGGTAGTCTGGTATAATATATTTTATTGCCCAAATTGTTTTGTGCTTTGGTATTTTAGAGCGATCTTGTACCCTACAAAACTCTTTGCTCAGTCTGCCAATGGGATGTGAGCAAAAATAATAGCAACAGCAAACTGAACTCTGAAGGTTGGCTTCATTTTAACACAACTTTATGGTATATTGCTATTTCAATGAAATAGTTGCTGAGTTTAGGTTTCCTCAGCTGAGTTTTGGAGTTGGGTTGTTATAATCTATTCCTCAAGAGGAGAAAAAAATGCATTTATAGAGGTTTAATGCAGATTGTCACATAGAACACAGAACTGGATCTTAGTTTTCCATTTTCCTTGAGCTACTATAACCAAGAAGAGAATATCTCCAGTGGCAAAAAAAAAAAAAAAAAAAAAAAAAAAAATGCAATATCTAAAAGGAAAAAATATTTAGATAAAAAAAAAAAAAAAAAAAAAAAATGCAGATTCATCATGGGCATAGTAGTTTGATATACAAAACAAACTGATTTTAAGCAAGAACATCTGTGCAAACAAGATTGTAAAAGGTAATTTCAAGGCTACAAAGGAAGAGAAAGTATGTTGATTGGATTTTAAAATAGGCATGTTAAATTTGCACACCTACTGAAATGTGAGGTGCGTGACATAATTTAATAAGTTTATTTGATGAAGATTTGCGAAACATCTAACTAGAAAAAAAAGTTCTTTCTTTCTTGTTTTCCAATTTTGATATTAGGGAATATGTGAGAAGTAAATAAATAAAAAGCAAATGTGAAAATGCCAATTTTTCAATTTAGACATTTGCTTGAGAGCCCACTCTATGCAAAGCATATAAGCAGAAGATGTATTTTACTATCACTTGGTTCCTCTGTCCAGAAAAGTATAATAAGGAAACATATAAGTAATTTATGGCATTCGTCAGGGAGAGGAAATTACGGGTTTTCTGAGAACACAGATTGGGGCAGGTAAATTATGCCTCCAAAATCTGGAAGGTTCCCCATTGTAAACACTTAATTTTGAAGGAAAAGTCAAGGCTATTCTATAAAGAAGATGTAGGTGGTTTCTAGGAGGAGAAGTTTTGTATACAGAGACACAAAGTTATTAAACAGCAAAAATATCTGTGAGAAACTGCAAGTGGCTAGTTATTCTGCTTTCTCTCAATATTCTTATTTCATGTGGTACAGAGAATGCTCAGAGTAAGTGTAAAGGCTGAAAAAATGTAGAAAATGGAGGGCGAATTCAGGCAGCACTAACATCTAACAGGAATGCAGAAAAAATGCCAGTGAGAGCAACTGAGAAGAAATGGTCAGAGAAGTAGGAAGATACAAGGGAATTGTGTCCCAGTAAGTCAGAGTAGAATAAGATACAAAAAAAGATGAAGTGCTCCATAGGGTCACATACTGCCACAAGATCAAATAGGTAAGAATAGAAGATCATAGCTGAACGTAAAAGTCAGAGGCCAGTGTTGGCCTTAAAAAAAAGAGCCTCAGTGAAGTACTGGTTTACAAAGTTAGGTTGTAGGATATTGAAGAAGGAACGGAAGGTGACAAACTGCAGACTTACATTTGGGAGATAATGGAATAGGTCAGGAGGGATTTGGGCATGTTAATATAATGTGGGGGACAGCCAGGGAGAGGAAAAAATAGAAAATGCCAGAGAAAGAGAGGGTGATTAATAGGACCGGTTTCTTGTAGATGCTGGAAGTGATAATAGAAAATGTTCCACTGGAAGGGTCAGCAATGGGACGGAAGAAGGGGAAACTTCTGCGCTTAAGAAGCAAGAGGCAGACAGCAGATGGGATATGTCTGTTTACGTTAGGGAAATATGTTTTCCCAAACTTTAAATTCAATACATAAAAACACATACAACAAACCAATCCCCTTCCTACCAAACCACAAATTGTGGAATTTTCATTTTTATTATTTTTTGTACACTTAACTGTTTGTTTGATTGAATAAATAATGATGCTGTCAGCTAATGTGTAACTTGTAAATTTTCTTTTAAACAATAGTTTATTTTTATCTAGTCTTAAAAATGCTAACTTTTCTTTGGATAACTTGTAGTTAGTTTTCTGCATTTGTTCTCAGATTCATATGTTCAAACATAAAAATAGCACAATAGTCCTGTCATAATGAAAATAAAATAAGCATTAAATTTTACCTTTTAGTATTAAAACGGAGCCATGCTGAATCTTTCAGGACTTTATAACCTACATACACATTTTATGGGACAACCCCAATCCATCTGAGTATTCCTGGAGCACCTCTGACTAAAACTTTCATTCCTAGCAACTTCTCTGCTTGAAAATGATCGAATGAAAAGCTCATTAATAATCTAAATATAAACAAATTGGCATAATTCAACACATATCTTAAATGGGCTCATATTTAATGTATACCAATAACACAACATAACATAACTATTGAAGACTAGTGAAAAATCAAGTGAATTTTCTTAAGCATTTACTAATTAAGATTTAAAAAATAAATTCATTAAATTTTGTTAAAAAAGAATCCTATAGTTTAGTAAACCAGGAATACTGTTCAACAGAAAAGAGAAAATCTATTACAAAACTAGATAATATATCCTCCAGCAAGTCTCTTAATCTCTCCTATAGTGATATTTTACATAGAAAATTTTAAGGTGATAAAGGCATTCTTCTTAATAATTCATGCCACTTGTATCTCAACCTTTTTGTTTAGGCAGCATAACCACTATGTAGAAGGTTGAATGAGCCGTGCTTTAGTTATTCTGAACCAATAATTAGGCAACAGCCTATTTGGAAAATGAATTAATATCCCTTCCAAATGCTACCAAGAAAAGTCAGATCTGACTTTTCAAAATTTCTGTGACTCTTCAGGATAACTGAGCTCAAACAAAAGCAAACAACAAACAAACAAATGCAACACCACTCAATATCATCAATGAGTTCTATTTTTAAGATATGTGATATTAAAAAGTAATTTAAACTATTTGGATCTCAGTTCTCAATATGTACATTGAGGAATTGAATGAAATTATATTTGTCTCCATCCTGAAATATCATAAATCATTTGGGTGCAAAACATTTATAATTCATGATAAAGTGAATTTTTCTAAAATGCAAGATAGAAGGATAATTCTAAGCTAGCAATTCTAATCAATGTGTCATCTACTTGTGTCCACTGTGGTCTGTTTTTATACTTCTTTTCCAGAATTATCAATAGATACAGGTCTTTATAAAAACTTTTGGGTTTGGATTAATTTTCCTGGAGTTCCCAATATTCTCAGAGTGCTGAAATACTTGTTGTCTGAATAAGGTTATTTATGTTAGCTCTATAAAGGCTTATGTGTTGGGGAGCTTTGCATCATTCACAGAAATGTTCTGTGAGGGGCCTGGTCAGCTGGGAAGGGACGTGGAGCAAGTGCGGTTGGAGAAGTAAGTAAGGTACAGATTACCCATATGTATGACCTACAGTACTAGCAAAAATAAAAATCAATTTTGTAAATTTTTAGGAAAACTGACAGTATTTGCAATTCAATATATTATTAGCATACTGAGTAATATATAATCTTCCTTTCCATAAAAAATGTAACTGAATGTTATGGTAAGTTTAAACATATAAAAATAAAACAAGAAAATAAATGTTGGAAGGAAAATGTAATTTATTTATGATGGGAAGAAAACAGATGAGATCATATCTATGAACAAACCAGGACAATAGTTGGGGCAGGGGCACTATTAGGTTCATGAGAGAGCTATCCACAGAATAGCTGGGCCATGAGGTTTCATTGTGCCCAGCTAAAGTCTTTAATAACTGATTTTGAATAGAGTTAAGTAATAGCCTTAGGGAAGGTCCTGATGGAGTACTTGGTCTGAATAAAGAAGCCCACCAGACCCTATCTTTTAACTTTCATCACAGATCCAATGAGGAAACACCAGAGTTACCAACACCAAAGGGAGTAACACTTAAACACTCCACCTCTGGATAAAACAGGGGTGATCTAAATATGGGTAGCAAATTGTTGACTATGACTTATGAAGAGAAACTTCTATAAGATTCATCAACTATAGACTGAATGTTTATTCAATCTCAGGTTCATATGTTGAAATTCTAATCCCCAAGGTGACGGGGGTTAAAATTCTTATAAAAGAAACTACAGACAGCTCCCTTGCTTCCTGCCACATGAGATTGTAGTGAAAAGACAGCCAAACACCAAATTTTTGGCACCTTGATCTTGGATTTCTAGCCTCCAGAACTGTGAGAAATAAATTTCTGTTACTTGTAAGTTAGCAGTTTATGGTATTTAGTTATAGCGGCTTGAAAGAACTGAGACACTGTGTACTTGACAGAGCCCAAAGTGAGTTCTCCCACAGAAGATAAAAGACTGAATTTTAAAATAAATAAGAAAAGTAATTTAAAAAACCAATAAACAAAAGATCTTGTATATTAATTATTTAAACTAATTCAAAGAACTTTGGATAAAATAAACTGCTATGACTACACCATTATTTGAGGGGAACAAAAACAAGAGAGAGAAGACCAACTGAATAAAGAGAACAACTAACACCAGAAAAAAAAATAAAAGTAACATAAACAGCAGAAAAAAAACTAAAACACAATTCTAAGAAGTATCTTTAGTGATACTGAAGAGAATATTGCTCTCACAAAACAAGAAATTCAATAGAAAACGTTAAAGGAATCAGAGAACATGTAAAATTTCTCAGAAATTAGCAAACTAATATTGAAATAAAAATAAAATGGCTGCCTGATAAAGTAAGTTGAATACCAAATTAATAATCCAGAAAATAGAGAATAAATTGTTGCTACCAGATCACAGTGAGAAAGAGATGGGAAATACGACCAAAAGATAAAAAGAAATTTAGGGTAGAATTAGAAAGTTTGAAATCCAAAATATACTAATAGTGTATATTAAATTAAAACACATGAAAAATGGGTAATGATTGCAGTAGTATTATAAAAAATGTCTTAAGCAAAAGGCATAGATATACAGATTGATAAAATCACTGTGTGCCAAGCAGAGTGAGCAGAAACAGTATACACCTTGATACATCCTGACAAAAAAAAAAGATCCTTAATTTGGTATTTTGGTAGTCATTTATTAGCCCTAAAATACATTATATCCAAGTGCAATGAAGAAATTCCAAAAGCTTTAAGATAATCAAAATGAGGTTGATACCAAGTCTTTTTTGGTGCTTGTGATTGCTAGTTGACAATGAAGCAAAATATTAAAGTTCTATGAAAAAAATCCCTACAGCTAGAACTTTATTGCCAACTCTGTCAGGCCATTAAATGGGTCCCCTTAGATTCCTTACACCCATATGTAGTCCATCACAGTAATCTTAGAAACACATCAGCTAGGCACACCTCAAGCTGGAGTCTGCTCACCAATTCCAGACTGGAATAAAGGAAAGAGGTCTGCTTTCCTCAATTGCTTCCTAAAACAGGTGATGGAATCTAAAAGTGCAGATGAGTTCTCTTCCCTCAGGACAAACTTTGACTAAGGGAAGAAATGAGACAAGAGGAAGAGCCTAATAATAAAATTGCCCCCACTTCTTTCTTCTGATGGCCTGTTTTGAGTCACAGTTTGATGTACTTGCAAAGCCAGCATCTGTGTATCTTTGCTGCTAGTTATGACGAATATGAATTTGCTTTTTATTCCTTCTTGCTGTCTGGGGTTGCATTTGCACGTAAGTCTTGGCTCATGCTCTATGTTTTCTGGGAAACTTGATCCAAGACACAAGCCTATTTATCAATTGTGACATCAAATAATTTTATGTAAGAAAGCACCTATAGTTTTATGCTTTGCACTTTGATTTTTTTAAAGAGTGCTTTTGAGGAGAAACTATACCAAAGCACCAACAGCAACAACAAAAATTAAAGAAAAAAAAAGACGTTCTGTTTGGAAAATAGTGAAAATAACTCTAAAATGCAAAGAAAGGAAATGCCAGTTAGCCAACTGTTTTACATACATAAAGCACATTTGATATTAATTATTATAGGAAGTCAGAGAAGCCCATGAAAATATCTTCAAGAATAAAATATTTTAATTATACAAACAGTATTCTAATCTGGCATATTTTAGTAAATAAAAGAAAGGTGGTTTATAACTTAGAGATTAATAGAAATTTGTACATGACTCCAACGTTTTGGAACACAAAATGGCATGATTTTGAGTAATGTGTGGAGTATATTTTAAAATAATAGATTGACACCTAATGTTTAATAATTATTTTCAAGTATCGTAGTTTTAGGGGCATGTGTCACATTTGTATTATTTTGTGTCAAAATGCTAGTTGAGGTAGTATGTATGATAATATATTACACTGTTTACTATATATTATTTCAGAAAGAACCAGTAGAAAAATTAAAGAATAATAATGGTGGTTGTAGAAAAGGAATAATCTGTTATGGGTCTTTGTGGTTAGAATTAAAGAACAGAAATCAAATATGAAAAGCTCTGAGATGTTAAAAATATTTTATAATAACTGAGGTCAGAAAATACAGAGAGAAAACAAAGTAGAGGGAGGCACAGGCACACCAATTTTCTCATCACATCGCAGAGCCTCTACACAGAGAGTAACAAGTTAATGTAACTAAAACTAAACTCATGAATCAATAAATTAAAGTATAATCATATTATTGACAGGTTTAGAGATAATAACTAAAAGAATTTAAAATAATAACGTAAAAATCAGGAGGTGCACCTGCATATGGAACATATTCTAATATGAACCATATTCTTGACCAAAAAACAAATCTCGATAAATTCCAAAATTTGAAATCATACTGATATGGTTTGGATTTGTGCCCCCGCCCAAATCTCATGTCAAACTGTAACTCCCAATGTTGGAGGAGGGGCCTGCTGGGAGATGATTGTATTATGGGGGCAGATATCCCCTCCCCTTACTGTTCTCATGATAGTGAGTTCTGACAATATCTGGTTGTTTAAAAGTGTGTAGCATCCCCATCTTTCAGCTCTTCTTCCTTTCTGAACCATGTAGGACATGTTTCCTTCCTCTTCACCTTCTGCCATGATTGTAAGTTTCCCTGAGTCCTCCCTAGCCATGCTTCCTGTACAACCTGTACAGGAACTATGAGTCAGTTAAACTTATTTTCTTTATAAATTACCCAATCTGAGGTGTCTATTTAGAGCAATGCGAGAACAGATTAATACTCATACCAATTACACATTCAGACCACGGTAGAACAAAAATACAAATCAGTACCAAGAGGATCCCTTAAAACCACACAATTACATGGAAATCAGAAAACTTGGTCCTGAATGATTTTCGCGTAAGTAATGAAATTAAGGTATAAATTTTAAAAATATTTGAAATAAATGAAAACAGAGACACAACATACTAGAATGTCTAGGACATAGCTAAAGCACTGCTAAGAGGAAATTTTGTAGTGCTAAATACCTACACCAAGAAGTTAGAAAGATCTCAATTACCAATCTATCGTTGCACCTGGAGGAAATAGAAAATCAAGAAAAAATTAAACCCAGAGCTAGACAAAGAAAAGAAATAACAAAAATCAGAGCATAACTGAATGAAATTGAGATCCAAAAATCCATACAAAGTATGAGCAAAACCAAACTTGGTTCTTTGAAAGGACAAACAAGATTGATAGACCAGTACCTAGATTAGCAAATAAAAATAAAAAAGATCCAATTAAGCACAACCAGAAATGACAAAGGTTATATTACAGCAAATCCCACAGAAATACAAAAAAAACCCTGAAACTATTATGAACACCTCTATGCACAAAATGTAGAAAATCAAGATGAAATGGTTACATTTTTAGAAACACACAACCTCCCCAAACTGAGTCAGAAATATATGAAAACACTGAATAGACAAATATTGATTTCTGAAATTGAATCAGTAATAAAAATCCTACCAACCAAAAAGAGCCCTTGGACTAGACGGATTCACAGCTGAATTCTACGAAATGTACAAAGAAGGACTGGCACCAATCTACTGAAACTATTCAAAAAAACTGAGGTGGAATGACTCCTCTCTAACTCATTCTATGGAGCTAGAATCATGCTGATACCAAAATCTTGCAAAGGCACAACAAAAACAACAAAACACTACAGGCCAATATCCTCGATGAGCACAGACCCAAAAATCCTCAACAAAATACTAACAAATTGAATCCAGCAGCACACCTAAAAGTTAATTCACCACAATTAAGTAGGTTTTATTCTTGGAATGCAGGACTGGTTCAACAAACACAAATCAATACATTTGACTCACCACATAAACAGAATTAAAAACAAAAACTATACGATTATCTCAATAGATGCAGAAAAAGCATTTGATAAAATTCAACATCCTTTCATGATTAAAAAAAAAAACACTCAACTAACATAGGCACTGAAGAACATACCTCAAAATAATGAAAATATATGACAAACCCACAGCCAATCTATGACAAACCCACAGCCGATATCATACAGAAGGGGCAAAAGCTGGAAGCATTCTACTTGAGAACTAAAGTAAGACAAGCATGCCCACTCTTACTACTTCTATTCAACTTAGTATTGGAAATCTTAGCCAGAGCAATCAAGAAAGAGAAAGATATAAAATGCATTCAAATAGTAAAAGAAGAAGTCTAATTATCTCTTTATTGATGATATGATTCTGTACCTAAAAAACCCTAAAAACTCTGCCAAAAGCTCTTAGAACTGACAAAAAAACTTCAGTAAAGTTTCAGGTTACAGAATCTATGTACAAAAATCAGTTGCATTTCCAGGCACCAATAATGTTCAAGCTGGGAGCCAAATGAAGAACACAATCCCATTTACAGTATCTGCACACACATACATGCACACAAAAATCCTAGTAATTCTGTTCAAGCTGAGAGCCAAATGGAGAACATAATCCCATTTACAATATCTGCACACACACACACACATCATATTAATTAATCTAACCAAGGAGGTGCAAGATCTCTACAAGGAGAGGTACAAAACACTGCTGAAAGAAATCATAGATGATACAATGGGAAAAAACATCCCATGCTCATAGATCGAAAGAATCAATATTGTTAATATGGTCATGTTGCCCAAAGCAATGTACAGATTCAGCACTATTCTCATCGAACTACCAATGTCGTTTTTCACAGAATCAGGAAACATGATTCTAAAATTCACATGGATCCAAAAATGAGCCCAAATAACAGAAGCAATCCTAAACAAAAAGAACAAAGCTGGAGACATTTCCTAACTTCAAACTATTCTACAAGGCTACAGTAACCAAAAGAGCATGGTACTGGTGCAAAAAAATAGACACATAGATAGATGGAACAAGAGAGAAAACTAGAAACAAAACTGCACATCCACAAACATCTGATCTTCAGCAAAGTACAATAACAAGCAATGAAGAAAGGACTCTCTGTTAAATAAACGGTTCTGGGAAAATGATCTAGCCATATGCAGAAGAAGATAACCCCTACTTTTACTGCTTTTAACTATAAAAAATTTGCCCAAGATGGATGAAATATTTAAATGTAAAACCTCAAACTATAAAACCACAGAGAAAAAAACCTGAAAACACCATTATGGACATAGGCCTTGGCAAATAATTTATGACTAGGCCCTCAAAAGCACTTGCAACAGAAACAAAAATGGACAAATGGGACCTAATTATACTAAAAAGTTTCTGCTCAGCAAAAAGAAACTATCAACAGAATAAACAGATAATCCACAAACTGGGAAAAAATATTCACAAACTATGCATTCAACAGAGTTAATATCCATAATCAATAAGGAACTTAAACAATTAATCAAGCAAAAACCAATAACCATATTAAAAATGGGTAAAGAACAGGAACAGACACTTCTCTAAAGATGACATACAAGTTGCCAGCAAACACATGAAAAAATGCTCAACATTGTTCATTATAGAGAAACACGAATCAAAACCACAATAAGATACCACCTCACACCAGTGAAAATGACTATTAAGTAGTCTAAAAATTACAGATGTTGTGAAGGTTATAGAGAAAAAACTGCTTATATGCTCTTGGTGAAAATGTAAATTAGTTTAGCCGTTATGAGAAGCAGTTTGGAAAATTCTCAAATAACTTAAAACAGAACTATAATTTGGTCCAACAATCCCATTCCTGGATGTATATCCAAGGGAAAATAAATCATTCTACCAAAAAGATACATGCACTCTTATGTTTATCACAGCACTTTTCACAATAGCAAAGACATAGAATCAAACTAGACGTCCATCAGTGGTGAGTTAGATAAAGAAAATGTGGTACATTTACACCACGGAACACTACACAGCCATAAAGAAGAATGTCTTTACAGCTTTGTAATATTCCCTGGTGTAATGGTTGTGTAGTATTCCACGTCCTTTGAAGAAACATGGATGCAGATGGAGGCCATTATCCTAAGTGAATTAACACAGGAACAGAACATCAAATACCCTATGTTCTCATTGATAAATGAAAGTTAAATATTGAGTACACATGGGCATAAAGGCGGAAACAACAGAGAATGGGGGCCACTAGAGGGGGAAGGGTGGGAGGGAGAAAAGGGTAAAAAAACTACCTGGCAGGTACTAGGCTCATTACCTGGTGACAGGATCATTTATACACCAAACCTCAGTGACACAATTTACCCAGGTTACAAACCTACATATATACCTCCTGAATCTAAAATAAAATGTAAGGAATGAAACAGGTTTCAAAACCACAATAGCAACTAAAATATCAGGAGTTGGATGTGGGAAAAAATTAGTAAGTAGTATAATTTTGCAAATTATCTTATTTTTTAAAATGTGAGTTAAAATATATTTCTGAAAATAAGTTGATAAACAGATATATAAATTTTCATTTATATTTATGGTTAAAATGAGATAATAAAACCAAAATTGCTTAAAAACAATTATTCCAGAAGTACGAGGCTGGGCAAAATAGGAAGGATATGTAAGATTTTCTTTAAATATTATTTAGTTTTGAGTTAGTTTTAAAATTAAACACAAAATTCCTTCGTTTTCTAAACTAAATAAAATGACCTCATTTTCTGAACTAAGAAGAAACATTTACTATCTTGGTCATCTGGTGATTGGATTGGGAAAAGGGTTTAATGGAAAGAGATAAAGTTTGATGGCATTTTGATAATTAAGGTGAGAGATGTTAAGAATCTGAAATTTAAAAAGTAGCAGTTTGTTCATGTGTAGATTAAAAGTTTTATAGATATGAAGTGAGAACATATTTGATAATCAGAAGTTTGAAATACAAACTAATAATCCAAAGATACTTTTTCATTTTCTATCATGACAGGCTTGAAGGTCTCTGTGCCATCATCCTAGATGAATAAGGGATTCACCAGGAAGAATGTATATTGATGTATTGATGGTGGTTATGAGGGACACAAAGTAAATAGTTCAGTTTTATCTTAGCTAGTTTTGACCTTTGAAACTTGAAATATCTCTGAGCATTTAAGCAATGAAGCAATTGAATATATGATTCTGGAATTCAGATCTTATTTTAAGATATACATTTGATGGTCATAAAATATTTGTGGATATTAAAATCTAAACTAATGAAGGAAATCACTTTTAGTGAAAATGTGATGTATTTAAGAAGAGTTAAGGCCGGGCGCGGTGGCTCAAGCCTGTAATCCCAGCACTTTGGGAGGCCAAGACGGGCGGATCACAAGGTCAGGAGATCGAGACCATCCTGGCTAACACGGTGAAACCCCGTCTCTACTAAAAATACAAAAAACTAGCCAGGCGAGGTGGTGGCGCCTGTAGTCCCAGCTACTCCTCGGGAGGCTGAGGCAGGAGCATGGCGTGAACCTGGGAGACGGAGCTTGCAGAGAGCTGAGATCTGGCCACTGCACTCCAGCCTGGGTGACAGAGCGAGACTCCGTCTCAAAAAAAAAAAAAAAAAAAAAAGAAGAGTTAAGTACAGAGCACTGAGTGACACCTACTTTTGAATAGATGGGCATAAAATAGTTACCCTACGTGGTAATACACTTTGAACCAGTGATCATAGAAGGAAGCAGGAAGTCACTCCTGGTTTCAAAACTTGGAGGGAAAAAAGACCGTTGAACAGAAAATAAAGTTACATGAGACAAACAGAAAGAGTGAGAGATATCCAATGTTTTTGGCTTGTTATTGATTGATTATATGGATTGTCATTGGAATGACCAGACATTCACTGGTGCAAGAAAAACATGTGTTGACAAAGTAAATAGGAAGAACACAAAGTGCTTGATTTTGAAAATTATAAAATATAGAAACAATAGAAATGGTTATCTATTTATATGCTGAAGAAAAGAAAGCTAATGCTAATTGAGGACAGGAATTTAAATTACATAAGTGAAAACATGAAGAAATTAAGCCTACAGGAGACCAGGAAGGTAACATTTGACCCACATGTCCAAGAATCACCTGGACTAATAGGACATGTCTTTTTCTCTGAGACTCATAGGAAAGAAGTGTGTATATTATTGAGTGGATAATACTTTGTAGTTTTTCATTTGAAACAATTTATCTCAAATATCTTACATATTCTTAATTCTACTGAAGACAATAGCAAGTGTTAAGTCATGCGAAAGACGATTTGGAATTGCAATGATTGAATAATGTGGTAACAGATATGTCAAATGTCTAGGATAGTTTCTCTGGCAAATGGGAAGTGAAATTACCTAGTATTAGGTTTGAGGAATTCTGAGCTAATAATCTGGTTGCGATTATGAACATATATTGTTAGTGACAACTTGACAGACCATGAAATTTGTACTGTAGCATGCTACAGTTCAGCTGTTGGAGTGGGAAAAATGAGATTGTTCTAGAGCCTGCTTTTGCAGGACCAGTGTGGTGAGAAGAAGCCAAGGATTTAAGGACACTGAGAGGAAAGTGGTATGTGAATGTCTTGCAGGTTATAGTTTGAAGATGGATGGAAGCCAAATGAGAAATGTTGATGGATTGAGAGAAAATAAAGAGTTGAAACACTGACAATTTTCTACAAGTGGAAGAGATGCTCTGATAGTAAGGAATTAAAGATAAAAGATTCAGGTGAAGCAATAAAATAAATAGCATTTATTATTCCAGACCAAGAATGTTTCCTGATGTTCATTATATTGAGGAAATGGTCATCAGAATGGGTAACAGCAGTTGAGTGAAGATTAATTGTGTTAGTGTTTCAAAGTGAATACATTTGGGGATGGCTGTATTGGATGGGTTTTCTACCAAGATGCTGAAAGCTCTTAAGATTTAAGTAAAATGATATATGGAAACTTTCTTGACACACAATTGGTATTCAGCAAATACTCCCTTGAGTGTGATAAAATGACTTTCAAGTATTAAATCGTCCCAAATAGTAAATGTTGTAGAAATGTATATTAGTCTTCTACTAGTATCTTAATATCAGTTGAGAAGAAACCTACAATTCAGGGAAAACATCTGTATCTACCCTCTCAAAATGGAGTGGAAAGAAAAAAATACTCAAAAATTTAGTTGAAGGAATGAACATTTTGCTTACAGTAATTAATTTATGCAAAGAGTCTAAAAGCTACTGCTTGCCAGATTTCCTGCCATTTTTTTACCTGATTTTAATCTTGTAGAAGTAACTTTAATTCAATTTTAATTTTAGCCTGAAATTAG
>NW_016814078.1:1021741-1036854 GCF_001698545.2 Rhinopithecus bieti
AATAAAACAAGATTTTATACATTCAAAGGAAACCCCATGTGAATCTTTTCGTGAATATGTTCTTTACATTTTACGTATTTCCCAATGTCTCTTACTTCTACTTTTCAATCACACATATGTTGATCATTAAAATGTGTAATGCATTCTAATAATCGTACTTTGTATTGTTCAAGCTAGAAGAACAGAATAAAAGTTATATTGCAAATGACTACACGTACTGCTATGAAAGTTTAGAGCATTTTTTTATTCAAACTTGTAATTATTTGACTTTGACCATTTAAATCACTATTGAGAAAATGGGGTGGAAGATTAAAAATTATCTGATACATTTATACTGCTTAAACAACAAACAATTCATGTCGTTCAGAAGAAAATTATACCTGTCTTCTTAATAGCAGGCTGGGTCCATGAATTATTCAGATGACGGGCCAGATGCTGTCACTTAATGGACATAGCCTATACTGGTAGTTTTTCAGAGAGAGCCATAGGGAGTAAGGGTTCATACTCAATGAGGATGCCATTATTAAAGTACCATTTGCCCCTTAACTTCTTTCACTCCCTTACTTCCATTTTAACACATAAATTCATTGTACCTTTCTTTATCTGTTGGATTCTGAGAATTTTAGTCCCAACGACAATTTTTCAAATGTTATCAGTGATTGAAAACAAGTGGTTGTAATGAAAGTAGATTTGCAATCTTCAGTCTAGCATTTATAGTTTTGAATGCTATAATTATGAAACCATCGTGTGTGTGCTTTCACAATATATTATGACAGAAGTTTGCATTCCACGTAAAGATTATTCCCCAGGATAAGAATTTAAAACACGATTTTTCTCCTTTCTCTCTTCACCATATTCCAAATTAGAGTTTGGCCCAAAATAAGCCAATGAGGAATTTAGAAGAAATGTCCATTCACCACAAGTAGCCCATTAGCATTTCTGTTGCTACTGATGTGTTGCTCCGTAACTTTGCCCACTGATAAAAAATGCTTACTGTGGAGTAGATGGGGGTATGGTAGTGAGGTAAGGGTCTCAACACATATTCATAAAGCAAGCGTGGTGTGCATGCTTCTATAAAGGAATAGCTGTGATATTAGGCCCTTTACCCACCAGACACTTTAAAACATGACGTTTTTTATCATCCTATTTCAAATGTTTACTCTAGTAACGAGCACTGTCAAGTGCAAAATGTAGTGGGACTAACCTCAGTGTTGTTAGAGAACTATCATTTCATATACATGTCATGTTCTCATGGAGAGTGGTTGGGTGAGTGTTTGACTTCTTTCTCATTGAACTTCCATAGGCAATGATCATTTAAATTGTCCTTTTATTCACTGATGTGTTTAAAAGGATAATTCAAAGACAGAGTTAATAGTGAAACTCTCTAGTATAGAATGGATTAACTCTCAGGCAGTTTTTTTTTTTATATATATATTCTATGGGCTCAAATGCTGGTAAACCATGTACTTTTGTTTTTTTTGTTTGTTTGTTTTCGTGCCCACTTACTAATTTTTTTTTAATTATCTGGAGCAAACTGAGGAGAAACAATTTAAAAGAGAGAGAGAAAAAAGAAACTATATATTTTACTGCATAGCCTTTCTGTGTGGTAGATTTTTGGGACACAGATTCACAATGTTCACTTTTAAAGTTCATCTGATTTTGTCTACAATATTTTTACCTTGAGAATTTCCCAGTTTAGTTAAAGATGTAAATGCAATCCCTGCCTTTCTGCATGTGTTTTTTTGTGTGTGTTGTTTGCTATCTCTTGCGCTAATACACATTTAAATTGCTTCCAAACTCGTGTTAATGAATACATAAATCATGTGGTAGAATTGAAAAGAAAACTCCAAAACTGAAGAAGGTAAACTTGTGCTAGAATTTCATTCCCACAATAGAGAAAACCCACCTTTTCTCTTGTTCTACCATGAACACTCTTTCCAGATTCTCCCAAGCACTCTGTCTTCTTTCTCCTAGTTTTCCTCATAAGATGGGCAAACCCAGCATCCTGAGTATCCCCGGGTAGGCTGTGCCATCTGGTGTCATTAAGAACAAGGAAGCACTGTTCATCCGGGAGAGCAATCAGACATTTTATGCTGCTGCAGCTGTCATCCCAGCATTGTGGCGTTCTGCCATCATGGCTGCAGGGGATAACTTTGGCTCTAGGAGGACTGGCATCCCTGGAAGAGGATGACATCTCACACACAGAGCACCTCCCCCCCTACTCCCCAACCCTTGCTTTGGACAGCTGGTTCCAACACTTGGCAGATGGATACAGATCACAATGAAGTCTAGTCAACCAACACAATTTCTCAGTTTGAGGATTCTGGTTCTTTAAATTTTGGAAACCTCACCAAAACTGATTTGATCTTCTTGTTCCCAATATAGCTTAGCCATTGACAAGTCACAGAGATCCTAAGGTCCATTGCATGTCAAAACTTCAGTTCTCTATCATCTCCCCAGGCTCCTAAGTTGGCTTGAGCTTTGAGATGACATTGCTGTCCAACTGTACATGGCAGGCTTAGGGACTTGGTTTCCTTAATTTCAGGACTTCCTCAAAGGTGCAAAATTAAGGAGAGAGAGCAGTTATGAAAGTGGTGTTTAGGGAGAAAATCTTAAAACTCCTACCACCTGGGCAGTCAGAGACACATCTGGGTTCCAAAAGTGCAGAGTAGGAGCTTCCACAACGGGAATTCTTTCCAACAGATGACACAATGTTTAGAATATGTGATTGCTTCTTTGTCAAAACAATTTTTAAGCAATTAAGACTTACAGAGCTTTCTGCTTACTATCAATTAAGAGATTCTAGCCTCTTCTTTGTGACCTCACTTTAAAAATAAGATACAAATGCTGAATATCCCCACATCTTACAGTCCCTATGGAGTAATGGTACTTATTCAAAGGCTCTCAAGCCCCATGTGGCTCTTGCATAAGCTTTTCAAGTCCTCTTATTTTCATACAAGAATACTGTATTATTCTAGACTCCACAGGGATGACGTAATCTTGTGGCTCCAGGGGAAGCAGTGATTGCAAATGAGGCCAGAGTTAGATGACACAGAGACACTGCATATTAAATCAGGAGGCTGTCCCAATTCCAGAATTAGACACTACTGTTAAGAAGAAATGAGAAATATACATCTGTGCATGGGTAGCTCTTTGTATACAGGGCTGTAGTATTTTGTGAATATCAGTTGTTTTACTGGATGTTTCTCTATAGTTGATAGTTATGTAACTTGAATAATATAAACCCTGTGTAATTACTTTATCTGTTAGACAAATATGTAGATTTTGTTGATTAGATAAATCATAAAGTAGGTAATCTTTCACTTCGGAAGCTATTTAAATAAAACTCAGTTCATGTGATCAAGTAAGACCATTGATTTTTTTTTTTCTTTTAAATTGTGAAGCAAATAAGAAGAGAAGATAATTTGTTTTGCAGGTCTAATTGCTGGCTATGTGATGTAGGAAAATAGAATAATTTCTCCTAAGATGACAGATTAAATAATTGAAAACAAATTTAAATTCATTACACTAAAACAAGAAACTTATAGCAAAAAAAATCAGAAATGAAAGCATTTTGGAATTCCTAATGGTTCTGAGAAATCTCAAGGTACACTGCATAGACTGTGGTTCTCTGTAGATGATGGCTGTTGTACTGCTCAGTATCTTTTACCTTTTCTCTTTTTTTCTTTCTTTTTAAATTTCAGTCTGAAAGTAGACTTTTCAACCAGAACAAGTTACATCCGAATGAAAGTACTCTTGAATCAAAATGTCCACAATTTACTTTCAGAGAATTTGAATCTCATCATTTATATGTTCAAGTTTTCTGTCCTTTCTCACAGAAAAAAACAGTTAGCTATGGATACAAACAACACTTTTATATGAAATCAAAAGACTTATTTTTCCCCACCTTTTATTTGCACCCCTCACTTGGTCCTCAAAAATGACCTTTCTCTGCTAGACAACCTTCAAGACTGATAGGTTGGATATTTCCTGCTAGTAAATTTTTCAGAAGACAGAAACGTTTTATTTATAAGAAACTGTTTATATTTTATTATTTCCAATTTTTATTCAGAAGAAGATACAAGCAATTAATTTGACTATTTAAATTTAACAGTTAAGGCATGAATGGTTGGTTAAAAGATTTGCTAAGAGGAGATTGGTGTTTATTTGGATTCCCATTGATAAAAAATTTTCAAGTAATAGAAATCCAGTGAGAATAAATTAAGCAAAACAAGTGAGTAATGTTTAAATGATGTAATTTTTTAAAATTTATAAGATTACAGGTGTGTCTCATGCAACTTAAGTACAGAAATGTAACCTAGATTCTTAGCAGCAATAGGAGAATATCATCAAGGTGAGAGATAACATTTATTCTTTATTTTTCATCTTTCTCTCTCTTGATTTATTCTGTCTTTCTATAAGATTCCTCTGCTTTTCATTCTACATGAGAAGCAGAAGATAATCACTTCACTGTTTTCAATTTAACTCTTCTTTCAATAAGCCAGTCTAGAATAAACTACAATGCCTTAGCACAGTTTAAAATTGCCAGATGATAAAATCTAATTGAGCTTTTGGAGTGGGGTCCAACCCTGGTCTCTTCATCAGTGGCTGAGTGCAGGGAGTGTTTATAGTAGGCAAACGTACCTGTGCTCTAGAGAGCCCAAAGGAACTAGGCAGACTCTCCCTGCTCCCCAAGTTTCCTATTACTTAAAATCCAAATAGTACTAGACATAATTTATTTGTACAGCTAGAAGAGTGGCTAACTCATGCTCAGATTAAAATCCATGTGCAAGCTATCCTTGAAAACATTAATATTAACTTGGCTTTCTCCATTCAATCTAAATATAATGACACGTAAACTCCAGAGAGATAGGTGTTAGTGTTCTGGTCAGTGTCTTATCTTTTCTGAAATACATGGACCCACAAAAGAGAACTTCATATCACTAATCATTTCATGTATCATTACAGAAAATCAAGATACAGTCTCAATTTAAATTTAATTTAGCTTTAAGATATACACTTTTTCTTCCAATGTAGTACCTGTTGAATTACTGACAAAAATGTATGTAGAAATCCCTAATAATAGTCCTTATAGTAGTTCACTCCTTGTGAAATTCAAATAAACTTTGCTTTAAAACTCCATTATAATCTCTTTATTCTCTTGACAATAATGTATTCATCCTCTAATATGTACTAGGCACAATTTTTGTGACTTTTTTCAGAAATGTTTAAAATAAAGCCCAATCCACATGAAGTTTACACTGAAGTGGAGGGTGATGGACTAGAGAAATATAAACTTGTAAATAAACAGAGTTCATTAAGTGATGATAAACACTGGGAAGAGGCCTAAAGCAATTTAGAGATTTGGAGCAACAATATGGGTGAGGTGTTATTGATATAGGAGGGTCAGGAACTGCCTGTCTGAGTAGAGAGCTGGAGTAAGCTGGGAATAGAGTCAAAGGGATCTCAGTTAACAGCATGGACAAAGGCCCTGCAGCAGGACAGTATTTGTTGTTGAGGGGAACTGAGACCAGTGTGTGTGGGAGTAGACTGAGTGAAGGGAAAAGAGAGTGGTGGGAGATGAGTGTTGAGATGGTAATAGGAAGGGAAGGGGCTTTAAAAACTATAGTATGTGGAAAGTACTTTGGAATTAATGAAGTGTGTGAAAAAAAAAAAAAAGGATTTTGAGCAGCAAAGTGACACAATATAACTAATGTTTGACTAACAGCCTTTAGTGGAGCTAGCTTAATGATGCCAGTTAGGTCTTTGAACTACTCAGAAAGTGCAGGTTAGAGATGATGATGGTTTGGAGTAAGCAAGAATAGTGAAGATTGCAAGGAGTTTTTAGTTTCTATTTAAAAATGTTTCTGATAAAAGTGGTTGTGGGATCTCCTGAGGTTCCCCTACCATCTTGTGTTCTGACCGAAAATCGCAAATCACTCAGTGCCTTGAGTGCTCTGTGATCCAGCCAGGTGCAAGTTTTCCCAGCAGGCTTGAAAGTTCCGAGGCACTGATAAAGGCATTTAGGTTGTTGTCTGAAACAGTGAAAGAAACTGGTCCAGGCCCTGTGCCAAATTCCTTCAACTCTCATCAAAACTCCATACTCTAATTTCCTTGCCATGGACATACCGAGGGAGACTAAATCCCTTTTTTCTTGCCCTCTGTAGAGCGGAATGCTGCAGTACTCTGTAAGTCTCCTTAATAAATGCTTTGGTCTAATTGCCTGGTGCTTAGCAATCTTTCTTTGGATCCTAATCAGACCCATCTCAGGATGGTTTGGGGCACTCCCTTGTGGGAACTGCCCTGCTGCTGACTTTGGGTGACTCCAGCCACTGTAGGTTCAGTAGGATGAAATAGTGTTGCAGGGTGTGTGAGGGAAACAACGTGCATGAGGATATGCAATCGGGAATTTCAGCTTGAGCTACTAGTAGAAAAGAAATTGTATTTACTGAGATGAAAGAAAACAAGTACAGAACAGGTTTTGAAGAAAGTGGAGAAACCTGTTGGATTATAGCTGGCACTTCAATTTGTAAGCAAGTGCATATATCCTTATAAACAATATTACAGTGAATAATCTATATTTGCAATGAACATTTGTGGAAAACAATAGGACTTAAACACTGTAAGTGGCAATTGACATTAATAGCTATTAGAAAAATGCATTAGGAAACTTTTATTTTTTTAAGATTTAAAATGCTACTTGTAATGTCATTGCTTAAAATGAAGTACCCTGATGAGGAAAGTGAATGGTTTTTTGTTTGTTTGTTTGTTTGTTTTCACATTCAGGAATCTAAGAAAATGTAAGCTTTAAGTTGTTTGTCTTAGTTTTTCTTCTGAACTCTATAAATAAATTCGGATTTGTTTTTTCTTTTCATTAGGACACCTGCATTTTACTTACGCCTTCTTGATATAAAAGATCTCTCCTTCAGAGTGAATGCAGCTTTCCTTTGCTCTTTTCTCTCAATGCTCCAGGGTCTAAAGTGATTTAGGGACCAGGTAGGTAACACAAGAGAGAGTGGTGGGGTGTCTACTAAACTGTGGACAGATAGAATGTGTGGCTGTGAGTCAGGTTTAGTCAATTGTTGTCATTTACAGAATAGGGGCACATACTGTAGCCAGGCCTTCTAATTTTATAAAAGAAAATAAATCTGTATATTAAAATCTATATAGATTTTATATGAATCTATATATAAATTTATATTTTAAAATCTAATATAAAATATATGGTAGATTTTATATAAAATAGATTTAATAAAACATATATTTACATCTATATATTAAAATCAAATCTATTTATATGATGATATTTTAATATATAGGTTTTATTATATATATAAATGTCCTCAATATTTAAATGTTAGCACCGTTTTAAAAACATTGTTAGACCAAAACAAAACACGCTAAATTCAGTCTCTGATAAGTCAATTAGTAGTACCCACTGTAAATTGGTACCTGCATTTACTCCTAGCCCCTCACAGAATATTGATTCCCTCAGGACTGCTATCAATATTCATTGTACATTACCAAAAAAAAAAAAAACCTTCCTGATTAAATGTATTCTCATTAATAGGTGAATGGTTTATCAATTGTACTTCAATACACTTCTAAAGCTATGATTTCATTAAAGTTGGTGTCCTAAATTAATAGGCCTTTCTCGTTTTCTCCTTCTTCTTCTTAGGCAATAATCTTAAAGACCAGGTTCTTTGGAAGCTAGTGTTGCTAAATTTTTCTTAAAAGTAAGCAGTTCTGTTCTCATTCTGCTTTTCAATTTTGCCTTCCAGGCAAGTGGAATGTGAAACAAAAATTTAACATTTTCCCTTATGCAAGAACATGCTCTTCCATAGAAATTTTTGTAATTTTTTGAAACTTGTCGTTACACAAAACATTATATATAATATGTAGGCAGGTTTTAAAGAATAGTAAAATTTTAAAAAGCATAGATGTGTATTCACCACATAGTTTAAATGCTGTAAATTACTAGTACATATTTAGAGTCCCTATGTGTGCTGAAATAATTGCATTCTTCATCTAACAGTTACTATCTACTCATTCCCCAAGAAATAATCACTATGCCAACCTTTGTGTTAATCACTGTTACTATTTGTAGATTTATGTTGTATGTATACTTAAATAGTATATTATTAACTGTTGCCTATTTTTGAAATGTATATAATAATATATTGCATATATTCATCTATGAATTTCTTTTGACTCAGTATTAGTTTTGGACATTTAGCCATGTTGATGCATGCAGTTGTACTTTATCTTCACTGAGGTATAATAGTCTATTGCATGTCTCTTTTGATATTTTGTATTTTGAATGGACTCTTGGTTTGTTTTCATTACTTTACTGTTTTAAATAATGCATATATGAATACACATGTATGTGTATATATGTATATATATATATACACACATATGTATCTGAATGTGTTTATATATATGTACATGTGTGAGAATTTCTCTGTTATTGTATTGTCAACTCTTCTAGATGATGATATTCACTCAGTGGATGGATGTATTCATTTTTACAGCCATAGAAAATAATTTTTGTTGTCGTCGTAGATTTTCATCCATACTAGACACATTTAGTCGATATGAAATGATGTCTTATTTGCATATTTAGTCGATGTGAAATGATGTCTTAGTTTGCTGTTAGAGTTTCTCTGGTTAATCATGAATTTGAAGAGAGCTTTAAAAATATTCATTGAGAACCATTTTCTTCCATCAGAATGATATGGTTTAAAATTTGCTTTTGTAAGAATCTGTCACTGCTACAAAATTACTTCATTTTTAAGTATCTGAAAATATCATTACATTTGTTAATGAAAGATAGTTTACTGGATATAGAATCCTAGATTGAAATTATTTTTATTCAGTATATTTTAAAAAATATTATATTGTTTCAATCTTCCTTTTCTGCCATTTTCAAGTTAATACTCAGTCTAATGGTGTGTCTTTGCTCATGGTCTATGTTCTTCTATCTGTACTTTTGGAGATAGTATCCCTTTTTGTTTATATTTTACATTTTGTTAAGATGCGTGCAGCATGCATTTTTTTTTTTGTTAGTACTTCTCAACTTTTGAGCTTTTGAATTTGTGTTTGCCATAAGAAATTCTGAAAGTTCATTTGCTAATTACCTTTAAATATTGTCTTCTAAGTTCTCTCTCTGATGCAATTCTAGAACTTCAATTATTCACACATTAGACTTTTTTAGTCTATCCTCATGTTTTCAAACCATTATCTTATTTAAAACATTTCCCTTTTCTTATTTCTGCCTTCTGAATTATGAAAAATTGCATTGCATCCGTGTTCTCATTCACCGTGTCATCTATTGGTTAATATACGCATTGTTTTAGTTGCAATTATCATGTTTTCAAAAATTCTTAACATTTTATTTAGTTATATTTCAAATCTATTATTTTGCTTTAAATAGCATTCTGATCACTTCTCACATTTTAAAGTTTTTTAGAATTTTAAAACATTTATTAAATTTGTTAATTATTTCCTACTTTTGCTAACGCCAATATCTGTTTATTTAAAAGTCTGAATCAGCCGTTGGCTGTTTCTACTCTTTCTGTCTTATGGTGAACTGTTACCTTGCATTGATCGTGAATGGCTCATTTTCTTTAGATTTTATCTTCATGAGTGCTGAGTTTCTTTAGAGAGGATTTGTAATGGTTTCCACAATCACTTGAGTGTACTGCCTACAAGGGACCATTCCACATCATTCCACTCTAGGCTTGAAATCGTTAGATTTTATAGTTGATGTGAATTCACAATGTAAACCCATGGATTGGCAAGCTAGTTTATTCTTTGGAGAGATATTTTCCCTTCCACTTAGCACCCAGATTAAGGCCTGGTGTAATTTGAAGTAACCTAGGCACCTGAGGTGCAAAACTGCAGAAGTCCCTACAAAACTTCTGAGACTTGGTGCCTCCTTATGTGAGAGACACTTTGCTTACCTAGTCTTCAGCCTGATAAAATTAATGTAGACCAGTCACTCTAATCTCTCTTCTGTGTTGCATAGGTAAGCATTACACTTTATATTCTGCTATGTCCCATGCCATTACTAAAATAAAAATGCAAAGTTTCTAGAGTTATCTACAGCCCTCTAGATGCAAACCTACTTTTAGCAGTTGCTTGTCACTCAAGGTTACTATTGTCATGTTACTTTTAGCTCTATGGATTCTTCTTTTTATGACAACTTAGCATTGTTTTTAAAATAATACTTTAACTGACATTTCAGTTGTTTCATTTTGAATTTCCATCCAGGCTATCCAGAATGCCATACTCGCAGCAATGAAAATCACATTTTCCTCTGTAAAGGTTGTTTGATAACTGTTTTTGAGGTCATTCTTAAAATAAAATATTGAAGATAAATATTACCATATATTTATCATATGACTGGAAAAAATGTGAACTTTTTACCTTAAAATAAATATATTGAACAGAACACTTAGCTTTTACAATAGTCTAACAAGCAAAATCAGTCTGTATGAATGAGACTGAACGTATTCCAAAAGTAGCCTTAAAAGTAACAAGTTGGATATGAAATATCAGAGTGCTCTACAATCAACAAAAACAATTTTTTCCCATTCACCGTTTCAGAAGGATTTAAATGCATTAGAAAATGAACTTGCTAACCATGATGAATATTTATTTGGAGAAATGTGAGGAGGGGTTATGCATGAGCCAGGACCAACTCCAGGTGCACTAAACATTAGGACCTGCATCTTTGACATTCTCATGCCTATTTTCTAACCCCTGAATTATATTGGTCTTGTTAGTTGCCTGAACGAGTAATACAGTTTTCATAAAGTAAATCATGTCCTGCATTTTTTGCATGAGTACCATTTTGTCAACAAGAAGCTAGTGTTCTAATGATCATCTTACTGTGGACTAACAAATCTTAACTACAATGTGTCTTAAATTATCAATATGTTGATAATGAAGAGAAACTAATATTTCAGACATGGGAAAATTGACTACTTTGGTTGCCTAATTATAAAGAAGCATACTGTACAAAACAATGTTTTATTCCATAAGACAACCATGGTGACTGGTTATAGGGTCTAAATAGTTTCCTGGGGATCCATAAGTATTAACATAACTTTAAATTTTACTGAACTATCAAAAACATTGTCACTAAGAAAATCTGTTTCAATATTTGCCTACATGCAAAATATGAAAGCACCTTGCCTGTTTGTATTTACTGTAGCTATTTTCCATGTGTATGTGTTTACACTTATGTGTGTGCTTTTGATATGCATATAGAGTAACCTTCTGTGTCTTTTTTTGAAGAGAGAGGAATGAGTTATGATCATCAAAAGCTTCTCTCAACTACAACCTTAGGCTCAAACTTTGCAAAAGGCCCTCAGTTCCCAGTGTAAATAAGTGAGATCTAGTCCCAGTGAGGAATCAACAAGACTTATCCTGCGGCTCGTTTCACTAGGGCAAAGAACAGGTGCAAGGCCCACATTTCTGACTGCTTGGTGCCTTGTTATTATTTTTATGAATAGTCGGTGCATCAGGAACTCTACAGGGATCCAGGCCTTTCCTTGAGCCCAATCAAAGGATTAGTGTGATTCAGGCAGAGATTGAATCTGTGTGGAAAATTGTCCATGCTGAGTTCTATTAGAAGGAGCTGCTGAGTGAGCTTCGTTACTAATCACAAGGCAAAATTACAGTCTCTAGAAATGAGAAACCAGTAAACAAAATAATAAAAGTCATTTTAATTATTAAATGACAGTGTTACAAATTATATGCTATTTATCAGTGCCATAATGAAATACAGTAAATAGAAAAATATCCATTTGGTCCATTCAGTGTGATTTAATTTTGCATAATATATTATTTTAATGTTTTGTAAAATGTGACTAATTATCAAATTGATAATTCCCTTCAGCAACCAGTATCTATATTTTATTACAGATGCACCCATTTTTATTTACCAGTGTATTGTGTTGATTGAAGAACACTGAAAACTCGGAAAGGTCTTCTTTGCACAGTCCAAGTTATCAGTGCCTAATGGTGCTAAGTGATGAATTGCTCCCATTTTAATAGAACAATCAGGGCCTAGTGTTTCCATTATCCTTCCTGTGCACTTCCCATCCACACTATTGTTGTGCTGATTAGCCAGCACTATTTGTAAAGACTTGGTAAATTGTAAGTCAGATATAACAGGTAATTCTTCCTTGTTATTTGAAAACCAAACATGTTTGATAATTTTTCAAGTTTGCAGAAATTATCGAAATGCCAATATCATTTTACTAGAAGCAATGAGCTGTTCTGCTCAGTGAAACTGAATACAAAAATGAACTCTTGTTTAGTATTTTCTAGAATTGGCAAAGTAAAAGTAATACCTGGAAGTAGCTGTTTGTTGTTCAACCTGCTTATATTGAAAATTGTGTCTATTATCCATCTGTCTTATTAAGCTGTTGAAATAAGAGTTTATTAATATACATGTAATGACAGTGTACATTAATTTTCAGGAAGTAGGATGTTATTATTAGTGCAAAATGACCTATTAGTGTTTAATATTTGATATAATCTTGCTTTTTATGTCACACAGAAGAGGGTCATTAATAACATAGCTCATGTTTCTAAAGCTATAATATTTAACCAAAACACTCCTTAAAATAAGTATGCCCTATTTTCCTTTTAATATTTTAGTAAACACATATTAAATCCCTACTACATGCCAGACTGAAGTCATTTCTACAATAAGAAAATACTCAACTATTACCCACAGGTATACACCAAATAAATCTTATTTTTCATTACAACTAGGTGATTTATTGTTCAAAGGAAAACAATTTTACTAAATATGTTCCAATACAATAACATTTTATTAGACAATCTAGGAGATTAACTTAGTCCCTTATCACTGCAGTGCGTTTTATAGGATGGACACTCAGTGAAAAGAAGATTGTTAAGTGGTAACTGTGGCACACTCTTAAATCCCCCAAAAATATTACATTGCGTTGTCAACCTAAGACATCTATTTTTGGTGGGAATAATATTGCAGAGCTGTTGCTTAGTGTTAACATTGTGACTGACAAGGAGATGGTTTTTTCCTTTTGTGTTTCTGTATCCTAAAAAGGCAGTTTATGATATTCCCCATCGTTTTGAAAACTCTTAAGGAAACAATGCTGAAAAAAACGGAATATAATTAACTACTGGCAAAATGTTGTTGGTAAAGGGATAAAAAAAAAAAAACAGTGTTATTGTCCCATTATTTAGAACATTCAAAGTATATTTTAGAGTTGTATCAATATCTTTCTAATTAAAACAAAATGGAATTCACAAAATAAGGTCCATTTTGCTTTCCTTTTACACAAAGGAGGAGAAAACCTGTTAGAGGCTGGAGAAGCGATGCTTAAGATTATAGTTAGAGAAAAGAGATATATTTAAGTGAGAAAATATGGCAAGCAAAAGTCTTAATGTAGAAAGGGAAAGAAGAGGAAAGAAGATGTGATTATTTCAGTTGTATATAAATTAAAACATATAACTTGAAAATCAAGATTTTAGAAAATGTGTACAAGTTAAGCACACTGGCCAGAAAAAACTGATAAAGACTACAAATGTTGACTTGCATTCGCTTATAATAAAGAATTTCATTTAGACTCTTTTACCTTTAGATTAAAATCTACTTTTCATTTAGATTATAATAAAGAATATATTTATATTATTTTTGTATTTTATTTATATGTTATTTTATCTATATCATAGTTTAAATGATACTTATTTTGCAATTCTGTCACTGAAATATGCACACAAATCATTTCAGATGATGGTAGAACTATTTTCTTTCTCTGTAACAATAACATTATCATTAGATTTTTCTTTTCCTGAGTAGTATGTAATGGAATTCATGAAAATTAGTTTTCAAATCATTATTCCAAGGATAACTTTAAATGTAGTATTGCCTAGTACTTTTTCTTTCTTTAGTTAATATCCAAACTATAAAACCTTAAAGTTATTTGCTGCATTTTGTATTTATCTCATTGTGTGTAGTTGTATATGAGCACATGTCTGTGGACATTTTTCTCAAGGTGGTGTTTTTTTTTTTTTCCTAATGAATAGCTTTTTTTCCCATAATTTCTTCTGTATTCTCCTTACAACATCTAGAATAATATTTATAGGCAGTGTGATATTTTAATTGCTTTAAAAACATATAACATTGGTGACAATAGAAAATGCTGAGTTAGTCCTTATTATGTGACGCAATGTCCTACGCACTATGTGTGAATTACCTAATAGTTAATTGCTATAACTATACCCATTTTGCCAACACTGAAAGGTTATGTAACTTGCCTAGGGTCACATTACTGGTAACTAGGAAAGCAGATACTCTAATCCAGACAGTCCAGTTGTCTGAACTGTCTAAATTTAAAAATTCTTTTGTTTCCTTTTTAAAAACAATACAATGAGATGAACATGTTTAAAAGGTACAATTTGATAAATTTTGACATATGTATACAACTGTGAGGATATTACCACCCTCAAGTTAATGCAGATATTCATCACTCCTAAGAGTTTCCTAGGGCCTTCTTGGAATCCCTTCCTTTCATTCCTCACTAATCCTTCCCCTACTTTATGCTCAGGCAATCTCATTTGCTTTCTATAAAAATAAATTTGTTGTCACCTTCTAGAACTTTAAATAAATGGAACTATGCAGTATGTGCAATTTTGTCTTGCTTTTGTAACTTAGCATAATAATTTTGAGATTCATCCATGGTATGTTTATTAATAGCTCTTTCTTTATATTGATAAGTAGTATTTCCTCGCACAAATTTTTCCACTGTTTGTTCATTCACTTGATAATTGATATTTGGTATTTTCTAGATTTTCACTAATGCAAATAAATCTGCTACTGACATTTGCGTAGAAGTATTTGTTATAGACATGTAATTTCATTTTTCTTGAGCAAATAACTAGGAGTAAAAGGCTAAATGCTATTGTAAGTCTATATTGAACACTTTAAGGATCTCCCAAACTGTTTTCCAAAGTGGTTATATCATTTTACTTGAACACTTTAAGAATCTCCCATTGGCCGGGCGCGGTGGCTCAAGCCTGTAATCCCAGCACTTTGGGAGGCCGAGACGGGC
>NW_016814078.1:1036950-1082845 GCF_001698545.2 Rhinopithecus bieti
AAAACTAGCCGGGCGAAGTGGCGGGGGCCCGTAGTCCCCGCTACTCGGGGGGCGGAGGCAGGAGAATGGCGTAAACCCGGGAGGCGGAGCTTGCAGTGAGCTGAGATCCAGCCACTGCACTCCAGCCCCGGCGACAGAGTGAGACTCTGCCTCAAAAAAAAAAAAAAAAAGAATCTCCCAAACTGTTTCCCAAAGTGGTCGTATCATTTTACTTACTCACCAACAGCATTGGTAAGTTGTAGTTTCTTCACATTTTTGCTGACATTAAATGTGGTCAGTCTTTTTACTTTTGGCTATTCTAACATATTTAGTAATTTATCATTGTCTTTTAACTTGCATTTCATATAGAAAAATGACGCTGAACTTTGTTTCACATGCTTTTCTGCCAGTAGTATATCTTCTTTGGTGAAGCCTCCAAATCATTGCGCAATTTTTATTGATTTGTTTTCTTATTATTGTTTTAAGAGTTTGTTATTCTTAGTAAAAATTCTTTATTAGATATATTATTTGCAAATATTTTCCCTCAATCTATAATGTTGGTTTTTATTTTATTAACAGGATGTTTCAAAGAGTAGACTTTTTTCACTTTGATAAAACAAATTTATCAATTAATTCTTCTATGGGTTATACTTTCAGTGTTATATGTAAGAAATCTGGGCCTATCCCAAGGTCATAAGATTTTATTGTATGATTTTATTATAAAGTTTTATAGTTTTAGGTTTTAAATTTTGTTCTAGTACACATTTGATTTTCTAGATTTTCTACATGGCACATACGAATAGACATCTAATTCTTTTAGCACTCTGTTGAAAAATTATAATTCTTTAGCAGCTGAATTTCTTTTGTACCTCTGTCCATATATACATTTCTGGTTTATTATTTCCATTTATTTGTTTTTCTGTCTTTGCTTTGATGCCACACCATTTTGATTACTATACCTTTATATAAGTGTCTAAATCAAGTAGTGTTTATCTCTTTCAAAGTCGGTTTGTCTAGTCTAGGGCCTTTGCTTTTTTATATGGACTTTAGAATCAGTTTGGTACACACATGCAAAAAAAATCCTCTTGTGAGTTTGACTGAGATTTCATTAAACCTGTAGATCACCCTAGGAAGAGCTAACATGTTGATAATATTGAGTCTTCTGAACCACAATCATAATACATCTGTCATTTTTTTAGTTCCTTAGTTTATTTCTTTAGTATTTTGTTGTTTTCAGTGTGCAAGTTTTCTACATGTTAGATTTATCCCTAAGTATTTCATATTGTTTCAGGTTATTGCTACATTTTAAATTTTAGTTTTTGATATTTATTGTATTTAGAAATACAATTGATTTTTGTATGTTGATTATGTAACCTGAAACCTTGCTGAACTCTTAAATTAATTTTTGTAGATTTTTGTAGATATGTCACAATATCTATATGTACAAGCATGCCATCTACAAATAAAGACAGTTTTACCTCTTTCTGCCTAATGGACATGCTTTTTTTCTTTTTTCTTAACTTATTCCACTAGCTAGAACCTCCAGTACAATGTTAAATAGAAGTGTTGAGGGTAGTTATAATTTTGTTCTTGTTTCGATCTTATGGAAAAGTTATTCAGTCTTTCACTATTAAATATAATATTAGCTGCATATTTTCATAGAACCACTTGGTTGGATAAATTACTTTCTATTCTTAGTTTTCTGAGAATTTTCCCTAGGAACAGGTTTTGGATTTTGTCTACACCATTTTCTCTATTAAGATGATCATATGGATTTTTAATAATTGTCTTCCAACATGATGAATTACATTGATGGGTTTTCTAATGTTAAACCTTCATTCCTAGAATAAGCCCAGCTTGGCAATTATGTGTTATGTATTTTTATTGTTGGCTTCAATTTGCTAAAATTTTGTAGAGAGCTTTTGCATCATATTTAGGAGAGGTATTGTTTTTTTCTTTCTGTTTTTCTTTTACTGTCAGAGTAATTCTGGGCTCTGATAGTGCCCTCCTTTTCATCTCTTCAGAAAAACTTGTGTAAAGTTGATATTATATGTTCATTAAACATTTGGTGGAACTTAATAGTGAAGACACATGAGACTAGAATTTTCTCTCCCTCCCTTCCCTTCCTTTCTTCTTTCCTTCTTTTCTTTTCTTTTCTTTTCTCTTCTTTCCTTTTCTTTTCTTTTCTTTTTTTTTCTTTTCTTTCCATGATGGAGTCTCACTCTGTTGCCCAGGGCTGGAATGCAGTGCCGTGATCTCAGCTCACTGCAACTTCTGCCTCTCAGGTTCAAGGTATTCTCCTGCCTCAGCCTCCCAAGTAGCTGGGATTACAGGCAAGTGTCACCATACCTGGATAATTTTTTTTGTATTTTTAGTTGGGCAGTATGGTCTCGAACTCCTGACCTCATGATTCGCCTGCCATGGCCTCCCAAAGTGCAGGGATTACAAATGTGAGTCACTGCACCCAGTCGAGCCTAGAATTTTCTTAATGGAAAGAATGTTAACTACAACCGGAAGTTTGTTAAAAATAGAGACACGGCTATTCAAGTTATCTATTTCTTGTTGAATCAATATTGGTAGTTTGTATTTTTCAATCAATTGGTTGATTTCCTCTAAGTTGTCAAATTCACTGGCATAATGTTGTTCACAGTATTCTTTATTATACTTTAAATATATGTAGAATATGTAATGATATGACCTCTCTTATTCCTAATATTGGTGATTTGTGTCATCCCTCTCTTTTCCTTGGTAGTGTGGCATAAGATATATCAATTATTTTTCACATTAATAAAAACTATCTTAAGATTTTATTGATTTCCTCTACTTACTGTTTTCTATTTTTATTTGTATTAATCCTTATTTCCTTTCTTCTACTGTTTTAAGGTTTAATTTACTATTATTCTCTAGTTTCTTAGGGTTGAAACTATAGTCATGAATTTGAGAACTGTTTTATTTTTCCTAGTGTAGATCTAGTGCTACAATTTACTTCTAAGTTCTGCTTTACTAGCATCCTCTACATTTTGACATGTTGTGTTTTCACTTTCACTCAGTTCAGAATACTTTCTAACATACTTTTTGATTTTTGCCTTGACCTATAAGGTATTTAGAGTTGTATTGTTTCATTTCTCAATACTTGGGGATTTTCCAAACATTCTCCAGTGATTTATTTCCAATTTAAGTCCACCTTGGCCAGAGAACATATTTTGCATGACTTGAATCCTTTTAAATTTTGGAGTTTGGAAGACTTATTTTATGGTCAAGAGTATTGCTTACTTTGGCAAAAGTTCCATGTATACTTAAAAAACTGTGAATTCTTCTGTTGCGTATAGTATTTTATAAACATCAGTTATCTGGTTGATAGTATTTTTCAGGTCTTCTATATTGTAATCTACATTTTATGTTTTTGTTGTACCAGGTAGAGTGTTGAAATCTTCAACTATAATTGTGGATCTATTTTCACCTTTCATTTCTACTATTTTTATTTTATATATTTTGATGCTCTATTTTCATTGCATTCAATTTAAAATTTTTTATGTCATCTTAAAAAATTGATGACTTTTTAATCAAAGAATGACATTCTTTATTCCCAATAAAGCCTTTGCTTTGACATCCACTTCATCTGGTATTGATATAATCACTCCACCTTTCTTTTGATTAGAGTTATCATGACTTTTTTTATTCTTTTACTTTTGATATAATCTGTCTTTATATTTAAACTGGGTTTCCTGTAGATAGTACATAATTGAGTCATTGTATCCATGTCATAAGTCAAAAATGTACACTGTAAGCCACAAAGCATCATTAAAATCATAAAAACAAATGACCATAAAGTCCAAAAGAAGATAAAATGGAATCATAAACGATCCTCATTGGATTCAAAACAAGTCAAATAAAGAGAAAAGCCTGCTGTTTAAAATGGTGTGTTTTGACTATTTTTATTTAATGTGATTGTTTAATTTAAATCTAACATTTTGTTTTCCATATCCATTTCCAGTTATCCATTAACTTATATTGTTAAGTAATACATAATTTTGCATATCTTAGAATTGTAAATTACAATACTTCTGTCTTTTCAATCTTTGTTTTCTTATTGTCACATGTTCACTTTTCATATGTTAAAACTATACACTATATTGATTTTAATTTTGTTTAAATAGTTAACTAGTTTTAGGAGATGTAAATAACATTAAAATTTATCCATGGTTACCATTTCTATGATCTGCATTTCTTTGTGTAGATTTACATTTCATCTGGTATAATTGTTCCACGATCAGAAAGATTTATTTAAACATTTTATTTTCAATACTGTCTGTTGCTGATAAATTCTTTGAGCTTTGGTGTGTCTGAAACGTCTGTTTTCTGCTGTCACTTTTGAAAGATACGTGTGCTAGGAAAAGAATTTTTGGCTGACAGCTGTTTTCTCTCAGTACTTTCAAAGATATTGCTCCACTGTCTCCCCACTTTCATTCTTTTCAATGATAAATCTGCTGTTATCTCTCTCTCTGTTCTTTATGGTATATGCCATGTATTTTTCTTTTGCTGTTTTCATAATTTTCTCTTATTTTATCACTAATTTAGGGCAATTTGGTCTTATGTGCCCTGGTGTAGTTTCTTCTTTAACCTTTCTTTTTCTTTTATTTTCTTTCTTTTTCCTTTTTTGGTAATTTGGATTTATTGATCCTTTGGATCTATAAGTTCACAGTTTACTTCAAATTTAGAAATGATTCAGCCATTGTTTTTCACATATGTTTTGACACTACCACATCCTTTTCTCTGGTGACTGTAATTGCACACATATAAGGCTACTTATGATTGCCCAACAGCTCACTTACGTTTTGCTCATTATTTTTTGTGTGCTTTTTCCCTCTACATTTTATTATGAATAGTTACTGTTTTCATTATAGTTTTTGTTTCTAGTTGTTTAATTTGTTTTTATTTATACCCTCTATGTGTCTACTCATATTTTTGAATATATAGGAAACTGTAATTATATATATTTAATACCTGTGTGCCAATTCTAACCTCAATTCTGGGTGACTTTCATTGCTTTATTTTTATTCTCGTTATGGGTCTAACTTTTCAGGTTTTTTTTACATGCATGCAATTTTTGACTGGATAGCAGATATTATATTATAATTTTATCTTTCTGGTTACTGATTTTTTTTTTATTTCTCTGTCTTCTTGAGTTTTTATTTTATTTTATTTTTTTCTAAGACACCATTAAGTCACTTGGAAACTGTTTGATCCCTAATTTGCTTTTAAGATTTGTTAGACTGGACCAGAATAATGCTCAGCAGACATCTGATTATTTCCCATTATTGAGATAAGGCCCTCCTGTATACTCTATTCAATACCATGAACCATGAGGTTTTCTAATCTTTATGGAAGGATTAAGCACCATTGCAGACCTGCGTGAGTGCCAAACACTATTATCTTTGATCCTTTCAGGTGGCTCCTTTCCTGTCTTTTGGTAGTTTACTCACATGCATATACTGATTAGTTTTCTGTTCAATACTTGAGGGACACTCTCTGCAGATCTTTGGATTCCTTCTCCTGGGCAGCTCTCTTCTTTCCAGTGTGTTCACCTACATATTCTGGTCTCCTCAGCCTCCTTGAACTCTCAGCTCCATCTCTTCAACTCAGGGGGTTCATCAGGTTCCCTTAGTCTCTCTTTCTTGTGAAGTGGTATTGAAACCCTCTCAAGGCAGTAAGCTGGGAGCAGTCATGATGCTTACCTCATTTGTTTCCCAATTCTCAGTGATGACTCATTTTCATTGCCTGATGTCTACTGATATTACCTTGTAATCCATTGTTTCATTTTGTTGTTGTTGTTATCTTGTCCTGTTACTCTGACTTAACTAGAAACAGAAATTGAGCAAAGTCAAGTCACCACCACATGTCAGAAAATCCACAAATAATCAAAATATTTACAACACATATTCATTTTTAATAAAGTTATTTATTATATTGCTGCTTGATCATTTATTGTTTACTAATATTACTAAAGGACAAATGATAGCAGAAAAGAAAATAAATATGAGAGAAAACATGAAATTGAGAAAACTCATACATTAGCCTGTTTTTTCCTTATACATTTGAAAAAGATTGCTACTATGTGAACTAGAGTGTGGTCTAAATCTATCTCAGCTCAGCTCAGGGACAACTTAGAACATGAATTGAGAAAAGTAGAAGAGATTATTTCTAAGATGTATTCTAGTTCTCTCTTGAACTAAGTGTTTTGTAAGCTAAGATCTTATAAAAATGTGAAATAATTTTGCTTTTTTGTCTGTTATGAACACTCTTCCTGAAAAATGTGATTCCAATTAATATGCTGCAAAGGAGAGAACTTTTGCTTTTGCTTTGAATGTTTCATAAATGCTACATTAACTCTGGATAAACAAATATAAATATTTTATTTTCTGTTTAACAAATTTTAGAGACTGTTGGCAATTAAACCAAAATATTTAAGTTGAACTTTTACAGGTATGTGAATTAATTAAAATAATATTTTACTACCCTAAATTTTCTTTGACCCTTAGTTCAATTCAAAGTATCTTTATTACTAGAAAAGACTCAATTTGAAGGCATAGATAAAAATGTACTTAATGCATTTAGTTAATTTGTTTACCACTTGGTATTTATTTCAGGAGGAAATTTGGTAATTTTTAAGTAAAACACTGTCATCTTACTTACCCAGAACCCCTGGCAGCATCAGCTCCTCTGTCAATATCACAGCCACAACCACTTAAATAATCCTTATACCTATCGGACTTCCAATTACACATAGTTCTATCACACTGTTGCCATCTGCTCATATGTGACTAATGCTCATGGTATAGTCCTTTGTCTGAGCACAGAGAACATCATGAGGTTTCTCAGGATACTCTTTTCACTTATCCTTAAAGGTCTTGGAACATGTGAATTCATCACTGAATGTAACCTTAGGATTACAACATTTATTCAGATCTTATTATAGCATCTGCTCTTGCTCTGAAAAGTATTGGCCTTCAAGGAGATCTCACCATGACTCATCCGTCATACCCATCATTTTGATGATTGTTTCTCCTGCTAATTTCACTTTTTTTTTCAAGGATAGATACCAACTACTTTTTTAATCAGAATAATAGGTAGCAAATATTATTTATTTATTTACTTATTTATTCAATTTTTAATTTTTGTGGGTACCTATTAGGTGATATTATCTACTTTTATATGAGTTGTTTTAGTGTTTTGTTTGTAAGGATGTATCTTTTAAAAGAGAAATTACTTAACATTTTCTTTGAAAATTAGTTGAGAGAACATTATTAAAAGATGATTAGTTCGCAATTAAAATATAGAAGTGAAGGTTCAGTTGTTACAAATAAGTTCCTAATGGAGAAATACATGTGGAAAAGTTTGCACTCAAGTGTCTCCCACGGATGATCTAAATTAACAGGCTTGCTGGCCGTTTTCCTTCCTAAATCATTCTTTAAGAAACCCACAAATGGAGTCGTAGCATCTTCACAGAAGTCCAGCAGAGCCAGCATGCTGTCTGAAGTAATGTTCTCACCTCTAGAGGAGGGAGTGGGCTTTTTGAAATTAGCAAGGATGGCTTTGATATATTCTCCTGCCTGTCATGAAAGACTCCACTTCATCTGGCTTGTGTTCTTCCTGCCTGCCTCTGATTGATTTCATGTAATCCTGATGTGCTCTTTGTCATTGCCTTTCATGAAGCCAATTTCCTGCAGGTGGTAGTTCATTGCTTTATCATAATACAATGATATCTTGTAGTATCTTTTTTTCTCCAGTCAAGCTGAGGTATTATCTGAAGAGATAATAAAAATATTTTCTCTCAGATAACATTTTAGATATGTCACCTCATTAAACCTTCCTAAGCTCTTTTGATACGTTGCAAATGTTACCAGGTCTGCTTGAAAAATTGGGAAATTGAGACTTTGCGAGTTATACAATTTGCCTTTAGCTTGCAGAAAAAGTGTCAGGTATTGAAATGGTATCCCAGATGTATATTTCAACCTATTTCTCTTTTTTCATTAAGTCAAGTTTAAACTAATTTGTTCAGGAAATTAGCCAATCCTAAATAACAGAAGACACTGCATATGTCCTAAATTACCTACTCATTCACTAATTCAACAAAACTTACAAAGCTCTGCCAACTTATGTAGATTGTTTCTAACACTACCATAATTTCAAGACACTATTTTTCATAGTAGTTTATTTGGGACTTTTGGTTACCGAAAATGCAGGGGATCAGCCCAGACTTGTCATATTTATTTACACAAATTGCGATATAACTCAAATTATATCGTCTTACACTTTAAAAAATGAATATAAATGGTGTACGATTACTAGACTTATTAGTCTAATGTATTTGAATAATACATGTCTTTAATAATACTTCTTCTTTTGGCAATATAGTCAGCAATTTGAAATTCTGTCTCCTGAAAATTTTTTAACACACGAAAGAAATGTTTCCAGTTCCATGAAATGTGCAATTGTATGTGTTAACTAGTATTTGTTAAAGCAGCCCAATCACTAAGGAGGCAATTCGCTTTGCTCTGATGCTCCTTAGCTTTAGTTCTTCTGTTACAGCAATTTGATTTTCTTCCCTCCACCTCTCCCACTAGTTCTACTGAGGAAACACTATTAGGAAAACAATATTTTTGCTGTGCAAAGCAAACTAATTGTTAGGTTAGCTAGAACTTAAAAGACTTAAATAATTTTATGCTAATATATTCTGGATTTTTTTCCCCTAGAGTTCTAATTTTTATGTATAATGCCAATTCATTCATTTATCAATAGATATTTGGAAGTGTATTTTGTGTAATTTGATGCAAAATCTTAATAAGCAGTGACCAACACAGAACACCCACTTATTCTACGTGATTTGTTTTACTAGTTTCCTTTGAGTAAATAAAATGTTATTTAATTATATACATTCTTTCCTCTAGCATTAATGAATCCATTATAACTTACCAAGCTAAATCTTCAGCTTTCATGGAAAATTTGCTTTGCCTCCAAAATATACTAGCTATCAGTAAGTGCAAAGATAATACAAATTGGTACTGTTACTTTTTTCTTTGCCTGGGTTATTTGTTTAGTTGTTTATAAATTTTGTGTTGGATTCAATCTAATTTATCATTTCTTATAATTATGAAATCTCTTACATATTACCAGAGACCAATAAACCAATGAAATCATGTAACATCTCCTGATACAGTGGAGTTTTAGATACATGTAAATTTGAAAATGATTTATTAGGTTGTTATTATGCACTTATGAATTATTACAAAGCGTTAGTATGAAGTTGAGGAACTTGTCATTTCATATGTTAATATTTCTTAAGCTTATTATGTTTATTGTTCTATTATTAGAACATTTTTAGTTCTAGACAATTTGGAAACGTATCAATTTCCATTTTTAAAAATTGTGAAGGTAAATTGAATTTCAATTTAGATTATAAAATCACATTTGTGTAAAGAAAGATTTATGAAAGGAAGAAATCATGGATACGAAGAGAAAAAGATCAATGGAGGAAGGAAAAGGAGAAGGAAGATGTAGGTAAGAGAAAGCTCATTCAGAGGAGATGTCACTTTCTGGGGAGAAGGAAGTAATTTATAAGATGAAGTAGCAGCAGCAATTAACAAAAAGGCCTGAGAGACTGTGACAGCCTGAAACAGGTGTGTATTATTCTTCTTAAATGAGAAAAGACTGTCCAAGGTCATTAAGAATTAGAAAAGAAGAAATAATTAATTTTAACAAGACAGAGAAAGATATTTATTTCCCACATTTGAGACAACGTGAAGGAGATAGAACAGAGGTAGGAGGCATGGTGGAGAGAGAGTTGCAAAAGGTCAAATAGAAAATGCTTGGCATTTTTACAGTGTATTAATAATAACAAATATGACCTAGATTCTCAGTGGTGTGATTTTATAATAAGATAGAGGTGAAATATATATTACTTAACTCCAAGTGATAAAATAGCAAAGGTTATAATGAAAAGAAATATGAGTAGACCAAAAATGAAGAATTTATTTTGTTTTGTTTGTTTGTTTGGAATTTTGTTATTGAGTAGCTATAATTAGACTCAGCAGTTGATATCCACCTGCAAACAGCCTCTCTGCTATTCCACTAGGATGTGGATCCAAAGATGAAGTAGAAGAGACAGAGCAGACATGAAATATTCCAGAAGGATAAATCTTTTCCATTCCCTCCTCCAGCCAAAATGTCTATAAATTTAAAAGCATCAGGATTGATTGCCCTTGATCTTCAGCCACTCTCCAACATAAAGATACCACATTGAATTTCAAAGCCTCTCAAAGCGTGTGGAGTCATAGTATTCCCCTTCCCACCATTTCAATGACTTGTATTTACGAGTGTCTATTATCAAAGGAAAGCATACCCCCAGACAAGCACAGAAAGAAGGCACCCAAGTGGCCAGGTAATTCCCTATCTTTCTTTTTCAGTGTACTATGCTAACCAAGAGCTTGAGATAACTGCTGCACCTTCTGAAAACACAACTTCTGCATGTAGCTTCATTTTTTTTTGTACTCTAGTCTAAGAAGACCCACCACAAGCAACATAACCCACTAAGAAGAAACAAACAAACTTTCCCTAGTTTTGCTATTTAAATGTTTTCACAAAAATCCAAAACATTGTACATAGATTCTAAACTGTTCACTTTCCCTGAGATTTTTGGTTAGCATGAATGTTAGATGTTAACTGTTTAAGTATGATTGGCAAGGCTTACATCTGTTTTTGCTGCTTGAAGAAAGAATAAATGAGCAGGAACGAGATGAAGAGGATCATAAGAGGCCGGTCCTTCAATCCACCCAGTATGTCAGTGTCAGCTAACGGTCAGTAGCAGGGCCTGCTTGTCAATACTCGCTCCAAAGTATCTCAAGTATATTAATTGCAGCAAGGACCCACTAGGAATTATTCAATGTTTTTTTTGAATCTCCTTATAATCTATTTCTAAACTATAACACTTCCTGGAGGTATTGAGTTGCATTCATTTACAACTTAGCAGAAAAGTACTATTTTAATTTTTCTTTATATTGTTCCTAAATCTTTCCTATTTTTTAAATTCTATGCCCCCAGGCTTCTTTCCAGCTTAAAGATACAGAACCTAAATCTAGTATTTTGGGATTGGACAGCTATGAGACTATTTAGTGTTCATACGTATTATTAAGTATATTTTCTTCTATGCCCTTGTGTCCTAGTCATTATTGTCTGTCTGTCTACAATTATCTCCTCCATTCATCTCTTATTTAACAGAGTAGTTTAATTTAATATAATGGTATTTTATCAGTGTTATTATAATACTCTTAAGCAAAAAATTATGAAATCTGCACAGTTCCTAATGTTGAAGCATTAATTTTGTATATAAAGACAGAATAATGTGTTCTGCTGGGTTTCCACTAAATCTTTTGTGGAATTCTGATATTTTGCAAAAAAAAAAAAAAAAAAAAAAAAATGCTACTGAAAATGACACATTCTATAATTAATTACTTTTGGTGAAATACCAATTTAAAAAAAACAAACAACTTTACGATCTACCGTTAACAATTTTTCGTCTGAGTTCAGAGGCTTATACAATGTACTAATCTCCGTTGGTCCATCATGATTGCTCTATTATTGAAAAGTATGTATGTACATAGATTTAGTTGTAATTATGAAGTCGCCAATTCAAGGAACCAAAATTAATGGAAAACAGGACGATTGTCTCTTTTCCGCTGTAGCCAGGTAAGTTGATTTTCTTTCCCTGAAGGTAAATACGGAGAGACTTTCCTTGGAAATAAAATTGTTATTTTTAAAGAAAAAGAAGAAACAAGGTTTCAACACTGCACTGGAAGACATAAATTGATTAAGAGAGACATAAGCGTCAATAAATATTTTTCTATCCATAAAAAATTTCGTTTCATAAGAAACATTGCTTGTAGTTCTTAAACTGAGAAGAGGCTAATTGGTGCTCTGCTTTTTATGGTCAACAAAACTCATCCATTCATTTCCGTCTCATAAGCTTTTTTTCATCTCATTTAGACGCAGACCTGATTGAACAAGCCATTCATTTTAACGTGTGTGCGGTGTAATTTTAGATCTGATTTACATATTAAGAATATGAAAAAGCATATGGGGAAAGATTTTAAAGTGTATTTCCTCTTTAAAAATCCTCTTTGAAATTGGCCAAACTCTGCAAAGACCTTAATTTTAAATCGAATGAGGTAAGATAAAAATAGTTTAATGCAAACTATTACTTTTAGTCTATCTCCCAAAACATCTATTTCACACCCCTCTTTTGTTCAACAATCATTCATTGAAAGCATGTACTGTATAACAGGTACAATATTAACCAGCAATTTGCATATTGAGCAAGCAAGATACTAATCCAAAAGCAATATGAAACCAAGGCAAAAGTGACCTGCATTCTCCATGAAACTGCATAGCAAAGGGCCTGAGACTGGTGCTCCTCTTCCTGAGCTGGCTGACTTAAATCACAAGAGTTTGACTGTGGCTTTAAGAGTTATTCTTTTAGTTACAAGTTTCCTTTCTCACATCTCCACATAGTTTTTCATCTGCAATAAAGCACTTATTTTATTACATCCACATTTGCTTCAAAAAAAGCAGATGTTTTTAATACCATTATTGGATAAATTTTGTCTAAATGCAGCCAAAACAAATCCTGCCATTGATCTCTTCTGAACTCTTGGGCAAGGGTCACAGTGCTCTGGGGTTTATCTTCCTGGTATGAGCTCATCGTTCAGAGTGTGTACCTCCTTTAGGGGCGCAGAATACCATATGGTGTGCAGAGGAAGTGCTGAAGGAGCAACATGTAGTCAGTCAGTGTTTCTCAACCTTGTCTGATTTTAGGAGTCACTTGGGGAGACTTAAAAACACAGATTCCTAGGTCTCCCTAAACTACCAAATCATAATCTCCAGGGGACACATCCACAAGTCAGATTTTTTGCAAGCTCCCCGTATGATTCTTTCGATCAGACATGTTTGTGAAGCACTGTAGTACAAAGGAGACTGATAAATACTTTCTAGGCAAAACACAGTTTATAAATAAACTTTTAAAGCTGGGTAGAGCTGATAGACCTCAGATCTGAAGGATCAGGTAAGGACTTAATGATCCCGGTAGAATTTTAGCAGCTTACAACTCAGGTAAAGTCTATATGTCTTTCATATTTTCTATAACATAGGTAAATAACAATCATTATATTTTCACAAGAAGCAGTATATGAAACCGTCTCTTTCCCTGTGACCACTAAATAGTGAATGGGTATGTGGTTGTGAGAGGAAATCCCCTCTGTATTCAAAGAAACAGAAGTTAATTCAAGTATGTTGAAATAAAACCTAAAATTCATCTCTTATGCTTTTGTGGGCTGGATGAAATAAAGTCATGTCTGGCAAATAGCATACTACTTTATTTTAGTAAAACTCAAAAATAATTTATAGCTTTTAGAAACTGACTTCATAAGATGCGTATGGAGGAAACCCCTTGTCACATAGCCAAGTCCTGCCAAGAAGAACATTTATTGCAATAAATGTAGTTACAGTGAATCCCTTCTTAATGAAGGTATTTGGTCCTGTCTGGATGGAAGAATAAAACCAAAGTCCCAGTCCACTCTCTGGATAGAGAAATCAATAGGTTTGTTAATCTGGGTGTAGTTTGCTTATAAAATATGCATTTCTTAAAATGGAAAATATTACTTTAAATAATTCCTTTCTTTAAAAAGGCTAATACTTGCCTAGACACAATACTATGAGTTTAGAATTACATTCTCTCATAGTTGGTCATACCCAAATGCATCAGATAAAATTATTCTTTTTCTTGTATATTTTGAAAAATTCTCATGATTTTCTAGATGCACTTTATATTTCCCACTGTATGGGATTTTATAAAGTTTAATAATTTTGTGTTTATTTCTACTATCATTGTCTATACTTTTATCTTCTTTAGCTTTCTATTATTTTCCTGAAACTATATTAAATCTGCCAGGGTTTTCAATTCAATTCAAGAACTATTTATTGAAGCTGTGTTGAATGTCACACACTGTACTAAGGCTGTAGGATACCGTGATGAGTAGAATAAATTCTTAAAATATTTTTCTTGATTATGCTTCAAAGTAATAAAAAGTATTCTACATTCAGAAGTTTTTTTTTTTGATTTTTTTTTTATTTTGTACACATGAAAACCCTGGTATGATAGGATCTTAGTATTAAAAGTCCAACATATAAAATTCTCACCTCTTACTTAACATTTATCTAGCCTAGGCTTGAAGAACTTCCCTCAATAGAAACTCGCTTCTTTAGAAAATCCCAACTGTTACAAAATTATTCCTTATCATGACCAAGTTTAATATCCCTAAATATTCTGACTGTTGGTAATAGTTGCTCATTTCAGCAGGAAACAACCCCATCACCTGGCTTTGATAACCTTTTTATGTCATAACCTTTATAGCCTAAACATCTCTTTATACCACTTACCATGTTATGGAGACTTTAACCTGTTTGCAACTTATTGTAATTATTATATTTTACTTCCTTCTGTTACTTTCTTTTGTTTTTACTGAATATAATCTTTTTCTCTTACTTATTTTCTAATGTTTATTGGAATAATCACATTTTATTAATCATTTTCTCTTTTACTGGTTTGAAATTTTATTTTTTTATTTTATTCTTTTATTGGTTTTATCTCTAATATTTTGAGCTATATAAGAAACTTAGACTACATTACCTGAAAAATCCATGTTTGTTCTTATATTTCCATTAGTACTTTTCTTTTATCTTATTTTATCTTAGTATTTATTTATTTGAAAATGAATTTTCCATTTGACATTTCCAAATACACTTTACTTTTTAACAAGCAATACACTGTCTTTGGGGATAACAAATGTCAATATTAGGAAATTCAATTATAAAAAAAATATGACATCTAGTCTGGGGTAGATATATTCATTTTGGTAACATACATTAAGTGGCACTAATTACACAGTAACTCTAAGGTAACTAGCATGAAACCACAGAACTGTAACTGTGCCACAGCTGCATGGACTTGGGCCTTTCTTGTAGAATCCATTTTCAAAAAACCAGATACCCATGCCAGAGCTATGCCAATGAAACCTGTTAAAGAGTAAAGCACTGAAGTTGTGTCTCATGAGAGTACCTTGCTGTTGACAGATGATAGGCAGGGAAGGTTAGTTATAAAGTAGCTGCAGCCTAATTTGCAAAGTTACCAACTGTTTCTCTTTCTAGACAGAAGCAAGAAGTTAAGAAATTCTTTGAATTTGCCATGGTGTGTCAGGCAGAAGTGTAGAGGAGGGTTGTTAGAGTAGTGGCAAAAGGATCCTGGTAGACCTGATGGGTTTGACATCATTAAGAATCAGGATTGATTTCTAAATACTGGTAACAGGATGACGTGCCTTAAATTTGTAATCTTAGGTAAACTGTATATAAATGAAGAAAGCCAGTGTTCATCCACTGAGATTAATCAACAGCACTTCAAAATTCACCTCTTAAGCGCTGTGCCTGCATTAAGGTTTCACAAGATAAGTCACCCAGAGATTTTCTTCCCACGTCTGGCTTGCAGAGCAGCTTTCGCAGCCACTTCAAAAACCTCTCTCACTCCATCTTTGGTCTTTGCTGAACACTCCACGTACCCCAAAGCGCCAGTCCCCTTGACCATATCTCTGCCCTCTTCGCGTCTCACCCGCTTCTGCTTCATCTTGGCTAGCTCCTATCTTGTGTGCACATCATTCCTAAGATCCTTCTTGGTCCACACTAGGATGATGGGCACGTTGGGACAGAAATGCTTGACTTTTGGTGTCCATTTCTCTGGGATGTTTTCTAAACTATCAGGGTTGTCAATGGAGAAACACATAAGTATAACACCAGTGTCTGAGTGAAAGAGGGACCTCAGGTGATCATCATCTTTCTGCCTGGCTGTGTCAGCTCTACCCGTTTCCCATCCACCTCAATACAGGCCACATAGTTCTGAAACCCTGCGGGTGCATACCCCTCTGGGAACTGGTCCTTGCTGAAGACAATGAGCAAGCACATCTTGCCACAGACTCCGTCACTGACAACTACCAGCTTCTTCTGGATGGGAGCCATTGCTGGAGGACACTGGCCTGGGTGGCTGACATTGTACAAAGTACCTTGAACTTCTCAGAGGACAGGCTCAGGCGACGAATCAGAGTCCAGTCTCTTCGTGCCCAGGACGCGAGTCTCAAGCTGGGAAAGCAGGGCTGGTAACTGAACAGGAGACCACGGACTCACGAGAGAACCGATGGAGGACGCAGGAAGGGAGCGCGAGCCAGCCGGGGCGGGCGGCCTCTACCTGATTTGAAAACTCTTACAGGTGGTGATTCTTTCTCTTTTTATCTTTGGTAGTCCTATTGAAAAACATGTTTATCTGTGTGTTTGCTCATCTGTATCTTTGTTCAAGTGTGTTTCTTGTACTCTTTTCTTCTGGTTTCAGTTTTACTCATGCTCATTTCTTCATCCTCCCTTACTAGTTCTTTCCTCCCTTACTAGGTAGGGTCTGTGAGTGGTAAGATATCATTTTTTTTTTAAATGTTTGGAAATGAATTTGTTTTACCTTTATTTTAGAACGCTAGTTTATCTGGGTTTAAGATTTTAGTTGACCTTTAATGCTTCAACATATTAAAGGTATTTTCATTGTCTTCTGGCATTTATTATTGATGTTGAAAAGTGTAACGTTCTAATTGTCTTGCCTGCCTAGCACATCTGACTCGTTTCCTCTGAGACATTTTTTTTTTTCTTTCTTTCTTTGGTGTTCTGCAACTTCACAAGTATTTGTGAATTTGTTTCTAGTTACCCTCTTCAGATTGTTTTCACCTTTCATATTTGATCTTGTTTTAAATGTTCACCTCTAGAAAACTATCAGAAATTTTCTCATCAAATATCTTTCTGCCGTTTTTCTCTCTTACACTTATACCTTATTTTTTTAATCTATGATACATTTATCTTGAATCACTTTTCATATTTTCTATAACTTTATATTTATGATGCTTTATTCTAAGTGATTTTCTAAGAACTCTTTCCCAATTTATTAATCAGCTTGATATTTATCTACTTCACTATTTTGCAATGGCTATAGTTTTATTCATTTTTGAAAGAATATTTATAATATATCTTCAGTGTTTATCATATTTCCGAAACATTTTAGTTACAAAGTTTCACAATACATCTCTGACAACTATTTTACATGATTAATAAATGTTGTAACATTCAAGAGAGGAAAAGACATTGACCTAGATAACATTGAAGGTTTCATGACACTCTATATATGCTTGTGAAGTTTTTGAAATAATTATGAAAGCATATTTATTTGGGGTTAATGGCCAGATGTATTTTCCCTGCCAGTCATTAACCCTCAAGCCATGTCTCACTCCTAGGTCATTACTGTAATTATAAGCAAATATTTAAAAAGCAGCGTAGGTATACTAGTGTGTGGATATATGTGTGTGTGTATATATATGTATGTGTATATATATGTGTGTGTGTATATATATGTGTGTGTATATATATGTGTGTATATATGTGTGTGTGTATATATAGATATATATTTGCACATAGATGGTGTTATCATATTTGGTATGTATAGGGGACATCTGGAACTATGTGTTCAATTCATTAATCACAAAAATTTGTTGATTAGATTATCTTTCATTTTTAATTCACATTGTAATTAACTTGTAAGTTCAGTTGGAGTGATGTAATAATAACAGAAGCACTTTTAATTATAAACTTTATATTGTAGTTAAGTAGACTGAAAGTTTACTATTAAATTGAAAACAGATCTTATTAGGAACATTTAATTCTGGCAAAGAAAATGACAATGTGGCATTTATGCTAATCATGTGGAGGTACAGATGTTAAAGAGAAAAGGGCTTGTTCCTTGTAGAGTATTTCGTACCATGTGTCCCAGTAAGAATATCTTCTCTTGGACTTGCTTTAGATATTTTAACAGCTGCTGAGTCTCTGATTGGGTATGAAGCCCTAACTCTGACTCCCACTACGCTAGTTCAAGCAGAATTAAGTCAGCAGAGCCACCACACAAACTCTCCTTTCAAATTGAGCTACAAGGGTAAGAGCTGAGTGATTATTATATCTAAGATCTATTTTTTCTTCCCACCAAATTAACCCCCCACAACCCACTTTCTACCATTCAGTCTGCACTTCTGTTACCTTCTGTTGGAAAATATTTAGCTTTTTTTTGACATTGAGCCTAGTGTTTTTCTATGGGTATACTTGTACATATGTTTGTACTCAGAATTTATCTTATATTTTCTTTAATACTATTAACAATACATTTTAGTTGAATATTTTCTAATTCAAAATAATTACTCAATGTTTGTTGTTTACTCAAATGTCATTCATATTATAAACAGTATGGATCCTGGTGGCCAACCTGACCGTGAAAAGCATAGAAGTTGCAGATACCCTGAAAATAAACCAGGCATTTAGAACTTGACCTGTTCAATTTTTATTTGTACTTTAACTATTTTTCAGACTCCACAGTCATAAAGTAGCCAAGAAAACCAGGAATTTTGAAGAAAGTCAAGAAAATTACTGAAGGCCAAGAAATTAAGCCTAGTGGACAATTCACCCAGCACAAGAAGCATGGTGGACCATAAAGACATTGATCACTGAAGTTATGTATCCATGCAGAAAAGAGAGGCAGAAAGCACATATTAAATAAAAGAAAAAACCAAAATTGTTTTGAAATTATCTCTCTTGCAGAAGATTTGGGGAGCTTTGCCACTTCAATTTTCTGATTCTGTTTTGGTGCATTTATTTTTTAAATTAACGGCCCATGGGGACTTCCATTTTTGGCAGATTAAGTTACTACCTTCCAATTTTAAATAACCCCAAATCCAGGAATCAATGAAGTCATGCTGTAAATTGTGTTCATGTCCATAGAGAAGCAGAATAAGTTTATAATAGTGGAGAACACCAGATTTAAAATCAGATGGCCTCAACTGGAATTCTGGCTTTGCCCCTTACTCTCTATGGGATCATGGGAAAAGCATTCAAATTTTCATTTTTTTCTTATATAACATGGGAATAATATAATTTGTAGGATTACATTTTACAAGTTAATAAGTTATTATTTCTTATAAACTATAAAATAAATTTACATTTATAAATTTTGTATAATGGAAGGACAATATATGGAATAAAATTTTTAGTCTTCTACAAAGATAATAAACACAAAGATCACATTATACAGGCTAACCTTTAGAAGCTTTGGAATCCCTTTCTTTGGAGGTCATCAAACATATTATAAATCACCATCTGTTTGAGATGGTTCAGTGCAGAAAATCTAGAAGCAACAGCAAAAACAAGCTAAGTTTTCAGACTACTTTCTAGCTTTATATCTTTTATATGTTGAGTAGCATAAAGGTATTTATATTTTTTCTCTTTGAAGATAGTTATCATTAAAGGCTATGAATTAGCAGAATTTTCTTGGTGGAAATAATTTCTAAAATTATGTATTTTATTTTAAGTTGTTTTCAACATCTAAATTTCACATAAACACAAACACTGGTAGTATTCCCAAAATACTAAACTCTTTAGATTACTAGATAAAATGCATAATGAATTAAATATATCTTTGCTTCCAAAAACTTAGGATGGACAGAGTTAGTCCCTTTGTGATTAAAAGCCAGAGTTGTGAATTAGCCAAAGGGTTTCCCTGGCCATCATTCTGGATATAGATCTTCAGTGAAATTTTGGTAATACAACAATAGAAACAAATCTGACCAAGTATCCAACAGAGTAACATTAGAACCCACAACCGCCCAGGTTGCAAACTGTAAGTCTACATAGCTCTGTTTTCCAGAATACCAAACTTATGTATTTGGTGTCGTGGTAGAGAAACAGACACCCCTACCTTATCCATCATTATTATTTGTCAGAATGGGTATAAATATGTCCAAATGTCTTAGCTTGAAACAATGTCCCAGTAATCCCAGTTATCTCATAGGCATTATTTTATTATTTTTCCGTTAAAGGTTTCCACATCTCAACTGTCCTGATGCTGCCACTGCACCATTTGTGCTATCATACTGCTGCTTTTATTGACACCTTTATTTGTGTGTCAATTTTCAAACTGGTGTGGCACCATGAGCCCTGGTTAGACATACACCTTACCTCTCCTTAACAGGATGGCAAAGGTGCTCTATCCAACTGTCTCAGGACCCCATGCTATGGCTGTATCTTTCCTGGGCTCTGGGTGTCTTTCTGTTTGGGACAGCTAATGAAACTCTAGTAAAGCTACTGTCTCATACTTTTGCATAACTTTGTGTCCTAGCAAGGTAAACATCTTGGGGAAAACAACTCACAAATTTTAAATTCCTTTTTCATACTTCATCATCTGAGGGATAATGGTGGGATTCAGTTGATTTTAGTCTCCAACATGGATTGAGGTACATTGTCAAGACTTAACTCTCTCATCCCAAACCCTTCCTGTGTCTTCTTTCTGACCAGGGTAATTCTCTTTACATATGTATCTATTTGCCCTAAACACATACAGTTTGGAATTCTACATTTGTACTATTCCTTCTTGTCTGCCACCAGCATATAATATCTAATCTACCAGGCTCCCAGTTTCTTCTCAGGAAAATTTCAGCACAACCCCTCAGGAAGGAATGTACTTAATGAATTATGAGTTATTATTTTCTGTACTAATTTATACATCACTTTAAAATAATACAAATAAACATTATATAGTTTCATTAATCAATTTATTGAGTTGATAGATATTAATTTAATACTTATAAAGTACCTATTACTAATACAGAAATATAAAACTTAAAATGGATTTTTTTCTCAATATTATTTTATAAAATAAATGAGCCTATCATCCTGAATAAAATTTCTAGTTGGTGGGATGATAGTACACAGTGGATGCTCTCTCCCATCCCTGCCCCACAGCACATCTATCTAGCAGGACACATGCTATGACTGATATTTCCAGGTCTCAACTGACACTGCCAGTGGTTAGAAGCTCCTTATCTGGCATTTACGATCACAATGTGATAAAGTCTTGGAGTTTCACCAAATCTTTTACAAAACTTTTGAACAAAGGATTAATTGACTAAATCCCTTCCAATGTGTTTCTCCTGTCCCAGGATGGTACGAAGTAGTGAAATGGGGTAAGAGGCAGAAAGAAGTTAAGTGTCTGAGTAATCCACTGTTGGACAATCAGTCTCCATATTGTATCAGATGGGGATGTGGTAATGCACTTTTTCTGATTTCCCAGTTCTGTAGCTCCACTTATTGAAAGAATAGCTTCTATTATTGGATTTGACTATCCTCCTTTTCTCTTTTCTTGCCAAAATATTCATGCAGTTTCAAAATGGGAAAGTCTTGAGTAACATTCACTTCAGAATAAAAGACTCATTTAGTTTTGTTTTGTTTTTTTTTTTGATTGCTTTAACAAGTAACAATTATCTCCTGTGTCTATTCTACATTCTTTAACATTTCTCATTATGGTCTAAAATGTTTGGCCTTGTCTTGATGGCTGTACCAAATAGTCTCATTCATTTAGGATCATAGCACTATAAATAAAGTGTATGGCTTTCTTTTTCTGAATATAATAAATATTTATTAATCTAATTATATTAATAATTCGTTATAATTAATATAACTGTTCAGAATTTTGGAAATTAGATGCTGCGAAATATTTTTTTAGCAGTATGCCCTTTCTATTCTCATGGTCTCTGGTATAGGAAATCATGCCTGTTTCAATATGTTTGCTTCTGATATCATGTTCCAATGTCATTTCCAATGAACAAAGGAATCACTGTACTAGGAAAACTGGTTACATTATTTAAGGAATTAGACAATTGACTGTTCCACAAAAGTATAAAATTAAGTTTCTGTTAACAATTTGTGAACAAGTATACACACACACACATACATACACACACACATGCACACAAAAGCCACCAAAGTTTTTACTTGAACACAGAAATTAATCTAGATCTTTGAGAGCAAGGAGCTCATGGTGAACTTCATTACAAAAGTCACATTATTCTGACATAAAATAGAACCTGACATTTGGCCTAATTATACTTTTCAAGTCTTTAATATTCTGCTTATCATTATGGATATTTAAATAAAGAAAACTCTTCTGATACCTTTTGCCCTTTTCTGTTTCATAGTCTTCTTTGAATTAAAAGGAAATTAAGGTTTTCTCAACTAGAAGTTTTAATAGATAAATGAATAATATATTTAAAATGATGCTAAAACTTACCCCTAATAATTTAAAACAAGGGTATATTTTATATTAAGTAAAGCATCTATTGCTTTCTCAAATATCTTCTGAAAAGAATAGAGTCAGAAATGCTTTATTATGATTCTAGGCAACTTTGAACTTTGACTTATTCAATCTGAGTCATCTCTAAAACTTTTAGGGTTTTTGTCATCATTTTGCTATATATTCTTTAATATTACTTTAATGGATTGGCACAAATCAAAGAGTAGAGTGCCTTCCAGTAATTCATCTCATTGGACTTAGTTAAGTCCAGAGGGACATGCTACATTTCAGACTGTCAGGCTGATTTATATGAAAGAACATAGAGTCATGTACTTGGGTGTTACATTAACTAGACAGCCAAACCAGATCAATGATTTTGGCATTGTCGAATTCTATAATACTCCTAAATTTGAAAAAAAAATAGAATTACTGAAATTAAATTTATTTTCTTTCTCTTTTCAGATTTCATTTCTTTAATTTTAAATTCAGGGATACGTGTTGAGGTTTGTTACATAGTTTCACGGGGATTTGTTGTACAGATTATTTCATCACCCAGGTATCCAACCTAGTACCCATTAGTTATTTTTATATTTCCTACCATATGCTTTTATTATATACCAGGGCGATATTCTATAATATTTGCAATCTTGATACATTTTTATACAAACATCAATAATTCATCCATAGAAAGATTAATTAATGAGACTGCTTAGGTAATTGAATCACAGCACATTTTCTGTAAACAAGATGAAATTATTAAGGTGAATAGAAAGTTGATAAATATTTATGGGATCAACTAAAGTAAGAAAAAGGAGTGGTTTTACTTCAGGAGTATAAACTAAATATAACTACTTATATTTGTCTACATTCTCTATAATTGAGCATGTATTCATTTTAATATGTAAACACAATAGATTAAGTTTGGTATATGCTTTGTTTCATTCTACTTTAAGGTAAAAATGTAATTCTTGCAATGGGCAACTCACCTATTCTTATAGTTTAACTATTTAGTTCTCTATTCCATGTGCACACACCAATCATTAATTATTGGTTATATTTTAATTATGTATGACTTAAACTTTCTTATAAAAATTGGACCTTAAACTCATCATATGCAAAGTCATAATAGTACCCTCTCCTACATCGGAAGCAATTTCTCCTGCTTTCATTGTTTGTTTCATACACCCTTGTGCTCTCATTCTCTAAGAACAGAAAGCTGAAAATCATTGGCCTTCTCTCCCTCAGAACATCTAAATGTTTCTAGGATTTACCAAATTCATCTCTAATGCATCTCTCCAAGCATTTCCTCCACCAAGTACTCTCTATTTTAATTGTTTCTTCTTCTTTGTTTTAGTTTCTCTTATTTTTGACTACATAATTATTTCTCCAAATTAGTATCCAGAACATTGGTTTCTCTTTGCTTAATCAATTTTATATTATGCTGTCAGATTAATATTTCTGGATCATAATTCTGATCAATAAATACTCAATTCAATTGGGTTTTTCTTAACAGTTCTAAATTTATATATCTTAATATATCTTATCCAAAACTTAGTACTTGCACATTGTAGACTAATCAACAAATATAACCAAAATGAATTAATGGCGAATTAAAATATTTTCCATGATAGTAAATTATATACCCTAGTATAGAAATAAATGTAGTAAAGATAAAATTATATAAATGCCAATATTATATAACTCCCCAGTGCCTTATTTTTTTGGCTTTTGTTTTCTGTTACATGTGTCCACATCAAACATTGATCATTCAGTTATTCAGTCCTTCAAATCTCAGATTAAATGTTACGTTCTCCTTGATGTCTTCCTGATTGCTGCAGGCAAGGCCACACTTTTCATTCTTGTGTCTTTTTTTACCAGGCATGTTATCACAGTCCTCCTTGAATAATTATATAACCTAAGTGTCCTCCTTCCACTACTTCTATATATAGTCCTGACCACAATAATCCCTGAATTCTACTTCCGAACATTCTCACTATCACATAGGTGAGATTATTCCTGCCAAACCACTCTTCCTCCATATATATTTCTAGATATCCCCAAAGGTGTGTGTCTCAGACCTTCTGAATCTAGTTCATTTCTATTCCCAGACAATAATCACCATGATCTTCCTTTTTGGCTTCAGCTTATACATGTTACATTTGAAGAATCCCCATGGTGTATGACCATTTTAAGAATGGTACTGCTTCTGTTCAGCAAAAGAAACTATCATCAGGGTGAACAGGCAACCTACAGAATGGGAGAAAATTTTTGCAATCTATCCATCTGACAAAAGGCTAATATCCAGAATCTACAAGGAACTTACACAAATTTACAAGAAAAAAATCAAACAACCTCATCAAAAAGTGGCTGAAGAATATGAACAGACACTTCTCAAAAGAAGACATTTATGTGGCCAGGAAATATATGAGATAAAGCTCATCATCATTGGTCATTAGAGAAATGCAAATCAAAACCACAATGAAATACCATCTCATGCCAGTTAGAATGGCAATCATTAAAAAGTCTGGAAACAACAGATCTTGGTGAGGATGTGCAGAAATAGAAGTGCTTTTACACTGTTGGTGGGAGTGTAAATTAGTTCACCCATTGTGGAAGATAGTGTGGCGATTCCTCAAGAATCTAGAACCAGAAATACCATTTGACCCAGCAGTCTCATTACTGTGTATATACCCAATGGATTATAAATCATTCTACTATAAAAACACATTGAAGCACTATTCACAATAGCAAAGACTCTGAACCAACCCAAATGCCCATCAGTGATAGACTAGATAAAGAAAATGTGGCACATACACACCATGGAATACTATGCAGCCATAGTATTCATAGAACTCATGAATGAATGAGTTCATGTCCTTTGCAGGGACATGGATGAAGCTGGAAACGATCATCCTCAGGAACTAACACAGGAACAGAAAACCAAACTCCACATGTTCTCACTCATAAGTGGGAGTTGAACAGTGAGAACACATGGACACAGGAAGGGGAACATCACACACCAGGGCCTGTCAGGGGTTGGGGGAAAGGGGAGAGACAGCATTAGGATAAATACCTAATGCATGCAGGACTTAAAACCTAGATGATGGGTCGATAGGTGTAGCAAACCACCATGGCACATGTATACTTACGTAACAAAGCTGCACATTCACTACGTGTATCCCAGAACATAAAGTAAAATAAAATAAAAGACAAGGAATAAAAAAGAATGACACTGTGGCTTCTCAAGCCTCTTAGAGTTCCTGATCCTCAGAGATTAAGTGAATGAAGGATCTGGAACAACAATGGCAAGAATTATCTAGCCCTAATTTTGAGTCTTGCTTGCATCTGAGCTCTACTAGTGCATTTCTGCCCAGGTGCAAAGCCTCTTGTGCAAATCACACATTTATCTTCCAGCTCTAACTCACCGACACCAACAGAACACTTAACTGGTAGAAGTGAGGTCAGCTCATTTTTTCCTAGACCAGATTATTTTCCAGGGCAAATATCCAGCGGTCTGCAACCTGTCAGGGTATGTGCTATCTTCCAGGGAAACCCAGAGTTTCCTAAAGCCTGACATGTGGCCCAAAGAAACTTACTTGCTCTTATTTTCTCTCCAGAAGATGAGGCCCTCATCTCTGCCTTCCTCAATGTCAGTTTCCTTCAGGATATTTTTCACATTTGCTTCACCACTCGGTTATAAGTAGACAGTGTACTTCCATTTCTTATCTCAATCAATTCTTTCACAAAAGGCTGTGTGAGAGTGGATGACTAATATTTCTAATAGCAGTTTGATTTTGTACTTTCTTCATTTCACACTCTTTCTGCATAATTCATTCTGCCCAGCCCTAGACCCTACCATTGTCTTCATAATTTTACCAATAGGTTTTGTGTCTTCCATTATTCCCCAATAGACGATATCTTCACCATGAATAGTCTTATCATTACTCAATACTTAAAAGGTAAACACCTCTTTCTTCTCTCCCTGACTCCTCAAAGCTTTTGTGAATGTTTTCTCTTGCCAGAAACACCCTTCCTCCTTCATCCTTCCTCCACTTAACTAAGAACTTGTTAACCCTTGGCCTTCATCAAGTCTCATCTTCTCTCTGTTCTCTGTATAAAAGTTTCTAGGTGTTTTCAATTTCTTACCAATATGACTGTAATTTTATTCAATATTAAAAGAAAGCAACTCTGTGGCAAGGTTCACTTTTTATGCTTCTTTCATATTGATTGTGACTTACTAAGTGATGGTAAATACTCAATCACCTGAATTTGCTTAATCTTTTATTAACTGACACATAAGGTTGTCTGATCTCTGATCCTGTTTCAAAACAACAACTCTGTTTCCTAATAAAGTCACACTCTGAGGTACTAAAGGTAGAAACTTTAACATATCTCTTTGGAGGGACACAATTCAATTTAGGTCACTTATAAAGCAATTGAGCTGATTTTCCAATGGAGTATATAAAGCTCTAAAGTTAAAACCAATAAAAGAGCTCTAAGATATTAAGCTCTTTCCTCAGTAGATATAAAGGCTGTCACCCTGCAAATGGGTTACTGTGATAGAAACAGGATTTTTGGGGGGATGAACAAGTTCACAATTTATAGAAACTTTTTGAGACATAGAAAATTTGCTCTATACTTTATTTGTCTCTGTGTTTTAGAAAGAATACACATACAGTAAATGATTATTTAAATAATATGTCTTCTGTTGAATATTGACTCTCTTTCTCATATGTCTTTCAGGGCTTGAGATGGAATCATATTGAAACTGTGAAGCCTTCTGCCAGAAATAACTTCATGTAAAGTGTAGGAGACACCACACAAGAGGTTACTGTGAGGAGACAGGCTCAAATGGTAAGATCCTCATACTAAGAATAAATGAATAATGTCTATGCTGCTTGCATTACTTTTGTTCCCTGTGACAAAGATAAAGTTAATTATTTGGAGATAGCAAAGAAGTCTGTTTATTGAATGTGACATGCTAGATGCAATTCTGGATTGCAGTATATTGTAATATTAAAGATCAAGGAACTTTTAATAGGAATCAAATACAATTTTTAATTGAGCCCATTTATTGCACACGTGAGCTGTATTGAAAATTCTCCGAAATCAAAAACACGCAGTAATCGTAATTGCAATTAAAAAGTGAATCTTATAAGCTGAATCTTTTTTGCTTGGATTCTCTTTAAATCAAACAACTCTAAATTACTTTTACTGAAAGCTCAAAATTGATTTAATGTTAACTATATCCTTTATTCATAAATTTATCCTCTGTCTTTTTGACCTCTGGTTGATTTCACGTACTCCCTCTTCACTAAAAAGAGTTTATTGATACACTGTGTCTACATGATGCCATGACATCTGAATGAAAGATTTGATATTTGCTATCCAGATGCTCTGCCTTCTAGACTCCATCTGGATATTTGGCCTTGTACTTACAAACCATCTGGGTTTGTTACTATACTTTCCACTTTTCAACCAGATGTTTTGGCATTGTGTGGACAAAGCATGTGGCATTGTCTATAAAATGTAATTATGTAAAAATAAATAACACTATCTAAGCAATTAAAGGAAAAACATTTTCCCATCTAAAATCTCAACAATATTTTCTTAGTAATATTATCATGGCAGGATATATTCTTTTGCTCTATTTTAACACATTAAATTTCATATGTAAACAGAAAAGGAAAATTATATAAATGATATATGACTTGTATGCTATGCATACAAATGTGTGTAAAATGATTTATTAAATTCAAAGGAAATTTCCAATATTTTAATATTTCATATTAAAAATTTTTAATAATTTGTAATAGAAAAATATCTGTAATTTAATAAATTTTTAAATTTATAGTTACAATTAACCTACTAATTATAACTATAATAACCTATGAAAATCTCAGTTTAGAAGTAATATTTTCAAAGTTTTAAAAATTAAACTTATAATAAGAACAGTTAAATCATATTTTCAACAAAAATCTGTTTTAAAATCATTCAAATACCAGTATGTATTTTTAATAATCACCTGATCAGATCTTCAACATAGATATTTATCTTCATGATTTNAATTAAACTTATAATAAGAACAGTTAAATCATATTTTCAACAAAATCTGTTTTAAAATCATTCAAATACCAGTATGTATTTTAATAATCACCTGATCAGATCTTCAACATAGATATTTATCTTCATGATTTTAGTACACATGTACATGTACATCCGGTATTATTGTTCTGGAAAAAAGACAAACAAGAAAGATACTACTCCAGATGACTATGGGAACTAATAGCTTTAATTAAATTTGCTTCAAAAGTCTTTATGTTGTTCATTATATGGGGATTATATGCTATATAATAAGTAAACATTCCCCCAAAGAAGGGGAAGACTAAAGGCAGCTGATCAAAATGTAACAAATATTCCCCAGAAGGTCCTGTGGCCATTTTAAAATTCTGTGTAAGTAAAGTGAGGGTGTGTAATCTGAGTTTATGGTAGATTTTGACCAAAACCTCTCAAATATGTCACATGAGAATCTCACTCAACTGGCTCAGTTTACCTCAGTTGTAATGGATTTAGCTCTGGGCCCAAAATTTAGGGCAAGGATGATGAGAAACTGTTAAGAGAGACATTGTTCAAGATAGGAATAGACTAGAAATACTAACACATAAAATATTTCTGGCAGAATATATTTACCTTAAAAATGACAAGATTTTGGGGTCAAATGGAGAGGAGGAGAAATAATAAGAAAAGTTCTTCAAATATTTTAGTATTATAAGAATGTAAAGGAATTTACAAGTATTTATGTTTCTAAGGGCAAAATTAGAATGATAATCCAAAAAAAAAAAGTTTTGCTTCAATTCAACGGAAGTGTCACATTCCTTGTGGAAGTGACTTTCCTATCACTAGAAAATTCATATGAGGAATTCAAGTATAAGTTAGGAACTTGATTAGATGGCTGCTAGGTTCTTGTCAACAAATGTTTAATGTCTCGATGTTCAGAACACTACCTGATACATAATAGATGGTTAACACATGAGTAACTACACAAATTCTAAAATTGTATTTCAGATATCACCTCCCCTAATTAAGACAAGCAGATTTATCATGTTCATTGTACAGCCATCTGCACCCTCCAGGCCAATTCATTTCATTGAACATAATGTGAAACATACCTTCTGGACTGTACAAGCAGTAGGTCTTGTGAGAACCTAATTATCTAAAAATGTCCAGGTGGTATGATTTTTATGTGGTGATAAAATCTTGAAGTTAGTATGTAAACCAAAAGTAAGTAGATTCACAACTAGCTAAGAAAATCTACCAGATTAAAGACCAAAGTATTGTGTCTTAAAATCTCCAACAAAGAGAGTTTTCCCCTGGCACTGAAACAATTTGTTCAGTTGAGTAAGAGACGAAGTTAGCTGACTTTCATATAGTGGATATTTTGAAATCAAGATGCACATATTTTCAACTTTACATACTACTCAGTTCAGCAAAATGTTCACAGTCTAGGAGGGCCATGAAAATAGGGACTGGAAAGATACAGTTAAACACCATGCATCCTACACTACCTTAAACATTCAGAACAGATTCAGTTCAAATGGGAATTTTATCAATGTGAATAGCTATTTCTCTATCTCCTGAGCACAAATAGTTGATTTCGTGGAAGTTAAGTATATAAAACTTGGCTCTATTTGATCAGCTTTCAAAAATGCAGTCACCTCAAAGCTACTTTCAACAACTATGCATGTTGCTCCAGTCCCAAGCTTCAGTAACTCCATACTCCCATAGTCATATTCCTTCCCTAGAGTCAACAGGATATCACAATAAAAATAGAGAGGTCTGATTTGCGAAAGTTTTATAGACCTTATTAACCGTTGATGCATGCCAACTTCAATGATAAAATTTTTCCAGGTCTCAATCATAACAATTAACTATTTCAAAATATATTTTCCAAACTCCCCTTCCATTGAAACATTACTTATGATTTCTTCAACTTTACCCACTCCTTTCTCATAATTATGAGAACTCATGTCCCATAATAAGCAGTAAGGCTATTATAGAAGGAGGTGCATAGGGTGAGCTTTCTCTGTTTATCCATGAGGTCGCATCCAGACTGCTTCCTTTTATTTTATTGATGTGCTAAAATATTTGGCACTAGCAATCATCCCTTAAAAGGTCACCATCTGGAAGAACATCCTCCCTACATTTTCTCCTGGGATATAATCCTAAAAGCAATGTGAGTCCTTCCTACACACAACATCAAAACATCAAAGGAATGGCAAGCAGTAAACTTACATAGATTTTACATTGCCTTAAGAAGGTAAAGATTTCAGTCCTAAGTACCTGTTTTCCATCTGAAAGAGAGGAGTACAAAATATTCTAAGACAAAAGCAAATATACTGGGCAGTGCTACAAATAAGAAAAGGCTCTATCCAGATGGGCAAATTTCCCTATACAGAGAGAAGGAATGCAATTGATTCACTGAGACAGAAGTGAGATTTTCATGGCATAGCTTTGCTCTTCAAACAGGAAGGCAGATAGTAAAACACCCCACTCTCTTTTGAGTACTTATTAAACTTGAACATTAATTTAGTTATTCAACTAATATTTATGAAATCCCTACTATATGCCAGATCCTGTGCAAGCACTGAAAACCCAGCAGCAGATAAGATAGACTTGGTCATAATTTACAATGGTCTAGAATGGTCCTAAGACCTGGTGGACTACATGCATTGGACCAGCTAGCAGCGCACCCAGGAGACAGAGTCTACATTTTGCTTAAGCACCAGGACTTAATTTATAAGAAGTTACTTCTGTTGCTTTTGGACAAACACTTTGTCTTACTCTAGAGAAATCCCAAGAAAAGTGTGGATAATGAAAGTGAGCATCCCAAGAACAGGCTCAGGTTGACATGCAAATATGGTTACTGGTGATGGATCTAATATAGATTCTGCCTGAGTTTATTAGATTTAGTGCTATTGTTTACCATTTTCTCGACTAAAGTATACACATTCAGTTTACATACAATTCTCAAAATAACCATTCCCACCACTCACGAGGAGAAAATTATCAAATATTTTTACCACTGTGTATTAAATGGTATCAATTTTAACTGAAACTTAGTGTGCTTTTTTGATACAGGAGTTACAGTTTATGCTAATAAGTTTGCTACATGAGGTAAGACATGGTGGCCTTAATGGAGGCAGCAGTGATGATGTTAGCAGAACCAATGGGACAAATACAATTTGCTTTTCCTGAGGCCATCCAAATTACTGCTTGATTTGTACAGAATTCTTCTTTCATGCTATATGTTCTAGCTTTAAACTGAGTTTCCTGTCAGTTCAAAGTAGGGGGAGATCTTAGGTTGTTCAGATATCAGAGAAGCTTATAGTTTAACTGGAAGCTGAGCATTTGGATATTGTATATTGAGAGAAGTCGTGCCCTTCTGACGCGGGAAACTATGATAGAATGTTCAACACCAAAGCAATGATGGGAAAGTAAAAAGTATGCTTAGTCATCTCCTAGTCTACAATTGGGAAGAAATAAATAAATATTACCAGAATTGTCATGACTTTCTGAAAAATGTAACATTATCACAATACTGAAGACTTAAAGAAGAAAAGAATAATGCTTATAGAAAGGTCTTCTACACTGCTGCAAGGATTGTTGAAACTTATGGCTTTTTGTCTTCCAAACAGACAATTTTCTGGGAGAGGAAATAATAAAATTATTGGCTTCAAATAAAAGGTAACTGTCAGAAGAAATTTGCACACCCATTCTGGTTTCCCTTCCCTTGACACTTCTTTTAGATACTTTTGAAACTTCTAAAATGGTGTCTGATCTGTGCAATCCTCCTCAGTTGTTCATTTAATAAATACTTTTTTAAAAATATAATATGTGTCTACACAATGTCAGGCACACAGGTTTTAAGGAAACAATAAAGCTGAGCTCTGTGCAGTGATTGTCCCAAACCTACTTGTGGATTGAATGCTGTTTGGGTCTCATACTGCTTTCTGTAACTGGGTGACATTAATAGTCACCTAACAGTGTTGCTTTTTAAATTATTTCCTCCCATTGTTCAAGTTCTAAGGTAACAGTGAGTGCTTGTGTAATTATCTTATGCTACAGTAGCAATTCTGGGAGAGATGATTTTGATTTTTGAAGTCTATTTCATTTAATTTTAAGTTATGTTTTCCCATAAAGAGGACCATAAGTATATGCAAGATGAAAATAAAGAGAAAGAAGAAACCAAATAAAAAAGCTTGTCTTCAATGTCATATTTGAAGCAGTTTATTTTAAATTTAAGTACAAATTAATGTTTTCATCTGTAAAATAAGGGTGATAATACTTATCACAGCTACCTACGATGAAAGTAGTTATGAGGGAACATTATGGTAATATATACGGGGGTACTAGGAAAGCCATAAAACAGTATAGAAAAATATAGAAAACTCTTCCTCATTTGAAATGCCATAGGAACAATCAAATGCATGTCAAAAGGTGACAGGAATCACCAGACTCTTTTAACTTCTTTCCTTTTGTTTCTGACTCTTCCTGCTTTGCCTGTCTCCCATTCCTATCCTGTAATTCTCTATATAGTAATTCCATCTTCAACCCTTAGATCCCAGTTGAGGTGTCCTCTTCCCTCTGAAGCCCCTCTCCGACCACCTGACTTTGATATAGGAAGCACATTATCATGCATTCCAAGGCTCCCTAGTCCAGGGCTATCATAGTATGTGATGGTGATTTCATTACCACTTACTGTTCCTGGTCTCCAGCTAGAATAAAGTCAAATCCCATAGTCTAGTTCATCTTTACCCTCCTGGTGCTTTGTACATGCTCACAATTGGTACTCAGTACTTGTTCTATTATGTTGTTCTTATAATTTCCAAAAAGGATTTATTTAGTAGTCATGAAAAGTTTACTTCTGAATTTGCATTAAAAAGAGTTTAAAGGGTTGGTGGGAATAAAAATAGTGGAGGCTTTCTTACTTTTAAAGAGCTTCTCATTTGAAGAAACCATCATTCTCCTCCATATCCTCCTCCTCTTCCTCCTTCTTGTCATTATCATCATTGATAACAAGCACATTTACTAAGCACTGAATGTAATATTTGGGAAAAATGCCTAAGTTCAATACATTTCATATTTTCATGTTTGCTACAGAGAAACCTATCCAAAACAAAATAAGGTTTTTGGTTAATCCTAAGCTGTTTACTATCTCCTGAAAGTTCTTGCAAATGCTGAGTGAAAAACAAAACTCATGTAAATTATTGAGGAAAAATTATAATACACTATTTTATAATTTGAGTTATATTATATATAACTAAATAATAGGCTGTATGCATATTTTATTCTACCTTGTGTTACTTTAAAGTCATTTCATAGAAATAGAAACATAGCTTTATTCTGTAGATTATTAACCTACATAAAATGTAGTTTATTAATTTTATAATTACACTTACTCTGTGATTATTTGGAACATAATTTCTTTATATGGAAAACAAACTACTCAAAATTGCATTGGTCGTCCCTAAGTAAAGATGAGCTTTACTTCAAATGTATGCAGCTTTCCTTGGAAGGCACTGTATCAGGAAATAAGCCCCATAATTGTTGGTATCTTCCTTGAATCATGTTTGTCATTCTAGCTAATTAAAGGCAATTAGTAGTAATTTAAAGGATGATCTAAAAATGAAGTGTGCTAGGATTGGATTTTATTTTATTTTAATTGTTTTTGAGATGGGGTCTCCCTTTATTGCCCAGGCTGGAGTGCAATGGCGTGATTATGGCTTACTGCAACCTCTGCCTTCCAGGCTCCAGTAATCCTCCCAGTAAGCTACTCAGTAAGCTTCCTGAGTAGCTCGGACTACAGGTGTGCATCTCCACACCCAGATACACACACACAGACACATACACACACACACACATATATATATGATATGGAGGATAATGATGGTTTCTTCAAATGGCAAACTCTTTAAAAGTAAGAGAGCCTCCACTATTTTTATTCCCACCTATCCTTTAAACTCTTTTAATGCAAATTCAGAAGTAAACTTTTTCATGACTACTAAACAAAGGATTTTTGAAAATTATAAGAGTAATATAATAGAACAAGTACTGAGTACCAATTGTGAGCATGTACATATATATGTGTGCATGTGTTTTATACATATATATATATACACACTTGGCTCAAGCGATCCTCCCAGCTTGGCCTCCCAAAGTCCTGGGATTACAACTGTGTGCCACTGTGCTCAACCACATTAGATTTTACAGGGGATTTTATGCCATGTGTAGTTGGTTGAATAGTATTTCCCCAAATCATGCCCACCAGAGCCTCAGAATGTGACTTTATTTGGAAATAAGAGTTTTGCAGAAGTAAATAGTTAAGATGAAATCCTACTGCATTGGAGTAAGTCCTAATCGGAAAGAAAATGGCCAAAGGAGAAGCAGGCAGAGATAGGAGTTGAGTTGTCACAGACCAAGGAATGCCTGGGGCCACCAGAAGCTGAAAGAGGCAAGGAATGATTCCTCCGTAGACCCTTCCAAGGGATCATGACCTTGTCAGCATTTTAATTTCAGACTCCTGGGCTCTAGAACTATGAGAGAGTATATTTATTTTAAGCCACTCAACTTGTGGTACTTTGTTATGGCAGCCCCCAGAAAACAAAACATACCATGCTAAAGAGTTGTATAGACATTGGTTATTGTCTGAAACAGCTATGAATATTTTGGCTGAGCAAAACACAAAAGTTTTAAAATTTGTTTAGAGAAAGACTTGATCACCTGATCGTCAAATGGATGAAGCGATGTCCTTGAAGCTAAACAGTGATAAGCATTAGAGAAGGCCAAATCAACTCTGTTGATATTTTAGTGTGTGATTCTATAGGATTTTATGACTTTGGTCACAGATGCTGTGTGAAACTAGAGAACTTTAAAGTCACTTGTATCATACACAGTTCTTTTAATCATGGAGGTTCCAGTGAGTCATGTCACTGCACTCCAGCCTGGGCAACAGAGGGACACCTCGTTTCAAAAACAATACAAAATAAAATAAAAGGCTATATAGGGGAAACATTCACAATTCAGAAAGTGAAGTTCATCTAAGGACTAAATAGAAACTCATTGAACTAATGGGAACAAAGTATACCAATCACAGAATACAGAATATCTTTGCTGATTTTTTAAAGTGTGTGATTCTATAGGATTTTATAACTTCGATCACATATGCAGTGTGAAACTAGGGCACTTTAAAGTCACTATATCATACACCAGTCTTTTAATCATTCTTTATATTGTCCACTTTTATTACAAATAATACTTTGAATGATTTATTTTCTAAGAGTTATTATTTTCCCTTTCTATGGTTACGTTGATGTGAACACTTTGTGTGGTGATTAAAAATGAACACATCCTTCCTTCTCTTCCAGGGCATCTTGCAGGAGCATCAGTTGATCTAGCATTTCTTCTTACTCTATCTCTGACCTCCAAAAGTCTGGCACATTGTTTGGTGGTTCACAGAATGACTCCAAATACATTTTTGATTTCACTTGTGTGAATCATGAGAATAAAACCAAGGGAGTACACAGTGTGTTGATTCATCGTTGCTTTTTGCTACAAGAAGAGACAATAACAAATCCAACATGGACCATGTTTATTTTTTACTTTATCTCCAATGACTAACACATTTGCCCTAATACGTGTCAGGTACTTAGTAAAGAAGAAAGAGACATTTTAAAGGAAAAGTGACCAGGCTGACTTTTATAAAGACAGACAAGTGATCATTGTAAAAAATTACAGTTTTTACAATGATTACATATAGAGGAAGGAGTTTGAGTGACTTGTCAACATAATATCCTCACTGTGTGTCTTTGCCTATTGACTGTCAGTTACAAGTTTGGAATTAGGGCTAAGCTTTGCAATGTTCTGCTATGCAGTTATTTCCAACAGCTAACAGAATGGCAGAAGTTAGAAAAGGGAAAATATGGTTCCTTACTTAAAAAAAAAAGTATGTCATGAAAGAGGTTGTGCACTACAGATGTACAGCAGAACTCAGTAGCTCCACTCCTATCAGTTACTTCATAGATTAATTCAAAGTTTCTGTTTAGGCACTTGACTAAGGCATTAAGTTTGGTAATCTGATTTTATGCTGATAAATGAAAGATAGGAAACCTAGTAATTTCATATCCACAAAGAAAATTTCTCAGAAAGAAAAAAGGTGAATTAAATAGAATGAACCAAAATTATTTGGCATGGGCAAGCATCATCTACTTTTGTTAATCTTTCAATCAACCTATTTTTTGGGCTTCCTATAAAGCATATAATACAGTAAACATGGGGATACAAAGCCTCTGGGACTTGCTGCTAAAGGAGGTGTGATGTGTGACAGAATTGTGAACAACAAATTATAGCAGTGTGATCATTCATTCATGCATTCATGCATGTATTCCACAAATGCTCATTAACACCTTCTGTGGGTCAGGCATTTGTACTAGGTTTTGAGAATACAGGGCTGAAAAATGCATGGTCCATGCGCTCATGGAATTTATAGACATTAAACAAATAATTGCAAGTGTTCTATACAACTAAAAGGAAATGCTGCATGCTGTAGAAGTATTTAACATGTGAAGCAACCTCATCATGGTGCCTGGGTGAAGTTACCTGGGAAACAGACTGCCTATATTGAGACAGAAGAATAAATAGGAGTAAAAATTCTGAGAGAGTATTCCACATACAAAAAATACCATGTAAAAGACCTGAGTTAAAAGAGTACAAACTCGTAGAACTGAAAGATATTCTATTTGGCTTCAATATATTTTTAAAAGGAGAAGTTTGAGAAAGGAAGCTAAATAGGTGAGCAGGTGTCTAACTGCACAAAATCTTGAGAACTTGTTAAGAATATAGGTCTTAATCCTTAAATCCTTAATCCTTAAAACCTTAATCTGTATAAGCAGTGGGAAGCCATTGAACCAATGAGGAGTAAAATGACCAGATGTGCACTTCTAAAATATCCCTCAAGGTACAGTGTAGAGTGTGAGTCAGAGGGGGCCTAGAGAATCTGGGCAAACAATAATGAAGGTACTGCAGTGCCCAGGAGAGAGATAATGGCTTGGACAAAAGTAGTGGGAATGAGGGTAGCAACAGGTGGTTTCAAGAGACAAGTAAAAATTAGAGTTTAGAAGACCGGTGACCCATTATATGTGGCAGATGAAACAGAGGGAACCTTTAGAATAATTCTCAAATATTTGGCATGAACAAGGGGTAGCGTTTTACCACTTACTAAAAATGGCATATCGAAGGAGAGGAGCATACGGCATGTTAGAGTGCCTGTAAAACATCAGAGTCATGATCTGAACAAGCTGCTCTAGGCCATTTAATGCAGTAGTGATCTAAACTGCCTGTAGGGACAGAAGTAAATTCTATTTTCTGCTTTTTGTGGAAGCAGAGCCCTTTATTGTTTAGCTTCCATCCCATTCTTCTTATGTGAAAGTATCTTTCTTTTATTTAGAAAATGTTGCCCCTTCAGTCCAAAAGATACTATATTTTTACAAACCTCACTTCTCTGGTCTAATAAAAAACATTTGCTGGGATTTTTTGTGTGTAGAATGAGGAAGAATGTAAGTCAAGCTCAGGTAGAGGTGGTCATTTAAGTGTGAACCTGCAACAGTCGGTTGCCATTTCCCTTGTGCTGGAAGGAAGAAGAGAGTTGTTGTGACAGAGAGGAAGAAAGATGGGTAAATTACTATTCTCCGTACAGAATAGTAATTTACCCAGGCACTCACAAAACTTAAAGGAGTTAATGAGAGTTATATATGGATTAGTTACAAAGAAAAGCTAAACAAAGAAATTGCTAATGCTCTTAAATGAGAGATATGCTAAGATTTCTGTACTATGTTTCAAAAAAACCAAAAAACAAAATTGAAGCTGCTGATGACAGAATTATGCTACACTGATAGACACTAAGTGTTGTATACTCTCTGCTTCTTTATGTATACACCAAGAAAATGGGGATCCCCTGTTCCTGTTCTCTGCCAGTCAATGGAATTTTTTTTTCCTCCCAAAACATTATTTCTTATAGATCCTTATTTTGTTGGCAACCTGACACATACCTTTTGATTATAGGAATAAGTATATTCAGTACAGTTTTGGGGGTCATTCTATACTGGAAAGACCTAACGTCTACTCCAATCTAAACAATACTGGAGAAAGTTAAACCTGCCTAAAAGTAGCTAAATGGGAGAAAGAGCTACAGGTTTACATTACTGCATTGAAGCCTTGGCAAATGCACAAACAAGGCCCCACATCTAACAGTCATCAAAACTGGCCATCTTATTGTGAGTTTCAGCAAGTTCCAGGAAAAGTGGTACACTTTCTTCTTCTTACACACACAATTTTACAAGATCATCTCCAGATACCCATAAAAATTTGTATTAATTTATTGCCACTTTTAGTAGGGAGAATAATAAGGTGATATAATCCTCCCTACTTAAATCAACCTCTGTCTCTAACCTCCAGAAAAATTACTGATACCTTATTTAGAAGAAAGGATACACCAGAGCTGTCAGTTTTGCTGGGAATCCTCTGTCTTGAAAAAATTGCAGTTACTGAACCCAGCCTGAATTTTAGCTGTCCTATTCAACACTTTTAACAGAATCACTAGCTCTGTGTACTACTAGTATTTATTTAGGTAGCAATATGACTAATTGAAAGTTAGTGTAAACTACTCCAGCTTTCAGAGATTTATTAAGAACAAAAGTGATAAAATAAACCATTAATAAGTCTTCAATATTGACTAAATGGTAAAATAAAATATTTGGATATGGTTAAATAAAATATATTACTAAAACTAATTACATTTTTTTATTTTACTTTTAATGTAATCGCTAGAAAGTTTAAAATTACAGTGTGTCTTAAACATATGTGTCTTATTTTACTTCTATTGTACAGTGTATCCTAGTGGCTTCCAACGTGAGATTATGCACAATCATGCACAGACATTAAGTATGTATTTTGGTGAGGGGGACATGATAAGATCTGTGTTATTGACATATGATCATAGTTAGAAACCTAAATTGGATTATGGAGAGAACAGAAACAAGAAGTCAATTACTTGAGTTTTGCAAGCGTCCAAACAAAAGATGACAAGAAAACAAACTGTATCTGTGGCTTGGAAGAAAGATAATAGATTCAGGACATAGCGTAGATTTAGGATTGGAAGCGAGTTACATATTTGGGTTGAGAAAATTGTGGGAACTAAACATAGTACCTCAAGTGTCGGTATAGATGTAATATAGTAATGTCTTTAATTGAGGGGCAAAAGACAAAGAACACATTTCTTATATTCTCAAAGGGAACATAGGAACTGACTTGGGATGGTTACTAGCAATTAGTTAACTAAAACCCAACTGTTTTGCAATAGCTTTCAATAGTTCACTGCAATTTAAATTCTTAAATGGGGTGAAAAAATTTAGCAATCCATCTAATGAGTTTCTTCTTCCCAAAACAAGCTTCTGGGGAGAAATTTGTAAAGCAGAAAATTTTCCGCAAAGCAAAAAGTGTTTCTTCCTTTCATAGAATAAATAAGGGTCATATATAAGCTAACCAAATTTAATTATATTGTTAGAGTTGCAGCATTGTAACTGAGGCACGCAGTCTGGTAATATAAATAATTTCAACTAACATGATTGGTATTTGAAGAGAGAAAAAATATTCAAAAATGGCTACTTCTGTAAGTCAGAAGTCTAAATAATTGCAATTCGCTTCTATAGAATTATTAATTTTATAATTTATGGTTTCTCACATTAATATATTGATTGATTGGTGCAAGTTCCATGTTGGAAATCAAGCTAACTCAAAGTGCAATGCTGAAAGAAATAATATTTATTGTCTTTTATTTATCCAACCAATATTTGTTGAGTACCTACCACAGGTGCTAAGCTTTTGGATTACCATAGTCAATTGGACAGCCTTAGTCTGTCTCATGCAGTTGATAGTTTAAGCTTGAGAAGAAAACCAACCTTTTACATTTTATTTTTTATAGATTCAGGGGATATATGTATAGATTTGTAATGTGGCCATGGTGCATAATAATGGTGAGATTCAGGCTTCTAATATGCCCATCACCTGAACAGTGAACATTGTACCCAATAGGTTATACTTTTTAACTCTTATCACCCTCCCAACCCTTGCCACTTTTGAAGTCCTCAGTGTCTATTGTTTCAATCTGTATGTCCATGTGTACTCATGGTTTAACTCCCACTTATAAGTGAGAACATGTAGTATTTGACTGTTTCTGAGTTATTTAACTTACGATAATGGCCTCCAGCTCCATTCATGTTGCTGCAAAAGTCATGATTTTATTCTTTTGTATGACTGCGTAGTATTCCACAGTGTATATATACCACATTTGCTTTACCCAGTCATCCTTTGATGAACATTAAGTTGGTTCCATGACTTGGCTATTATGAATAGTGCTGTGATAAACATACAAGTGCAGGTGTCCTTTTGATATAATGATTCATTTTCCTTTGGGTAGATACCCAGTAGTGGGATTGCTGGATCAAATGGTAGTTCTAGTTTTAGTTCTTTGAGACATCTCTGTACAAACTCTTTTCTATAGAGGTTGTACTAATTAACATTTTCACCAAAAGTGTATAAATGTTTTCTTTTCTTTACAACCTCATCGACATCTGTTGTTTTTTAACTTTTTAATCATAGCTATTCTGACTGCTGTGAAATGGTGTCTTACTGTGGCTTTCATTTGCATTTCCATGATGATTAGTGATGTTGGACATTTTTTCATATGTTTGTTTGGCTAATTGTATGGTATATCTTCCTTTCTTAAAAATTTCTTTTCTTTTCTTTTCTTTTTTCTTTTGACAGGCTTTTTTCTGATGCCTTCAGCTTCTTTCTGTCGCCCAGGCTGGAGTGCAGTGGTGTGGTCTCAGCTCACTACAACCTCTGCCTCCCAGATCAAGTGATTCTCCTGCCTCAGATTCCCAAGTAGCTGGAGTTACAGAGGTGCATCACCATCCTTGGCTAATTTTTGTATTTTTAGTAGAGATGGGATTTCACCCTGTTCACCAGTCTGGTCTCAAACTCCTGACCTCAAGTGATCCACCCATCTCAGCCTCCCAAAATGCTGAGGTTACTAGTGTGAGCAACCATACCTGGCTGTGTGTCTTCTTTTGAGAACTATCAGTTCATGTCCCTTGCTTATTTTACTTTTTTTTTTTTTTTTTTTTTTTTGATAGAGTCTCTCTCTCTGTTGCCCAGGTTGAAGTGCAGTGGCATGATCTTAGTTTATGCTTACTTTTTAATTGGATTGTTTGATTTTTTGTTTTTTTTTTTTTTCATGTTGAGTTGAGTTTCTTACAGATTCTGGATATTAGTCATTTGTTGTATGCATAGTTTGCAAATATTTTCTCCCATTCTGTAGATTGTCTGTTTACTTTATCTATTATTTCTTTTGCTATGCAGAAACTTTTAAGTTTAATTAAGTCCCATTTGGATATTTTTGGTTTTGTTACATTTGCTTTTCAGTTCTTAGTTAGTCATAAATTCTTTGCCTATGCCAATGTCAGAAGAAATGTCTCTAGATTTTCTTCTAGGATTTTTATAGATTCAAGTCTTACATTTATGTCTTTAACTTATCTTGAGCTAATTGTATATGGTGAGCGATAAGGGTTCAGCTTCATTCTTTTGCATACAGTTATCCAGTTTCCACAGCACCATTTATTGAAGAGGTTGTCCTTTTACCCATTATATATTTTTGTTGACTTTGTTGACAATCAGCTGGTCATAGGTATGTGGCTTTATTGCTGGGATCTCTATTCTGTTCCATTAATCTATGTGTCTATTTTTGTACCAGTACCATGATATTTTGTTTGTTATAGCCTTGTAGTATATTTTGTATTCAGGTAATGTGATGCCTACAGCTTTGTTCTTTTTCTCCAGATTGCTGTGGTTAGTCAGGCTCTTTTTTGGTTTTGTATGAATTTTAGGAAATGTTTGTAATGCTGTGAAAAATATGTTGGTAATTTGGTAGGAATTGAATCTGCAGATTGCTTTGGGAAGTATGGTTATTTATTGATATTGATTGCTCCAATCCATGAGCATGGGATATTTTTCCATTTGTTTGTGTTATGGATGATTTATTTCATCAGTGTTTTATACTTCTCTTTGTATATGTATTTCATCTCCTTGGTTAAATATATTCCTAAGTATTTTTTATGGCTATTGTAAATGGAATTGAGCTCTTGATTTTGTTCCGAACTTGAATGTTATTCACGTTTAGAAATGTTACTAATGTTTGCATGTTGATTTTGTATCCTGAAGTTTTGCTAAACTTGTTTACCAAGTCTAGATATCTTTTGGAAGAGATTTTATGCTTTTCTAGCTATAATATCATATCATCAACAAATAGAGATAATATGACTTCCTCTTTTCAAATTTGGGTGCCTTTTATTTCTTTCTCTTGCCTGATTTCTCCAGATAGGACTTCCAATACTATGTCAAATAGGAGTAGTGACAGTGGGCATTTTTGTCTTAAAATCATTATTTTAATATGCTTTTAAGTGTCACAATGAAATTCAAGTTTCTATGTGTGGACTTAGAAGGAGCATCAAATCCAGAGTTGGCGAGTATCTAGAAGGGCAGAAATGTATCTCTAGAGAAAATAACATCTGCCCTGACAATTAAAGGAAGATCAAGATTAAGCTAGTTAAATTAGGCTCATTAGAGCAGGAGTAGAGTGAGGACAATGTGCAAAGGTTATGAGGTAAGAGAGATTGGGACATGTCCTGGATCTATGAAATGGGTGACTTGACTGGATCATAGAGCTATAATGATGGATTGTCATTCACTTAGGTTAGACAAACAAATAAAAGCCACATTATAAAGGACTTTCTTAATGTTAATAAGAATGTGCTTTTTTGTTGTAGCCTTCAATTATCATTTTATACTTTGATACTGGTTGATTAGTTTGTAAGTATATAACTTACTTTAAAATAATACAAAAATCTAGTAAGAATAAATTATGGAACTCTCAAACCATGAACTATTATGTAGCAGTTTAAGAAAAGAATAAGATAACTCTGTATTAACTTTGACAGATGTCTGGATTTATTTTTTCAAAAACAGCTGGCTGCATAACAGTATGTATTATATAATTCAATTTGTATAAAACAATGTATGTTTGTATGTGCATAGAAAGTTTCAGGAAGAATGTCCACAAACTGTTAACAATGACCACTTCTGGGGAGTATAATGGAAGTGATTGTGGTGAAGGAAATATACATATTAAATAATGACTGAGAAAAAAATAAAAAGGGATAAAGAAAACTTTTTTAATCCAACAGAAAGCAAAAAATGATAAAAATGAAGAAAGAAAAAATATACCCAAATATACAAAATATAACAAATATTCTAAATATTGTTATTCCTAATAAAAATATTAATAATTGAATAAGTCTATTAAAGGTTAAATTCCAGAAAATCAGAATAGATTTGATATCTCCATCTAGCTGTGGTCTGTTGGTGATACATATATAAAACAAAACAAAATAAAATGAGAGATGTAAACATAGAAATCCTGAATAGAATAGAAATGAATATACATAAAAAAAAGATTGAATTGTACTATCAACTTCTCAAAAAAAAAAAAAAACTCATGGAGAATTTACAGCATTATGAAGATTTAATATCAATTCTTACAAATCTTCCAAATACAGCATTCACGACACCTATCAAGAGACTTAAAATCTGCGAGGACCAACCAGTATTAGGCTTGAATACTCCTGAAACCGAAACTCAAATAGACGAGTCATGATGCAACCTGAAATAGAAGAGAGCGCAAAAATCATGATATCTTTAAATTCAGTACTAATCTAAACGTATAACAAAGAAGCTACATGAAGACCGTAGTATAATATGAGGGTAACTTATACTATACACAGCCGAATTCTAATATATATAATACCAGAGGTACAAAAGAGCCGAGAGAAAGGTTGCGTACAACCAAATACGAGCACATTACAAATGAATTACACACCAATAGGATCTACTTGATGATGTAGGGTATTAACATACAAAAATGAAAGCACCATATATACTAGGCCAATATCATATAAATAATACAAGCGAAAAAACTCTGCACACAATTCAACATCTACAAATAGAAATTACAAACACCTTTCTTGATAAAAAAGATTTTAAAATCTAGGAATGTAGGAAAACTTCCTGAATCTGATAAAAGGTATTCATGAAAATCTACAGCTAACATCATGCTCAATAACTAAAGAAAGAATGCTTTCCTCCTACAATCAGGAAAACAGAAAGCATCTTCTCACTCACCACTTCTATTCAAAATGCTACTGGAAGTTTTAACCAGGGTACTTAGAAAAGAAAAATTAACAAAACATATTCAAATTGAAAAATAAGAAGTGTCTGGGCACGGTGGCTTATGGCTGTAATCCTAGCACTTTGAGAGGCCGAGGAGGGCAGATCACCTGAGGTTGAGAGTTTGAGACCAGCCTGGCCAACATGGCGGAAACCTCGTCTCCTCTAAAAATAGAAAATTAGCTGGGCATGGTGGCACATGCCTGTAATCCCAGCTACTTGAGAGGCTGAGGCAGGAGAATTGCTTGAACCCAGGAGACGGATGTTGCAGTGAGCTAAGATCGCACCATTGTACCGCAGCCTGGGCAACAAAAACAAAACAATGTCTCAAAAAAAAAAAAAAAAAAAAAAAAACAATAGCAAGTGTTGGTGAAGAGGTGAAATTGGAATCCCCATACAGGACTGGTGGGAAGGTTAAATGGTCTTATTAAGTAAGACCACATTTGAAAGGTCAGGATGTTGGCAGAGATGGGTGTCTGCAATTACTCTTACTAAGCGAAGAAGTTATTTGAATTATCAAGGAAAAATTTTAGGAATCTCCATAGTTTCTGTGTCACAGTAGTCCCTTTATAGTTATAATATTTTGTTTAGTCTGAGAAATGGGCCTGCCTCTATCCTTAATATTTTGTTTGTATTTCAGCCTTGTACATATGAAGTTCACATCACCTAACTTCTTGAACTCATGCCTCACTGGCTTCAGGTTTGAGCCTAAACTTATCATCCACAAAAAGTGTTTTCCAACGCCAGGTTAGTTATATTTTCCTCATACATGCTTTTATGGTAACCTGTATTTTCTCAGTATCCATCACACTTTGTTGTTTCTACCTATTTAATTACTTGGTTTCTCCATTCAGTGGTAAGCTGTTGAATGTATCAGCTGGGAGCTTCTGGGAGCCAACCTCAGAGAATGACTGTGGATTACCTAAGCAAGTATTGGAATTTTTTTTTTTTTTTAATAGTTTAAGTTCTAGGGTACATTGGCACAACATGCAGGTTTGTTACATATGTATACTTGTGCCATGTTGGTGTGCTGCACCCATCAACTCGTCAGCACCCATCAACTCGTCATTTACATCAGGTATAACTCCCCGTGCCATCCCTCCCCCCTCCCCCTCCCCATAATAGGCCCCAGTGTGTGATGTTCCCCTTCCAGAGTCCAAGTGATCTCATTGTTCAGTTCCCACCTATGAGTAAGAATATGCGGTGTTTGGTTTTCTGTTCTTGCGATAGTTT
>NW_016814078.1:1084241-1166105 GCF_001698545.2 Rhinopithecus bieti
TTTTTTGCTATGCCCTGTCCCCAGAGGTGGAGTCTACAGAGACAGGCTGGCCTCCTTGAGCTTCAGTGGGCTCCACCCAGTTCAAGCTTCCCGGAGGCTTTGTTTACCTCCTTAAGTCTCAGCAATGGCAGGTGCCTCTCCCCCAGCCTTGCTGCTGCCTTGCAGTTATATCTCAGATTGCTGTACTAGCAATGAGGGAGGCTCCGTGGTCATGGGACCCTCCCGGCCAGCTGTGGGATATAATCTTCTGTTGTGCCGTTTGCTAAGACCCTTGGTAAAGCTCCATATTAGGGTGGGAGTTACCCGATTTTCTAGGTGTTGTGTGTCTCAGTTTCTAAAGGGATTCCCTTCCCCCTTGTGCTTCCCAGGTGAGGCGATGCCTCTCCCTGCTTCAGCTCTCGCTGTTCGGGCTGCACTAGCTGATCAGCACCGATTGTCCAGCACTTCCCAGTGAGATGAACCCGGTACCTCAGTTGAAAATGCAGAAATCACACGTCTTCTGTGTTGCTCGTGCTGGGATCTGGAGCCTAGAGCTGTTCCTATTTGGCCATCTTGCTTGCACCCAATGACCAGTATTCAAATTTTTGGAAGGACAAAGAGGGCAGTTACAGAGCCAGACTGGTAAAACATAGCTGGAGAGAGGATTGGACAAAAAATCAAGGACATTCAGAGCATAAATGAAAAATTAGTAGGAGTTAATTTCAGGATGTGAGTGATGCAATAGAAAATTCCAAAATTTTTGATTTTTCAATATTCTAGTCAACATGTGCATTGGAAAATAATTTTAAATGGCTAAGAGGGTTAAACACCTGACTCTTAATTGAAAGAAAAAAGTGCACCTTGATTACAATCTCTGGCAAAGTTTCCAATGGCGAGGGGACAAAAGTTAAGAAAAATAATAATGATAAGGGTGGTCAGTTGGTATGGCAGTGGAATGGATGTAGGGCTGGTATGATGATTGTCAGGTAGAAAAACCATCATATATTAATTCCAACGAATGCTCAGAATTGGACTCCACCACAAATTATCAAAGTGCCTGGCAGATAGTGGGTCCATGTAGAAGGCCCACAGTTCTCCTTTTCTCTTTTTCTAGCCTTCAACCAACTGGCTGTGACCTCAACAGCTGCACTAGAAGCTGGAACTCTGCTGCCAATACACTAATCTTTGACAATTTTTCTTCTGCCTACTCTTGCATATTACGGCTACTGAGAACATTGGTTCTTAACCATTTTTAAATTCATGGGTACATTTGCAACTCTGATAAAAAGTTATGAATAATTTCCTTAGGGAAGCATAATGCTTATTAACATACATATTTATATTATTTTTAAAGTGATCTCATGAATAGAATTCCTAAAATGCTTTCGTGTTGTCAAAATAATAAATTATATACGTGTGTGTGTGTGTGTGTGTGTGTAGCACCAATCTGTGAGGGCTACAGTTCTAAATGTTTTCCATATATAAAATAATTTATTATTTTTGACAAACCTAAAGGAGAATACCTCAGTTATCCAAATTACCTATCAGAAAAGGAAAGTATAGAGTTGTTACATAACCTGGCCAATGTCTCACTGAATTTAAGCCAAGTCTATGTAATTAGAGAAACCATAGTCTTTTTTTTTTTTTTTTTGAGACGGAGTCTTGCTCTGTCACGCAAACTGGAGTGCAGTGGCCGGATCTCAGCTCACTGCAAGCTCCACCTTTCGGGTTCACGCCATTCTCCTGTCTCAGCAGCTGGGACTATAGACGCCCATCATCTTGCCAGGCTAGTTTTTTGTATTTTTTAGTAGAGACAGGATTTCACCGAGTTAGCCAGGATGGTCTTGATCTTCTGACCTTGTGATCCGCCCGTTTCGACCTCCCAAAGTGCTGGGATTACAGGCTTGAGCCACAGCGCCCGGCCGAGAAACCATAATCTTAAATAATATGATTTAGTCTTTAAGTATGCTAAATGTTGCAATAAATACCCAGATGGTCCAAATTTGGCCTAAAACTCCCAGGGGCTTGCTTGTTATCTACTGGAGAAGGTGGAATTTATGAAAAGGTCTATATTGAAATGAAGAATGTGAAATGTGGTAAAAGAGAGTTAGGAAATACTAAGGATGAACAAAGCAGTGATTAAACTTTTGCCATTAGGGGAAAAATTTCAATGTTTTAAAGAGTTATTGGGTGTCCATTACTGGCTTAGAGATAACAACATGACAGCTGCAGAAAATTGAGGCCCTCAGAGGATTGTTTTGACAAGAGCACAGTAACAGTAAGGACAGCTTTCTAGGAGTAAGCACATCTCAGCAAAAAGAGCCAAGATGGAGAGGTGAAATAGACCTTGCAATAGTGCTCTGGGCATTAGAAGTTAGCCTTCTTATCATCAGCTGGCCAAATACATTGGGAGTCAGCTTCCTTATCTCTGAGGTGGAAATGATGCATAACTGATGACCTTAAGGACCTGAACATATAGGTTTATTGAGTTACTCTTAACAAAGGATTTAATGAAAGGAAATTACATGCATAAAAATTGGCTAAATATTGAGAAGAATGGAGAGAAGAATGAACATGGTTACTCTTTTTCAGGAGTTTAAAATCATACTGGAAGAGAAAGTACCTTAAAATGAACTGAAAAGATAAACATCGTATATGTATATGAAATGAACTGTTTATATATGGCTCCAGCGACAAAGAAAATCATTGTCTCAAATTCATCAATACTATAACATCTATTGTTGCTGTTATGATTGCTAAGAATGGTGAATTTAAATTAAAATATATTTCCTTGTTGAAGGAGTTGTTATAAAAGAAAAAGAAAATACAATTTCTAGAATGGAGTTCACTCGTGGCAACATGGAAGAATGCAAAGCATTTTATTATTAAATTATTTAATATTTTCTACCTAATTGTAGAAATCTATAGAAGCCATGAAAACACATTTAAAAGGTGTGCAAGGGACGCCATTCATTACACACCAGGAAAAAGTAGTTGGAACTTTATTAAAAGTTGACTAATAGGCACTCTAGATAATTGAAATGACAGCGTATTTTGACAGCTGCAAGCAAAAATGTACTTGTTCAAAATAGTGAGTGTAAATCTTTTTGATTTCCAGAAAGAAAATGATGTACAGGTTTAACTTAATTCAGTCAGCGTATAAAGTGTAATAATAAAAGGTAACTAATTTTTCACTTGACTGGTGAAACCTCTGTTAATTGGAGGTCCTGCCAATCACTGCACATTAGGACTGGATGTGAAGGCCTCTGAAGGTCCTCAATTGGAAGAGATGATTTCCTCTAGGGTCCTGGAGGAAATGAAAATCACCAAAGAAATTACCAAATATCCACAAAATAACCTTTATGAATACCTCTTAGTGTCAAATTTGGAGTTCACAAAATACACAAAACACTTAAATCTCCAAACGAGTAGATTGAAATACAAACACATTCATCATCCACATGCAATGATCCCCATAGGTATACTGTAAAGCTTAGAAGTGGGATTTTCAAAATAAATAAAGAAATAACAGAAGTAAATTTCCTAATCAACAAAATGAATTGAATCCCAGGTTAAGAATAATCCACATAACTTAAAAATGTACCAATGTCCACTTGCTAGGACATGACTGCTTGATTTTATTACGTTTAGACCCATACAGGAAATCAAAAGGACAAACAAAAGCAGATGATGATCCACATCATGACTTTTCAAACTGACATTGTATTTAGATTAAGGAAAGAGAAAGTGAAATGTAGGTGCCAGCCTCAGGATCTGAGCTTCGTTTTCTCCTATTTTATTTTATTTTAGCTATGAGTTTTATTGGAGATTTTATGAGAGACGCAACCAGCTGTGCATTTAAATATCACTTTCATAAGTTTTGACTATCCTTTCAGTAAGAGAGCACAACAACTGAACCTACCCAAAAAGTGAAACCAGTCCAAGAATGGGATGTGATTATACATTCTTAGATTTATCTTCATTCTTTGTGGGAAAGTTTGCTATAAAATGCATTTGTTTAAAATGTTACAGAACATAGACTTCTCAGGAACAATTTAAGCACCATAAATGTTTCCTTCAAATTGAATCAAAAGAGGCTGAGAATCGTATTACATTGGGTGGGAATCCAATGTTTAGTTTTAGAATAAAAGAATTTCAAAGATTCGAGCTCTGCCATGATTTACAGCAGCCAGGATCTCTGTCTTACGATAAAACCTTGATTTTTCTTTATTCCCAACTCATTGACAGTGAACTTTTCACTTGCAAACCACACAGTGAGGAGGAAGGCTAAAAAGGTATATGCTTTAGATCATCTGAATAAATAGTTTTTTTTTGTTTGTTTGTTTGCAGGCAAATCTATCCCCTTACTTAAGCCATAACCTTGACCTTAATGATGAAACTCTTCTATTAGTCAAATTTCTCAGGTCTATTTTAATCACAAGATAATCATTTTTTTGTTCATAGTTAAAAGTTTACACTGCATATGTCTAATATCTTATGTATAAACAAGGACCATAAATTATTGACTGGTTAATATGGTCCGTGAATGAATTCATTGTTCTCAAAGTAGACAGATTTTATTTTTAAGAGAAAGAGAACCAATTTAAATCCTTAATGTCTGTGAGGTTTTATACAGAAAAAATGCTTTTAAATGTTAATAACAACTAATAGGAGTGTGTATTAAGTTAACTTTGCCCTGGTGAAAGTGCACTCCATTCAAAATTTTTTAGTAACACAAATAATTATGTTAATATACTGAATAATAAAATATTTAGCCACATATATTTATTTAGCTACGTATATATTAAATGAATATTTATCTGTTATTGTATTTAATAATATAACTTCTAAAAAATTCAAAAGCTAATATTGCTTTACAATATAATAATGCAAATTACAAACATTTGGGAAGCTAGGATCAAAGATTAGATGTAGATATGCATAAATATGATACATAAAGATGAACTAAGGAATTTAATTGATTCAGAAGTCAATATGAAAATCACAGCATAAAAAAATGTGAGTGCTGCTTCCAATTCAAGATGGTAGTAAAGATTTACAAGACAAATTAATGCACGGAATGGGGGAAACAGTGGTATTACTTAATTGGATAGTGTGTCTAATATGTAGAATGAGAAAAGTAGATGGATTTGCATTGATTGCTTGACATAAAATATAACACAATTTGAGAATTTTAGCAAAAGTGGGAGACATTCTTCTAGCACAATCCGTAGAAATACTCAAAGTTCAGAATAGGTGAACTCAAACTCTGAACTCAAAGTTCAGAATGAGTGAATGACATCATCTTGATTATTGGGAATAATGTTGGCTCTTCATAATTATTATCTCTACTAAAATAGATCACTGGATGAGCCATTCTTTATTCTTTCTATTCTCTTACTCACTTTTCACAAACAATACATAGAAACAGACAACAGTGGTATTTAAAGCTAGACCTGGAGAACAAATCTTTGGAAATAATAGCAGATCTGCCTACAGAGGTTTAGAATTAGGGTGCCTTAAAGAGAACCTGTAAAAGATTGATATAGTTTTAGAACTCTGCAACAAAGAAAAACAAAACAAAACAAAGTAATTGTCCCCAAGGAAAAAAAATACTAGCATAAAGTTCTTTGTTATGCTTTTATTTTTAAGCAAACAATTATTAAGTGTTTTCTATATGCCAGATATTAGTCTAAATGTTGTATATGTAACTTGTAACAATCCTGTATGGAAGGGTCTATTATTTGTGTTTAACACATAATTGACACCAAAAGATCAAGTAACTTTCACCAAGTCCTATAACTTACCAGTGACAGAGTCAGAATTTGAACCAGACAGACTCGGTTCCAGAACAGAAACACTTAACTCCTGCTCCGTGTTGCTTACCATTTGTGAGACTGGAGGAGGGACAAGTCCAAGCCTTCCAGTCTGCCTTTTACTCTCTCTGACTGCATTTTCTAAAACTTAATTATGCAGACAATACCCCCTTAACAAACTGCAAATCACTTTTAATCTTTTTTTAGAGGGAAGAAAATTATTAGCAAATCAACCTCAAACTTTTCAGGAGCACCTAGCCTAGTCCTTTTTTCAGATATAAATGACTAAGTAAGAATCATTAGCTATTAAGTGGGGGGAAAAAAACACACAAACACGAAAGATAAAAATGAAAAGAAATAGATCCAATGAATGATCCCACAGAGAAATGATAATTTAATGTAAGAAGAACAAAATGAAAAAAAATTTTCCTGAATTATCAGAAAAATTCAAGGGAACATTTTATCCATAGAATGAATAGATGCTTCTATGGAAAAGGAACAAACTGCAGAACAGATAAGGAGATGGTGATAGAAATTTATCAGTAGGAGGCTGAAAAATAAAATGGAATTTCAGAAGAACAAATATGTAATCTGGAAGAAAAAAATGCAGACATTATCTTAGAATAGGGAAAAAGACAAATTTATAGTAATTTCTTAAGTGATAAAAAATGAAAGGAAATGGATCAGGGAAGGAACAATTATAAATATGCAACATCCACTTATTAGGGACTCCAGGAAAATTAATTGACCCCATCCCTACAAAAACATTTATTACTAGAATGTAAAGCTCAACACTTACAGAGTGAGATGAATGAATAAAAAGCTCACACTTCGTCATTAAGTTGTTAAAATTTAACAATTGCAAAAATCAAGTTAAAATTTACCAGAGGTAGAAAACAAAATAAACTAAAGAATATACACTCAAATAGGTCATCTCCAAAATAAAGATAACTATGAGCTTTAAGTTGGCTTTAGGAATGCAAGATATCAAAACAGGTTGAAGCAAGGCATTCAAAGGCTTGGAGAAAATGATTGTGAAGAGAGATTTGTAGACCTATTTAACTCATTAATGAATAATGAGAACAAAATAATACATTTTTATATACACAGAAAATAAATGTTGGCATCTATATACTATTTAAGGAAAACATACTCCAATATATACCACAGCATATTGAACAAATAGCCTAAGAGAAAAAGATATGAAGTATATGAAACAACAATCTTAACTCATTATTTCAATGAAGAGACATCTGAAGAGGACAGCTGTGCATGCTCTGAGAAAATAATCTCGTTTAAACTACAACAGGAAGTTGGAAGTTTCCATGAATAATAAATACCTTTAATGAGAAAATGAAGTAAAATCAGGAGTCCAGCTCTTCTTGCATCATTTCCTTCAACAATGAAAAAGGCGGAATTGCAAATTAAATCTAAGAAAAATAAAACAATAACAAAACCAGCTATGATCTTAGTAGAAAACAAAATATTTTGAAAAATCAAAAGGATCATGCGTCTGACATTGATGCTCTGAAAATTCCCCTTTGAAGAGCAAAGTTTGAGGATATAGTTTCCTGAGGCCTCCCCAGTCATGTGGAACTGTGAGTCAATTAAACCTTTCTTTATAAATTACCCAGTCTCTGGTATGTCCTTATAGCAGCATGAGAATGGACTAATACAGTAAATCAGTACTTCAGAGAGTGTGGTGCTGCTACAAAGAAACCTGAAAATGTGGAAGCCACTTTGGAACTGGGCAACAGGCAGAAGTTCAAGCAGTTTGGAGGGCTCAGAAGAAGACAGGAAGATGTGGGAAAGTTTGGAACTTCCCAGAGACTTATTAAATGACTTTGACCAAATTGCTGATTGGGATAATGGACAATGAAGTCCAGGCAGAGGTGGTCTCAGATGGAGCTGTGGAATTTGTTGGAAACTGAAGAAAAGGTCACTGTTACTATGCAAAGAGACTGGCAATCTTTTAGCAAAGAGACTGGCAGCGTTTTGCTCCTGCCCTAGAGATCTGTGGAACTTTGAACTTCAGAGGGATGATTTAAAGTATCTGGCAGGAAAAAGTGTCTAAGTAGTGAAGCATTCAAGAAGAAGCAGAGCATAGCAGTTTGGAAAATTTGTAGCCTGATGATGCAATAGAAAAGAAAAACCCATTTTCTGAGGAGAAACAGGAGAAATTAAAGCCTACTGCAAAAATTTGCATAAGTAACAAGGAGCCAAATGTTAATCATCAAGACAATGCAGAAAATGTCTCCAGAGCCTGCCAGAGACCTTCATGGCAGCCCCTTCCATCACAGGCCTGGAGGACTAGGAAGGAAAAATGGTTCCCTGGGTTGGGTAGAGAGCTTCTGCTATGGGCAGGGACTTTCTCCTTTGCTTAGAACTCATTCTCTCTCCTGCCACCCTGTAAAGAGGTGCCCTGATCACAATGACTGTAAGTTTCCTCAGGCCTCCCAGCCATGTGGAACTGTGAGTCATTTAAACCTCTTTCTTTATATATTACCCAGTCTCTGTTATGTCCTTATAGCAGAGTGAACATGGACTAATACACTGACTCAGCTTATCTTAGTATACATTTTTATTCTCAAGCAGGATGTGTCCTTATGGTGGCAAAATGGTCAACAACTTCAAACTTTTGTTCAACCACTAAGCAGCCCTAAATTCCAGTAGTTCCTTAATAATCCAGTAGTTCTATAAATATTCTCAACACTGCCTCTTCTTGACTTGGTAGAAGTAATAGCTAACATGTATTAATTATTTACTATTTGCTTGATACAGTTCTAAGTCTTAGGGACCATAATACAGGCTTGTATTGCTAGTGAGTGTTGGTGCTGAGATTTGAACACATGTTTACATTTACTCTAAATTTAGTGATTTTAACTAATATTCCATATACTTATGTTTCAAACAATTACTGTGATCTGTCGACCAGACTTGGTTCAAATGTCTACCTCAGTGGTGAGGCCAGCACTGTTGAACCATATGAACTAAGAGTGGAGCAGGATGGTTTTTCCAAAATTGTTAGGCTGATTAAAAAGTACTTCACACTAGCTTCAAAGAAAGAAGAAAGAAATAGAGGAAAAGTGTGATGCTATAAAAAGAGAGTAATAAATAAGAGAGATCAAAACAGAGAGAGAGAGAGAGAGAGAGAAGAGAGAAAAACAGGTAGATAAGTCTGGTTTTCAAAAGGCCTTTGGCTTTTTGATTCCAGACCTGATGGACAGTGATCCACTTCTGACTTTATTTCGGTAAAATAATAGATCCCCTTGTTATCTAGTATTATTTTTCTTTAGCTTATGCTAGTTGAATGAGTTTCTGGGTTTTACAGCCAGAGTGTTGATTACATTATTATAAAATGTTCCCGGCCTTTATAAATGTGTAAGTCATATGCCTTTTTTGCATAGTATATAAGATCTGATATTTGCATATGTGTTTCAAGACTTCAGTAATAAAAGCTAAAATGAAAGGAAACAATAAAATATGCTATCCCTATGTAATAAGACAAAAGTTATTCTTAATTCCTTCTTTATTTTCTAAGGCAATTTTTTGATTTATCATTTTCTAAATCATTTTGTGTCTTGTATGCTCTGAAAAAAATATAACAAAATGTTTTACTAATGGCTTTGCACATTTATAAGAGCCTAGTACCATTGGTAATGCTCATTTACCATACTGTGGGCCAGGGCGATGAGTGCCGGGAAAGTCCCCCAAGAAAATATTGCAAATATATGCCATCATAAAATGAACAAGGCAAGAGAATGTGGGTGACTCTTTATAAACCATTACCAATACAAGGAAAAAATGGGCACATCATGCCTATCTGTAAGTAAAAAACAAAACGTGTCACTTTGATATGTAGAATAACAGTATATGACAATAAGTTGTCTTGTGTTTTTCAGCATTTGAACTGAAGAGCTATATATAACTATCCTGAAATCCAACTCTTACTTATTTGCTAAGAGATCTTATACAAGTTGCTTTGTTTTTTTGTTTTTTGCGTCTTACTTCTTTCCATCCATGAAAGTAGATCTTTAGGATTGTCATGAAGATTAAGGAAGATAAAACATATAGGATATACATCCTTCATTTAGGATAAGCTCTTAGACATTTTGTTGTTCTAATTTTCATGAGATGGAGTAAAAGAATAAGTGCAACTTATTCATATTCAATCCTTAATAGAAAAATTTTCCAACATTAACCAATGTCAGGTAATTTTGCAACACATATGATTTTATATACCAAACAAAAGATAAAAATAATGTTTTGTGTTATGTGTTATTTTCATTGTGAACTCCAGGTTTAAAATTACACCAAAATATAGACAGAGGCAGGAGATGTGAAGATGGAAGTCCGTCAAGAACCTAAAGGAAAAAAGACAGAGAGATTCTGAATAAGTTCACGTGAAGATGTCCTCCTTTAGAAAAAAAGTGACCTGCTTTTAGTTACATGGCAAATTTGACCTTTAACTTTGCTAATGCAAAGGGAAACTCTAAGTATTTATCTTATACATGCATTTTATTTGCTATCTTTTTTGACTATGTTTGTGCAATCTACCATACTTTATCACTTGGATTATCTTATTATCTCCTTAACAAATTCCTCCATACCCATTCTTAGTCCTTCTAAGTCCTTCTCTCTATCTGCAGTGATCTCAAAATGGAAATATGTCATTTTCTCAGCTTAAAATGCATTTCTTTAAGAGTACAAAACACTCACTAACATAAAGTCTCTGTATTATTTGGTCCCTACTCCACCGCTTCTGTTTTCTTTCTTTATATAATGTGTTCCTTCACCTTAAGGAATATGTACTCTATGCCTCTCAGTCCCAAAGGATTTGTGCACCAAATGAACATTGCTTATTTCTGAGCCCACATTTAATTAGAACAACTTAATCATATTTCCAATAGATCTTCATTCCCAAGAAGTCAGGCACGGTCTCTGAGGACACTCAGATCATCTCTGGTTTTTTTATTTATTTTTTCCTCTCTGTGACATTGAGGCCTCTTAGACAAATTAAATATATAAGATAGAACTACAAAGATCTAAACAGCTTGATCAAGGATTCAACGTTACCCACATAATTATTTAATATTGAATCATCTCCATTTCTAGATATAAAATGAAAATGAGAAAACTTTCAGAAAAAATAAAATAGTGAAATATTTATTTTTAAAGTGCCTAGTATAATATATCCAGGGATGTAAGTAGAAAATAAAACTCTAATACTGGTAGCATGAAGGAAAGTACAAAGCACAGTAGAATATCTATAAGGAAAATGAATTAAAGTGAGTGGCAATCTGACTACACATCTGGTGAAGGTGGAATTTTGAAAGAAGTAGAGTTTACACAGCATTGGCTCATTATATAGCTCAGAGTGTAATATCTCAAATGCAAATTTTGAATAACTCAGATATGTGGCCAAAATTAAAATAAGCATGTTTCTCCTTTGAAAGGCACAGATGTGGTATTTAAAGATGAGTTATAGATCTTGTGTTCCAAAGTATACAAGAATTACAGCCAACACAGCTTCAAAACATAAACTGGATATAAATAAAAGGAAAAAATCAAGCACTTATTCTGCTTTTCTTATATGATCTGTAGAATTGGGTGACCAAAGAGTAGATGAAGGAATGTGGCTCCTTACAGAAATATTTCAATGAACAGATAAGAAAAGAATGACAGACAGAATATAGTATCAACATTTTGCAAATCCTAAGGAATCATAAAGATCCAAGTACTGAACTTTAAGGGCTTCTAACTTTATAAAAAGTGACAATTTGTCATTGAATCCCTCCTATGACTTGTCATGAGGGGCATACACCAAGTAAGAAGTAAACTTACCTAAAAAATAACATAAATACAAAATAAAGCTAGCCTGAGTTTGATTAAGTCTCTAGATATAACTCCTAATTATCATAAAATGCAGAGGTACGTGTTAAACTATACAGGAACACAATCAGCAAGATTCAGCCTGCGAAAAATGACAGGACAAATGGCTCTGGCTTTTTCATAAACAGATTTCAGAAAAGACAGGTGATACAGAGGGATCTTATAAATTTAAAAATACTTTAAAAAATAACAAGCAAAACTAAACATCAGTGTCTATGGAAGCACATTTGGACAATAAAATAAGGAGGTAGTTAAAAGTCAGGAGGGCACCTCTTAGTGGAAAGAAAAGAACTGTGATTGAAGAAGCAGACAGCACTCTACTGAGGAAGCTGGAGAGGTTTACTTCCTGACATAAGTGAGACTTACAAGAATGTATACCTTTTGGTAATTTAGTAACCTACCCATTTGTTTTATGAAGCTTTCTATATTTCTTATTTAACAGTAAGAATTATTAAAAAGCAAATCAAACAAAATGAAACAAATTTTAGAGCCAAAGACAGATAGAGGAAACAGGTTAAATTACTTTAATAAATTCTGGAATTTGAGATCAAATAATAGAGTAAGATAATCCTTTTATTAGCAAATTCCTGAATAAGTTCTCCTTAATAATCTAGTTTGTTCTAAGAGTCTAAGTTGGTTTGAGAGATATGGCATGACCCTAATACTTGTGTTAATGTTGAATTACTTTGGACTTTCAATTTTGTTTATTCTTTTAATTGAAATGATTATTCATTAATTTAATTTTTAAAATTTGGGGAAGCTCACTGGGATAGCTGCTGGTAAAAGATATTAAAATGAAATATAGATAGATAAGCTATTAAGATTTTTAAAAATATATTTAACCTATCTTAACTGAATGTTATGAGAATTATCTCCAGATTTAATAAAGTATCTTAAGCTCTTTATAGGAAATCATAATAGAAATGCCTTGTGAGCCATAACACTAACAACCTTAATATATCCTGTTACCCAAATAAAACCATAGCCAGGCAACCAAAACTGCTGGATTTGTTTACATCAGGAAAACTGAGATAAATACAAACCTAGGGGAAACAGTAGAAAAAAATCAGAGGATGAAAATGTGCCACTTTAAATGTCATAGCAGTGCAGAAAAGCTGAGGGTGATTATGTGTGTTAAATAGCACTAATATTCATCTAAATGTTTTCCACCTACCACTTGCATCACTTAAGACACAAATGATCCCAAACATAGCTCCTCCATTCAGTAACATGTTTATATAACAACTTCCAACTTAATATTTTATATCAAAATTAAAAATAAAATATGCTATCTTTTGAACAGTTTTAATGAACAAAAATTGCCTTCATGTAGAAAATATTACATATTTAAAAATCATTCTGCCAGGCAGAGTGGGTCATGCCTATAATCCTAGCACTTCAGAGGCTGAAGTGGGCAGATCACTTGAGCCCAAGAGTTCAAGGTCAGCCTGGGCAAAATGGAGAAACCTCAACTCTACAAAAAAAATATAAAGAAATAAATACAAGAACTAGCCAGGCATGGTGCCACACACAGGTAGTCTCAGCTACTTGAGAGGCTGAAGTGGAGGCTGCAGTGAGCCATGATTGCACCACCACACTAAAAATAATAATAATAATAATAATTCTGTGAAATCTAATAAATACTTATTTTTCTAGTTTCATCCTGAAAATTATTTTAACTGGTTAACTCTTAAAAATATGCTTATAGCCATACTTGGACAAAACACTCCATAAACACATATTTGTAAAACATAAGCCCAATGACTCCTAAGCCAGAAAAATGTATTTTCTAAGAGGAGTTTCTCAAAACAAGCTTAGAGAAAGAGGGAAGGAAGTTGGATTATAATATCCCTGGGTCCCCAGTTCAGAGGGCTGTATCTTTCAGAATATGGCAGCTCGTATCACACATTAGATGGTGAAGGACTTCATAGACCTTTCAGGCCAAGTACTGCTATGGGCATGTAGGCTGCAGTTTATAAACAGAGGTCCTCCATGACCCTCAGTCTCACTGAGACCTTCAGAAAACAGGCTAATTTTTTTTTTTTTTTCTTTTAAATTTGGTTCTTGGAAGGAAGGACCTGCAACAGCCAACATTTCAGAGGAAGCATTCCAAGTTCCTTGGCAGCTCCCTGCCCTTTCTCAGCCTTCCTCCATCTGGAGAACTCCTTTCTCCTTTAGCTCCTGCATTTAAGAAACTGACATGTTGTAGGATGATAAAATTTCTCAGACTAGAGAAAAACACATTGGTGAACTACATCAAATGAATCACCGCATATCTTGAAAAATTGTCCTTGAAATCATGGTATTAAAAACTAGATCATAGCTGACAAGTCTTAAGAGAGAAGAATGTACTAAAGAGAAAAATCAAGACACTGGTTATGAAGCACTTTGTAGTTTCTCCTTATCATTTTACTTAGAATAAAAAGTAATTATTAATTACTTATATTAATAAAATAAAATATTATCATTAATATTGATACAAAAGTAGATAAATGTTGTATTCTAGAAAATGATTTTGAGATAAAGTTGTAGAGGCCTTACTTATTAGAGCCATTCATTAACTGTATTTATAGCTGACAGAAGGTGAAGGCATTTAATAGCTTTGGATTTTGGGGAACAAATATGCCTTTCATTTGCTCATTGCTTCATTTCCCACCTTTCACTCTGTTAAGTATTTTAGGAAAATATTTTTTTCAAGCTTCTTTGCCATCTGGGTTTTGACTAGTTTTGAAGTGGGAGCACTGCAGGAATACTGGAGTGTGGGAAGTATTTTTCTTTCCTGTTCTGCCTCACAGTATATACAAGAGGATGTACCTCCCATATGGTTCCAGATCCTACCAGGCAGCCCAGCCATATGTCCTGGCTTCCAAATTCCGTCCATTCTATTTCCTTACACTCTTCCTTTAACCCTTTGGTTTTCCTAGCTTCCTACTGTTGCTAATCTGGGTTGTCTAATTGCTTCAAATTGTCTAACTGAATTCTCAGTTCTTTCTTCACCTGTGTATCAAATTTAGACAAATTTACCCGTATGAAATTATCTTTACTTGGAAAATCTAGCGTGCTTTCCGTTTTCTGAGCAGAACCAAAGGGATTCAGGACGTGTTGAAAGAACATGTGCTGTCTGCATTTAATGAGAAGAGGTCCAAACTTGCACAGCTGTCAGACTGCTTTTGAATCATTCAGCTTATTTCCTCTTCCAGTCCTCGCAGTCCTGATGCAGATCTGTGTCAGCATGACCACAGCACTTTGCTTGGGAAGAAGAAAACAACGAAGGGTGCATATCCCACAAGAACGCTACTGTCCATGGCAGCTGTGCATTGTTTGCACTCACACATAAACCATGATGGAAGACAGAATCCAGGCACAGAAAAAAGTTTGATGGAGGAAGCTCAAAGCCCTATAAATATTCCATGATGAAAAGAAAAAAGAACAATACATATATTTAATTGCAAAAGAATTCCATATATGATGAAATTGTATGATGGTAATGTATTACCAAAAATAGAGGCACTCCACAGAGCACCAGAAAGATGCAGTAATATAGAGTTGCCCAGATTCAAGTCCTGGTTTTGTTCTTCCCTTCTTGTATGAACACTGGCAGCCAGAAAATAGCATTGGACCTCAATCTCCTCATATGTGGACCAGGAATAATATAGTAATACCTACCTTACAAGGATGCCCTGTTAGTTAATAGTCACATCAACTCGACAGGTGTGCAGTGTTACTTTTGTTCTAAAAACAAGGCAGTGATGACTGGGCACGGTGGCTCATGTCTGTAATCCCAGCACCCTGGGAGGCCAAGGTGGGTGGATTGCTTGAGGCCAGAAGTTTGATACCAGCCTGGGCAATATAGCAAAACTGCATCTTTACAAAAAATACAAAAATTAGCTAGGAGTAGTGGCTGGAGCTTGTGATACCAGCTACTTAAGAGGCTGGGGGAGGGGGGGTGGGAAGACGGCTTGAGCCCAGGAGTTGGAGGCTGCAGCAAGCTGAGATCATGCCACTGTACTCCAACCTGGGTGACAGAGCAAGAAGCTGTCTGTCTCTCTCTCTCTCTCTCTCTCTCTCTCTCTCTCTCTCACACACACACACACACACACACACACACAAACACCCAGTAAATTTTCTCAGTGGACAAATAATCACGTTTATTGCCTCTGCCAGCCTTTCTGTGAGAACAGAGTAGGTAGCCGAGCAAGTTAATGAGATTTGGAATATACAAAAGTAGCCTCAGAGCCACTGGGGTTATCAAGCTAAATAAGATGACAGGAAGGTGTTGAAGGACCCCAGGAGATCAGCAACATGGGAGAAAGCTGTGGCAGAGAAATGACTGAAAGAAAAACCAGTGGTGAAGTAGCGGGAGACTTCAGAGGAGGGAAATCCATCTGATTTAAGATTTTTTGCTTCGCCCTTGTCATTCCAGTCCCTTTTAACTTCTATAGGGATGGCACCAGGTTCAGAAGGCCAAAGAAGAGAAGTGGAGCCAGCAAAAGGGACATATGGCTTTACTGGGGGTTTCATACAGGGAAGAGAGTCCAGTGGTAGGGGGCTGGGCAGAAGAACCCGAATCGCTTGCAAAAATCATGCAGTTTATATAGCATTTTCACTTACCATCCTCCCCCAAAGAACCTCCACCTGGCAACCTTCATTTAATCCACAATGAAGGGACTCAGTGTGTTCAGTATGCTCTATGCTCTGTATTCTAGGAGCCAGGGGTTCAGGCTTCAGATGTTCCACATAGATAAGGAATGAGTCTCCAGGTTGGCCACTCCTGGATTCTTTAGCTCAGAATTCCGAACACACATTTGTCTGCCACACAGGGTCATTCTCAGGATATGCTTTAAGTTATCGTTGTCAGGTACATTTACCATACAGCTCCCCACCCCAGCAAACCGACAAACAAAGGCCCAATATGGTTAGTTTGGGAAAAAGTTAAGGAACGAGAACTGGCACTTAGAACAAGAAATGTCCAAGAAAACTTAAGGTCTTTTCTCTCCCTAGGAAAATTTGCAGAGATATTGGTGAGGACCTGAGGCTGCCTTGAATGGGGTTGATTCCAACTTATTCAACTCTCAAAGGATCATGAATCTCAGTGCATATACAGAGCAAATAATATATGGGAGAGCACATGACAAACTATGAAGCATGAGACAAATCTCATTTATTGCTTGCATGTTTTTCTCAAGTAACACATAATGGTGATTCCGACAGCTTTCATTGATTCAAACCTTGCATTATAGAAGTGTTTTAATTTTTAATTGAGTAATCATCAGGCTCTTGTCCTGTATTCCTGTATAACTACTTTAACACATAGGAAATAATAAGTCTGTACACTTCCCACGTTCTTAGTTCTTAAAATACTAATCAAATAAAAACACATGTAGGACACAGATGGCGCCAGTTGAGGCTTCAGTCACAGTTTCTACCATGATAGTTAATTGTGTTCCGAGTTTGACTAAGAGCCACTCAATAAGCATTGTTCAAATGTCATTTTCAAAGCAGATCCTGTTTTCATTTCCTGGTCTTCCACATTGGTTAGAAGTTCTTCTGTAAGCAGTGTGCTTTACTCTACATCCCAGTTAAATCCTGTCCCAGTAATTGCTTCATTAATGGCAGATTGCTTAATATTGAATATATTCATGTAGTTTTAAAAGGCTCCTAAAGGCAGTAAGTTCTTCACTGATATCAAATTTTACCATCATTCCACCTATATTAGAAAACACTTTTAACAAATAGTGCTGGTGCTATCTCTATATTGGAAATGCTTGTCTTAATTAACATGCATTATTTTGAAGAAATGCACTGGTTAGTATACAGTTCGTTAAAATAAATGTGCATTTCATTTAGATAAGTGCAACTCCATGAAAATGATGTTTTGAATGCAGTGAGGACCCTGGAATTTAAAACAGTGAGAAAATATTCTCAATGTGTTTTTTTCTTAAATACTGGCAAATATACAATGCAATATCGTATGTTTCCCAAATAACTTTCTCTGATAACATTTATTTGAGGAACTTCAAAAAGCAATACACAGAGTGTCATTATTGCATTTCCTATATTTCAAGTATTCTTCTTTGAATCATGGCTAATGTGACAACATGATGATATTCCCTGTTTAGTTGAAAGATACATCTTCTGTATATACTGATCTTTGGCATTTTGATATGTTTTCATTAGTAATGTCATACAACCAAGTAAACCTACTTAAGTTTAAAACTGTTTTATGTTTAGAATTAGCAGATTGTGTTATTTAGTCTTTTATTCATTTCATGATGACTGGGATGATAGGGCATCCTTTGAGTAGAGGAGTGACCGTGTCCAGAAATGTTAACTCTTTATCATGAATCTTGTCTGTGAACTTTCATTTAAAAAATAGAAATAATTTCTATGAAAAGAAACTTCCTATAATAGATTACAATAATTTATACATTATTTTGGAAGAGACTAAGGCATTTGTATGCTTGGGGCAGTAGTATAGAAGAAACAATGCATTTGATGTACTTAATTGGAATTACACTCCATGTCTTGTTAGCAATTTTCTACCTCTCTTCACCACCATCAACGCCTACTCATTCTTCATGCCAGAACTTATTTTTCACCCTCCTCTCAGGTTATATCATTTGAGATAAGTAAATATTTGTACTTCTCTTATAATTGTCAAAGTATACAACACATGTTTGTGGAGCAGTAATTAGCAAGGTACATGAATGTCTGTTGAGGAACACAGATATCTTGAAAAATAAATTAAAGCAGCAATATCATACCTCTGCAATGGTAGTTACCTTCTGGAGAACTGCTCTCTAAACTAACATTACTTTGACATATAAAATGGGAATGTAAAGCCATTCTTTTTTTTTTTTTTTTTTTTTTTTTTGCAGAAGAGAAAACTGAGATTTGTAATTTAAGAGACTTACTGAAAGTCGTAGAGTAAGGACTCTAAAAAGGCCGGACATTGATAGTCTCTGGGATTATCAATACACACATTTTTGCACTGCTGCAACTGCTGCGTTTCATACCTCCTTTTAAAGATTCTCTATTTAAAAGAAATATTCTGAAGAACTAAATGCATGGTTTGTTCTCGTTCATATATCTGAGATGTCTTACATATAACAGCAGAAATATTTTATCAGGGAGAAAATTATAAATTATATCTTATAATATCTTATATACTATCTTATTCTTATGTATTATAATATATGATATATATTATATCTTATAATTATATCTAATAAATCATATCTTTAGTTCCTCTTGGTACAATCACTTAAATATTGTTTCAGTACATCCACACATGTGGTCAGAGTGCTTACATTCCAAGCTAGTCTGACTTCCTTCTAGTTATTAGAATGACTAATCGTACAGGTTTATGAGGTATACAGGTATGCAATTGTGCATGCCCTGCCGTTCATTACAAAACTCATCTCACTGTAAAGGATCAAGGACATCTCAATTATTTACGGCATACTTAAACATTCATTTTTTTCCTAAGTACTAACCTCACATTAGTTACTTAGCTAGGTGAATTTCCACTTAAGTCTTGAGTAAAATGTTTCCAGAATTTTACATTTCCATCTAGCTGCATAAAGGTTTAAGTAGTAGCTGAAGGCTGAAATTACAATTTTGCTTTTTTAAAATTAATTTATTTAAAGCATTTACTACAAAAACTGTGTGTCCACAGTCCTTACAGTTAAAGTTGCATAGATACATAGAGAAAAACAGAATAGCAGAAGCAAAAGAATCCAAGAAGCACAGGGGATAAGAAATAGAATGTTTTTGCTTGACATATGAAATGGGAGAGAGAGCCAGTGAGGCAGAGATATTCAGAGAGGTGCTTCCAGAAGTAGTGAAAGTTTTCCCAGTGACAGTAGTAAGATTGTGTCAAAGGACCAACAGAAAGCTAATGTCATTTGTCAAAGGAGAACTGGCTGCACAATCTGTAGAGAAGAATGAGGCTCTGGTACATGCTCAGGCAAGAGTCTGGAATACTTTTAAACTAATAGTAGCAGTTGTAAAAAGAACCTGACACCATTCACACATGTATGGAAAGGAGGGTCCTTTGCTTGATGACTAGGTTTATGCTACTTGTCATGGATATGAGAGAGTTAAAAAAGACGGAGAGAGAGAAGTTTTCCTCTTGGACCTGAGGTATTTTTGGAGAGCAAAATAAAGCCAATTTGTTTGGTTTACTCACTATATATCTGTAGCTAAGCTGGGTACAGTTTTCTTGGCATAGCGTTTACATGTCAGAAAAAGCTCATTGGAAGGCCATGTGTTTCTATTCCACAAGCCTCTCCTGCTGTATTGAAGAGTAGAGTGGGTCAGTCTTCACAAGCAGACTCCTCGAGCATGACTAAGCTCTCATGTGTCACAGGCATGAGAACCAATCTGTTTCCTCACAGGAAGAAACAGGTACTTGAAATTAGCCCTGAAATGGAATTGGAGTTTACGCCTTTAATGAAGTGAAAACATGGCTGACAAATGCTTTCAAACTTCCGGAACACTGGTGAATAGGGCTAAGTTAAGATATTATAACTTACAGTGTAATTGATCCTCCTTGTTCTCAGATGTCTTCCTGTTTTCATACTTACAGATACAGTATGATTAAAAGATCATCTCTCCTGGGTTGAATTCTTTCAATGTAACGTGTTTTGAAATATTCAGTAATCCCTTGTTTTAAAGATTATGCATTGATGTATCATGATTTTGTCTAATAAATAAGCAGCATAGACAATAAAGAACCTCCTAGTTTCACATTCATTTTTAAATTTGTAACTTCCTTACTGCTATTATAAAAGTAAAATAGATACCCATCCTCCAAGTGTCAAAAACTTGGCTTCCCCTTCCTAACACTATCTTCTAGATCTTTTCCATCTTCCCTTTTTTTCTTGTCCACCATGTGCTCCCAGGTATGACAATATCAGTGTAACCCATTTTATTATTTTTCTTAAACATCACAGCTTAATATTTCTCTGCAAATAAAATGTACTCTAATTTGTGTAAATTTTTTTCTTAAATCTTATATTTCCTTCACAAGTATAATCTGCCTTTGGTCGGTGAGGGAAATGGGCCCCTATCACCTTCTGTAACATAGTTTAACGTCTGAGGAACACAGAGGAGTTCAATTTTATGTCAGTATTTCTTCATTGTAATATTTTATTCTTCCATAACTATCTGTCTTTTATACTTAAAAGAAGCAAAATTAAGGAATTCAATTTTTCATATTATCATTATAATCCTTCATTACTTTTCTGGTAATGAAGATGACATAGTAAACTGTTATATTCTGATTAAGTTGGAAGTACTACATATTGCCAACTTCTACCCTTTCTTTCCTGCATGATTTTCAAAACCCTCAACACTTCTACTAAGACTCTACATTAGCAACTGTACATTTATTCCTAATTCAAATTATATAATTTTAGCAAAAGAAAGAGATTAAGAAATTGAAAGTTTGGAAATATAGAAACGTGTATGTAAATAGGAATATTTAGGGCTAGAGGGATTAAGTGACTTGCCCAAGATTATAGAGATGGTATATCTCAGATAAGATTCCATTAACTCTCTGAAAATTTTCCCAGATAAATTTGGCCAGTTAATTATTACATATACAAACTGCTCATCTGAGCTCTCCTTTTCCAATTATTTATGTAGCTTTAATGAGGTTATAATTTACATATCATAAAATTCACCTGTTATATGTGTACAGTCCAAATGTTTTTACCAAATTTATAGAGCTATGAAACTATCATCACCATTCAGTTTTCAAAATATTTATCATACCCCAAATTTCCCTCCACTCCATTGCAGTCAGTCTTCATTTCCCTCCCACTCACTCCTTCCTCCACCCTTCTCAGACAGGCAACCACTGATCTGTTTTTCTCTCCATATAAATGTGACTTTTGGGGATGTTTAATATAAATTGAATTGTGTAGCATGTAGTCTTTTTCATCTGGCTTATGTTACATATCATTTTATCTTTGGGTTTATTCATTGTTGTAAAGTGTATCTATATTGCACTTATTTTTATTGCTGAATAGCACCCTATTTTTTGGACATACCACATCTGGTTTTATTCACCACTTAGTAGACATTTGAATTGTTTCCAGTTTTGAGTTGTTGTGAATAATATTGCCAAGAATATTCAGGTACACATCGTTGTTTGTACATACATTTTCAATTCTCCTGGATATATTTCTCAGAGTAGAATGGCTGGATTGAATGCTAAGTTTATTTTTAAAAGAAATTGTCAACTGTTTTTCAAAATGGATACACAGTTTTGCATTTCCACTACCAATGTATGAGGATTCCAGTTTCTCAAAATCTTCTCTAACACTTAGGGGTGGAAATACGGAATCTTACTTGCTGAAGATGTTTGAACCCAATCTATGACCTTTCTTTGGCTTAAAACTAAGCTAGAAAGACTCAGAGGTAGCCCCTATGAAGACAGGCTTAAAACTTAAACCAAGAGGGGAAAAATGGAGCAAAGATTAATGTCTTTACATTGTAAGGGAGATACACTTCACAGATTTAATTCAGGCAGATAAATAAGCAAATAAAGAATTTTTTTTAAATGAGCTACAAAGTGCATTCAAAGTAAGGATACTTTAGATTCGGTATCATTTTTATTTAACGCTGGACCCCCTGTGCTTATGTGTATGGGGGCACCTTTAGCCAGAGACACGTCAGTAAATTGTACCTAGTCTGATGTCCGCTGTGTATACTAGGTTCAACCTGAGATAGGTAGGAAATCCATCAAGTACGCTATGGTTGTCTCACCTTCTGGAACTCCCAGTTAAATTACTCAATAGTTCCTGTGTCTGTTGTTTGCCCTCGTAACTGCTGCAACCTAAAGCTAGCTGAATTGTTGGCTCACCTTGTTTGCTTTCCACTTGAAATGATAAAACTCCAAATAAAGTGAGACCCCCCTCTTGCAATAAGGTTGAAGCTGCTGGTTTGTTGGTTTTCAAGGGCTGCTCTGCTTTGGTTAAACTCCCACATGAACAGAGCTGAGTGGGTGGGCACTGGGGGCAGCCTCAGGGAAGAGTATCTCAGAGTCTTGATGTTCCTATGCCAAGTTTAGTAGTTTTCATTTATAAACTCTCCCCAGTTTGTTGTTTACCTTTGATTGATTTTTCCGAGTGCTTAAATGATTGTTTTTGCCAGTTTGGGCCAGTTTTACAGTTGCTCTTTGAAGAGAGAATTTGTCGATCTCTTCACTGTATCATGTCAGAAGTGAATCCTCTGGGTTATAGTTTATCTTTCCTAAAATACATCTCCTGAAATAATCAATAAAGACTAGATTCAAGTAAATTGCAATACACATGGTGGAACAAATGTGTTACCTCTGTATCCTCTTTGCTCAAGATGAAGTTAAAGGAATTAAAATTATCTTAAAAGACCAAGTAGAAAGAGAATAGAAGAGGAGGTCAGCAGATAAGTAATGTCAACAGAACTATGAAATACGGCAGGTGTATAGACTTAGCATATGAGATAAACGGGCACATTAGATGCCAGAACAGGACGTTAACAAGCAGATTAAAGTCGCTACAGAACCTAGAAGAGGCTCAGGAATTTGAGGTGTCAGGTACCTGGAATTCAACTGTCCATCAACAGGAGAGTGAATAAATGGACTCTGATATAATCTCTCAATAAAATATGCAGCAAGCAAAATAAAGTAACTACAATAACAGATAAATATAGATATATTTTAGTGGTATATGAGCTGAAAGAGATAAGTACAAAAAGATTATATAGAACTCAAGAGTTCTTATAATTAAAAAAAATAAAATATACATGTGATTATGTGTATATCACGTGTTAGTAAACTGTGGCTCAGGGACCAAACTGATCTGTTTTTGTATAGTTAGACCCTGAGATAATAGTGGTTTCCATGCATTTAAATCATAAAAAAACGCATCTCACTGTTTATAATACAGATTTATTGGAAAATAGCCAGTCTTGTTAGTTTACATATTATGTGTGGCTGCTTTGGCCCTGCAACAGCAGTGTAGAGTAGTTGGAAGGGAAACCATACAAAGCTGCATCTAGTCTTTTATAGGAAAACTTTACCAACCTCTGATGTATAATATATACATATACACATGTGTACATTCATATACATACACATATACACATATAAGCATATAAAACTTTAAATAAGGTAAACATATAAATATAAAGATACATTTATAATTATATACATATATTTAAATATATAAATGCATAATTTTATGAACCTATAGAAATATTTATATACACATGTACTAAAAATGCATATATTTGTAATATCTATAAACGACATAAAAATATGTAGAAATCAAGAAATTATCAAGATAAAAATTGTGAGGAGAAAGGGGACTATAAACATAGGAGTCAGAGAAGTAGTTGTCTCAGAAGAGAGAAAACCAAGAGATGGGGGTGGAGAGACATATACAGTTGTTATAAATTATTGTCAAAAGCTTTTTTAAATGAAGTAATATGTTATTAAAACTATACTAGATAACAAATGGGGTATAAGATGGCTAATAGATTAAGTATGTTTCATATAAACAAAGAAGATAATATTAATCAAATTATGGTGCACCAGACATCATTACTTTTTTTTTTTTTTTTTTTTTTTTTTTTTTTTAAACAGGAGTCTCGCTCTGTCTCCCAGGCGCTGAGTGAAGTGGTGTGACTCTGCTCACTGCAACCTCTGCCTCCCGGGTTCAAGCGATTCTCTGCCTCGCAGTCTCCGAGTACCTGGGATAACAGGATGCCCACTACCATGCCCAGCTAATTTTTGTATATCTTTTGTAGAGATGAGGTTTCACCATGTTGGCCAGGCTGGTCTCGAACTTCCTGACCTTAGACGATCCAACTGCCATGGCTTCCAAGTGCTGGGAAATCCATTAGAATTTTTAAAAATTATTTTCATAATTTTGCAATGTAGCCCATTATATTATTATATATTTATGATAATATATATATTTTAGATAATTATATATTTTAAATAATATTTATATTTAAATATTAATATTATTTAATTTAAATAATTATATATTTTATTATATTTAAATATTTAAATAATATATATATATATATTTTCCACTAAATACAACTACTCCTACCAAGGAAAAGACTGAAGTTGTATTCTTTGGAGAAGTCGAATGAAAAGCAGTATGTGGCATGTCTGAAGGTGGAGAAAATCAAACTAAAAGTGGGAGGAATAAATAAATTGGTCTATATTATCTACTCACTTATCAAACTTTTGCTCTCCAAAATGGAATAATTAATTGTCCTCTGGTAAAATTGGCTAACATCCCCAACCACCACCTCCAATAACAAAAAATTCTCTAGATGCTGACACTTGGTAGGGAGGATAGTGTATTAGTTTTCTATTATTGCACAACAAATTACCACACTTAATGGCTTGAAACAGCACAAATTTAGTAAAATGGTGTAGCCACCAAGGAAAAGAGTATGGAGGCTCCACAAACAATTAAATGTAGAAATGCCCTGTAATCCATAAACTCCATTTTTGGGTATATACCAAAATAATTTAAAACAGAGACTCCAAAATATATTTTGTTTATGTTCATAGTTCATGTTCGTAGAAACTTATTCACAACAGCTAAAAGGTGAAAAAAACCTCAAATGTCCATTGATAAATAGATAAACAAAGTGTGGTGTACAGATTACAATGTAACATTATTCATCTTCAAAAAGAATGAAATCGTGATTCTCGCTACAACGTGAATGAATATTGAAAACATTATACTAAGTAAAATAAATCAAAATTGACAAGCCTTTGGACAGATAAATGAATATGTGGAATAAAGATAAGTGTAATTGTATTAGTCTACTTATATGAGGTACCTAGAATGTCAAATTTGTAGAAAGTTAGAATAGTGATTATTAGGGATTCAGGGGAGGAGGAAATGAGGAATTATTGTTTCATAGGTACAGAGTTTCAGTGTGGGATGATGATAAAAGTTCTGGATATGGATGATGGTGATACTTATACAACGTAAATATATTTAACAGCATTGAACTGTACATTTAAAATGATTAAAATGGTATTGGTAGTACAGCAGTTTACACATCGAAAGGAAACACATTACAAACAACATAAGGAAATTTTAAAACACCCACTACAATACCTTACTTTATTAAAATTAAGAATCCCAGCAACAAATAGAAGATGCCAAACATTTCCTGAGCAGAAAAATGGGGCAGGCAAAGATTTGGCGATTAGACTAGCATTACACTTATGAAATATAATATGGAAATCTGGAAGAAATGAAACCAAGAATGATGGTGAGAAGTCATTTTCGTGAATGAAAACTCTTAAAATTTAAATATTTAGGAGGTCATAAACGTTTTGTTTCATCAGTGTGGGGGGAACAATTAAAACAGAGGAAATATGAAATCAAGGGATGGCATCTAGCACAGAACAGAAACAAAGGAAATTCCCATTTTATGGTCATTTTAGGATGGCCGCTGTGCCACCCTGCAGAAGAGTGCGACAGGATAATGATCCCAAGGAGAAATCTTTCCATTCCCTACTGCCTTAAATATTGGAACTAATATTTTCAATGTGACAATATTGAATGGAGTGTTTCAGTTCCATGAGTGTATTACCTAACACACAAACAAATTAAATTAACAAATAAATATATCTTCTCACCATTCCACTTTAACCAAAAAGTCACATTTACATCATATTTTATAACCCCTTAGAAAACTCTTCTCATCTATACCTACTGACAATATTCTCTTTTGATACTTTGAGTATTGTGGTAGTTGATACATCACTATTAATTAAATGTAAGGTAGCACAGGTGCAGATAAAACTTCAATTAGCACTTAATGTTACCGGTGTTAAATAAATTAAAACTTCTAAAAATCTCTAAGAAAAAAAGCCCACTTATTAATATAAATTTAATTAGAAAGGAAATTTGTTTTAAATTAACCAAAATTTTCCATTTTATTTAGGGTAATATACTTTGGCTCTCTGAGCAGTCTTTTTGAATGGTGTGTCTTTTGTGGATATTTTAATAATTCTTAATTTAGCTTTTATGGAAGATTATACACATGCATATGAACACAAATATCTACCTGCACACCCTTAAAAACACATATGTCTATTGAAATTCCATGGCAAGGAGTTGGCACCTGGAAAACTTAAGGTGAGTGTCCAGTTGACAATCTGGAATTCTCATCAGATACTCTCCAAGAATGTTCTCCAAACAGTCAAGTCTGCTTTCCACTTCTTTACACGTTGCTGGCGCTTGTCATCCTCCTCCAGTAAAACTAAATCCTTTTTCCATTCACCTGGCTCAGTATTGCTTCACATTTTCTGTCCAGCTGCTAGAAATGTTGCCTTCTCCCTGTTGCCAATTGTTTCCTCAGCCAATACATTTTCCTCCATTGCCTCTTTACAATACTTTGCACATATGTAATGCTTTCTTAAATAGGTTCTCAAAGTTCTTCCAAATATGCTACTTCATTAGTCTTCTTGGTAATCGTGTAATGAATACAAGTCCAAACAATCCCAAATTTGCCAATGAATTGGATTTTCAAAAGTCATTTTGATGTTGATTGTTTGGAATCCAGAGGCAAAATATGGAGACTGGATCTCAGGGCAGTCTGAATATGTTTCCACATTATACAACTGAAGGATACAGCTCTATATAAATGAAACTGCTTGGGCCATCCAGTATGTATTGTAGTATTTCTGTGGAATTATGCATTAGAAAGACCAGCTGAGGATTATGGAAAAATATTCCCTCTGCTGACTTCCTGGAAAGAGAGTTTAGTAATTCCTTATTCAGTACTACCCAGTCCTCACCTTTAATTGAAATAATCGCTAAGACTTTAGAGAAGAACTAATTTATTCCTAATCCACAAGTGGCAGCCTGATCTAGGGGAATGCTGGCAGAATAAGAGAAAGATGTGAAGGTAAAAGGATGGTAGTGGGTTACAGAAACAGTGGGACTGGGTTCCTAATTTAAGTTCTCTCTCTCTCTCTCTGTCTCTTTTTTTTTTTCTCTCTCTCTCTCTCTAACTCTAGTTTTTCAAAATTTTACTTACAAGAACTGTTTTTACCAACTACTGTCACTTCCCATCAATGTTTCTCAATTCTTTGGTACACTGTAAACTAGAAAACAGTTACACAGTTTCTTTCTATATTTTAAAATATAAATATATAGGAAAAGACACTTTTGAGATAGCCTAAGATTTTCTAGTAAATATTTGAAGCTTTGAAGAGATAAAAACAAATTTTTTGAAGGCAAGGAACAACCATACATTGGTTGGTTATGGTGTCCACGATGTACACACACACAAAAAACTGAGATAATATTGATCTATATTTGGGAGAAATAGTCTAAATATTTCTGTAAATATTTTAGAGAAAAACTCACCTTATTTGACACATTAGCACAGTAGATTTTCTGAAATTATAAGAAAGAGAGAAATTAGTATTTATGGAATGAGGATAGGGTGGGGTCACTCATTCACAGACGTGAATTAAGAAGAGTTGGATACTGCCAACAAATCAGCTCTAAGTGGTTAGAAAGAGTGGCTGTGAGGTGAGAGAGGGAGAGGGGATGGGGGAATTTTACGTATGGATATCTCTAGGTAAAAGTGTAAGGAGAAGGGGCTTACAGCAAGAGGAAAGAAATAAGAACTGAGGACAGGGAGGACACAAAAAATATTTAAGGGTCCATGCAGTGATATGAAAAAGGTTAAGTTGCTAAAGATGGCATTCGCAGCTTGCTTGTTTTCTATTAATAACTTGTTAATAGTTTTCTGATTTTCCTATTGTCACAGAAAATAGAATTTATGTTCTGTGCTAGAACTTTTTTTTACAGTCTGCATATCCGATTTCATATACTAGCTGTGTTCAGATTATGAAAATTCAAATAATTCTTTTTAGTTTTCATTTTCCCTTTGTTTTGTGAAGCTGAGAATTTGAGACATTATGTGCAGATATCAGTTAAAAGAAAAATATGAGAGCGGCGAAACAGGATGTTGGCCAAGGCCTATGACACTCTCTTTTCCCATCTTTCTCTCCTTGATGCTGTGTCACTTAGGGGAAGAATTAGATCCTCCATATCATCAGAGATATTAAGTGAGAAACCATCTCTGGGTGTTTGGGATTTTCAAACACCTTGTCAGTGTTTGTAATCACAAGGATCAGAGGAGAGATGAGAAATAAAGTAGGTGTCAACGTTTTTAGAGTTTGGGAAGGGGTTTCTGGGCCAGTAATTTTCAGTGATTGTTCTCAGGCTGTGCATCAAATATCTTGACCTGAGTCTTGGAGGTCAACTAACCTGATCTTTCATTTAAGGGATGCTTGTAGGTCAATTGAATACCTTATGGGAACAGTTTAGATATGGTTCCCAGAAACAAATGGTAAAGGAGATGTCTTACTCAATAGCCTACTGATCTTAAATGAGTAAATTTAAATGTAAAATCTTCTCTAGAGAAAACTCTCTTTTAAAATTCCCTAATTTTAGGATTAAAAGTGATGGAAACCTTCAGAAGATATCAAGGCTTAAGCAATTGTAAACAGGGGTATCATTAATAATTATATGGTAGTGCTCCAGTTGGTACATAAACACGATTCCCGGTCCTGGATATAAATGAGGCATAAACAAGCACATCTGGAAGGATATGGATATACAGTAAGTTGATTGATTGATAATAATTAATGAATCACATTGGCCATTTGAATTAATTTGGAAGAAAAGGCAGCTGTAAATAGATTCTAAGGAGAATGACGCAATATTAGAGTAATTAATGAATTACATTTCAATATAATTTTAACAGTAGAATTGCAGACTTTGTAGGTACTCAGGAAAACTAACTCTCTATGCAGATGTGGGTATTCTGATGAATTAATTAATTGTATGTATATATAGATAAATTTGTTCTAGAAGTACCATGTAAACTCTAAAAATATAAATGATACCTATACATCTAATTTTTTAAAGTTCATTTTTCAGTATAACTTAAAACACTTTTGGTCAAATCACATTATTTAAATGAAAACTTTCTTTTATAGGATTTCATTTTTATTAAGAGAAAAAATTTGCATATAAAATTTACAAATTATGAAGACACACATAAATTAATACATAATGATTCATCATCTATTCTCAGTTTCATAAAATCATCTGGTAATAAGTTAGCATGCATACTGCCACTCTTTAGTGTTTCAGAAATTCATTAACAACACAATGAGTTATAAATATTATACTGTAAACCTGATGACATGTTGCTAGTCATAGCATTGCTTATGCTTTGTTTGTTAGACCAGGTCATGGGCTATATTTCAGCATTCGATTTCGATACCACATTTATTCCACTAATAAAGTTTTAGGCATGGTGACAGAGTGCTGGGAGCATGTAATCTTAACACTATAAAATAGAGAAACAATAGATGGGAATGCTCATTCACTCCATTATTGCCATTCACTATTGGATCCACACAATTTATTTTTTATTTAGAACTCATATAATATCTTATTGAGGTACTGATAAGATGATGCATGTGTTAATATATATAATATATATATATTTTTTTTTTTTCTGAATGGTCAACTAGTACTCTCAAATATTGTGGAACATGTACACTTTAGGTTACGTGATTCCTACCTGGAATGGTTGCAATATATTAAGGATTTCTATTGCCCTGATGATTACTTTCAATGTGCCGGAGATTACCCTTTAGCTTTCTTACTTCTCTAATATAAAGCGAATTATTACTTCTAATATGAATGAGACATTTCTCTCACAATCATGTAAGATAAATATTAGTCAAACTTGACAGTTGTAGAAACCACAATTCAGAGAGATTACTCCAACTTTTTTACTCAGTTACTTGAAACCAGATCTTCTGATTCAGATATCATAGAGGTTATGATATTTTTATTTGATTGTCTTTTATTAAAGATGTGTTATTAACTTTATTTTGAGTTATTTATTGCATTATTTCATTTTTTTGTTACTTTTCTGTCAAGATATAGTAAAAATTTTAACACTTTTTTAGAAGAGATTATCAGGATGGTCTCAGATTGTGTTAATACCAATAAATTCTTGCACAAAATCAAAACAGAGACAAGACACTCTTATCGTGATTTTCCCTCATGTTTCTGTGATGAATAATGTTTATAAATGATCCTTATCTCTGATTTCATGTATAGATAATATTAATGCTACTTAATTAAATAATAGGATGAGTCATAAACTAACAGTACTACTAAATACATATGTTCTGTTGTAAGAAATACTAAATGAAACTTCTAGATGGGGAGGTTGTATTTGAAATTCTCTGTGTTTTTTATTCTTCCACTGTCAAATGGATCATTATATTTTCAACACAATTATCTTTTCACCTAAATTGTATCTTATTTAACTTGATCATTTAAACTGCTAATGTGACTTTTTTATGTTCATCTTGTCTTTATATAAATGAACTGCTATTCTCTAACTTGACTTTTGCTTAATATATGAAATCTGAAATTCAAAAGGAAGAAGGAAAAGGTTGGAATTTTTGGTTTGCTTGTCATTTGCAGGTGTGAGTAGTTCTCAGTCACTTGCCATGAGATCTCATTCCTTGGCATATTCTTTGGATGAGGCATTGGGTCACTCCCATTTTTCATAGCTTGTCACACAATTAACTGAATCATTAAAATGGAACTAGTCCATTGTGACAAACTGAAATGACTAAAAGCCTGCCTAAGGCATTGTGCTGCACGGCTGTTTAAGAAAATTCCATCTCTTCTACGTGTGCGATGGATAACATGACAAAAATACTCCGATTAAATTCTAACTTTGGAATACTTAATAAATTAGTAACAGCAGTAGAAGTGCCACTTACAGTCACCTGTCAGGGTGGAGCAGGTCTGCACTGATGATCTTTTTGCCCTCTTTGTCTGCATTCATGAGAGCTGCTTGCAGCTGATGGCTGTGTGTGTAGGGGGCATATCTTACGAAGGTGCAAGATGACAGCAAGCAAAGAGGTTCGTTTGTAATGCCTCTGCGCTTATTCATTTCTCCCCTTCAAACTCGGAACACTTGAGCAACACAATGCTTTCTTTGACATCTTGAAACCTGACATCTCTCTTCATCATCATTTTTTATTCTTTAAAAAAAACTTTTCTACCATGTAAAAATTATTTGGTGTTTTAGGGAATTTCTCAAGGGAAAGTTTCTCCACCTAAAGCACATATATATTTAAAATGGAATTCAGTAAAATTATAATTTCTGGAATGTACATTTTGCATACATATTTTTCGAGGGTTTTGTGGTATATACAAATACGAAATGACACATTAATATGTTTTTACACAAATTAATTAATTAAAAGTTTTAATCATTGTTATAATTACTTCTTAGTGCAGGGCTATTCGTGTACTTCTGTAGATACTGTGCTTGTGTTCACATACTCTCACACCCATGTGTAGAGTGGTATGATGGAAAAATACACCGTACTGGAAGTTAAGATATAAAGAGTTTAATTCTTGTTTTACCACCAACTATATTTTTGTCCCCTGTAATGTCACTTTACTACTCTGGATCTAAGTCTTATCATGAGTAAAATAAGGGAATGGATCTAAATAATCTCTAAGATACTTTCCAAGTTTTAAGCATTATCAAACATTAACACTAAGGATGGATAATCAAAATGCTGGATTACTGAAATGAACGCAAATATCTGGGTCTGTAATACAAAATTTTATTTTGTATGTTTTAAAATGGAAATTTGTGTAGTAATTTCTAACTCCTTTATGAAATAATATGTCTAGCAGTTTTCTGATTTGGTTTTAGGAACAAGATCTGTCAAGATCTCATTGTTAGGTGAATGCTTTTTTTCCTAACACTGAATCTTCGTTTTAATGTTAGGGGCCAAATCACTGAGAAACTTTCTCTCCTTTAATGAACTTGCCATCTTTTGAACCTGTGATTCTGAGCTGGAGTGATTTCCCTCTGACCCCTAACACTGATCTCAGATATTAAATTCTTGGCTTGGACAATCTGTGTGTATTATCCTATGGACTCAATATTGTCTTAGTACCTGATCCATTTAGATTGGTTCTTGTTTATCCTGTTTAGTTTGCTTTGTGGATCATCCTTTCCCTATTTCAACATAATTTTCCTATTTCTGACCACAATAAAATTGGCAATTATTTTCCTTGTAAAATAAATTACTCTACAGTGATTTAAGAAACAGGAACTTAATTCTATCTTTAGAAAATTCTAATTCTGGATAATAATAGTAATATGACTATTACTACTACTACCAATAGTAGTAATGGATATACTCTTATGAAAGTTCCACAACAGGTTAAATGGAGTATCTATTTCCTGATCTCACCATACTACTTACTGTAAACAGATTTTTTTTTTCAAGATTCACCAGGTTATGTGAAACAGTCTTCTAAGAATACCATAACTATTCTAAGTTACTATTCTCAGTTACTATGTTAAAATAGGAAGCTCAGTTAGTTGTGAAGAAGAGAGTATTGTGCCAGTACTTGAGGAAGGGATAAGTCTCTTGGATAACTGGACCAAGAAAGACATTCTTTATTATGAAGTGCTTCTGGACACATTCTCTCCAGGGAATTAATGTCTCTGATTCGCATCATCCATTCTATCACAACTCAATTAACATCTTAGTGTCTTCATTTTTTTTATTGTTCTGTTTCTCTGTACTGTAGGGTAAGCATAAATCGTGTTGTATTCATCTTTGTTTACTTGTGTGTTCAATGCAGGATGGTATAAGCTATATAAGCTGCAGGCTGTGTAAGCATGGCATCAGCATCTGTTTGGCTTCTGGTGAGGCCTCAGGAAGCTTTTACTCATGGGGAAAGACAAAGGGAAGGCAGGTCACATGTTGAGAAAGAGAGTAAGAGAATGAGAAGAGGAGATGCCAGATTCTTTTTAACAACCAGATCTTGTGTTAGTTCACAGAGCAAAAACTCTCTCCTTATTATGAGTATGGCACCAAGATATTTATGAGGAATCCATCCCCATGACCTAAACACCTCCCACCAGGTCCCACTTCCAATCTTGAGGATCACATTTCAACATGAGATCTGGAGGAAACAAACAGCCAAAGTATATAAAAAAGTTTCTGAATAATCAATGAAGTTTTACATCTAAGTTTTACCCTCTGCTTTTACTTCCTGTAGCTTACACTGGTTACTTGATATCATATTAACAACAATACTCCTTCACGTCTCTTCATACACCTCCAAAAGTCAAGTTTGGGGCTGGATAAATGTTAATTTTGTTATTCATTTGTGAAATGTGTTTCTTATATAAATACATTAATGCAAGCTATTAGAAGGAAATTATGGCATCGCAAATGTCTATGCTTTTTAAATTCTAGCATTTAGGGATATTAATATTCATTGTTATTAAACTAGTAATTCTATATATTGTTAACACACTAAATTGGAAAAGCAATTAAGGCATCTGGAACCATATCATTTAAAGAAACAAATAACATTTTATTCAAGGACTGAATTTTATGTTCAAAATTGAATGGAAAATCTCAGCTATATCTTTATCTGGAGCCTGCTCTTTCACTATATTACACAGAACTAGCCTTTCTGCGCATATTCTATTTTGTTTTTACATTAACTCTTTTAAATAATCCACTTGGAAAGATAATTCTTCTGATACACAAAAACAGAAAAGAGGACCAAAACATTTTGGAAACAATTTTAGGTGCTGCGCTGTCGAAAAGGATCACTGACAATAAACAATGGGATTTTTCCTTCCCTGAAAAGATGTATTTCTGAAACTTTCTCTTTCAGATGTTTAGATTTGCAGACATTTTCTCAGATAAATTGTAATGTGTGAGAGCTAGTCTACTCATCTCATCTTCAGAAACAGAAAGGATGGAGAAACACCCAAGAAGTACACTGAAGCGTGCCAATACTACACAATTTTATGGCAAATTATCAATGTTTTCTTTAATACTTAAATTACCTCATGATTTATCAGAAGTTATTTATTCTCTCTAGAAGAAATCCTGTTAATTATAGCTGTTCACTTATTAATCACTAAAAGTAGGCAGAATTAATGAATAAAATTAACTATTCTATTCACCACCTATACCATCATAAATACATTGTTAAGTATCTGATAGCTTCATTTTGTGTCATTTGGTACAATGCCTTTTTTCCTTTTTTTTTTTTTTTTTTCCTTTTATGAACTTATTTTAAGTTGAGGGTCACAAGTACAGGTTTGTTACACAGGTAAACTAGTGTCATGGGGGTGAGTTGTACAGATTATTTTATCACCCAGTTATTAAGTCTACTTCAAATTAGTTATTTTTCCTGATCCTCTCCCTCCTCCCACTCACCACCCTCTGAAAGGCCCCAGTGTGTGTTGTTCCTCTCTATGCAACCACGTGTTCTCATCATTTAGCTCCCACTTATTAGTGTGCACATGCAATATTCCATTTTCTGTTCTAGTATAAGTTTGCTAAGGAAAATGGCCTCCAGCTCCATCCATATTCCTGCAAAGGACATGATCTCATTATTTTTTATAGCTGTATAGTATTCTATAGTGTATACATAGCACATTTCTTTTTCCGGTCTATCATTGATGGACATTTAGGTTGATTCCATGTCTTTACTATTGTGAATAGTGCTTCGATAAACAGACAACTTATCGGATGGGATAAAATTTTGTGCACTGTGCATCCTATAAAGATCTAATATCCAACATCTATAAGGAACTTAAACAAATTTACAAAAAAAAAAAAATGAAAAAGTGGGAAAAAGACATTAACAGACACTTTGCAAAAGAAGACGTACATGCAACCAACAATCATATGAAATAAAGCTCAACATCACAGATCATTAGAGAAATGCAATTTAAAATGACAATGAGATACCATCTAACACCAATCGGAATGGTTACTACTAAAAAGTAAAAGAATAACAGATACTGGCTAGGTTGTGGAGAAAAGGGAACATTTATACACATGTACGTGTACGTTAACTGGAGCACTATTCACAGTATCATAATCCAAATTTTCTTTTTTGTTATTTTCCTCAACAGTAAATGGAAGTTGATAGTCCTGTTTTAGTGCTTAACATTGGTGGGTATCTCTGCTGTGATGGGTACTGCTGATTTTCTTCTCACAGCTATCTATTAATTTGAATTCCATGGCAATATTTTCTCCATGTAATATGGTTTGACGGTGTCACCATGCAAATCTCACCTTGAATTGTTATAATCCCCATGTGTTGTGCCAGGGCCCTGGTGGAAGGTAATTGAATCAAGGGGGTGATTCTTTTCCATTCTGTTCTTATAATAGTGAATAAGTTTCATAAAATCTGATGGTTTTATAAAAGGGAGTTCCACTACACAAGCTGTCTTTCCTGCCACCACGAAATATGTGACTTTGCTCCTCATTCACCTTTCTACATGACTATGAGACCTCCCCAGCCATGTGGAACTGTGAGTCAGTTAAACCTCTTCCCTTTATAAATTACCCAGTCTCAGGTATGTCTTTATTAGCAACATTAGAACAGAGTAATACAGTAAATTGGTACTGGGTACTGGGGTGCTGCTGTAAATATACCTGAAAATGTGGAAGCAACTTTGGAACGGGGTAACAGGCAGAGACTGGAACAGTTTGGAGGGCTAAATAGAAGACAGGAAAATGTGGCACAGCTTGGAACTTCCTAAGGAATTGGAGGGCTCAGAAGACAGGAGGATGTGGGAAAGCTGGTAACTTCCTAGAGATTTGTTGAATGGCTTTGACCAAACTGCTGTTAGTGATATGGACAATAAAATCCAGGCTGAGGTGGTCTCAGATGGAGATGGGTAATTTGTTGGAAAATTGAGTAAAGGTCACTCTTGCTATGCAAATAGACTGGCAGCAATTTTCCCCTGCCCTAGAGATCTGTGGAACTTTGAACTTGAGAGAGATGATTCAGGGTACCTGGTAGAAGAAATTTCTAAGTAGCAAAACATTCAAGGGGAAGCAGAGCATAAAAGTTTGGAAAAGTGGCAGCCTTACAAGGCAATAGAAAAGAAAAACCCATTTTCTAGGGAAAAAAAATCCAGCCTCCTGCAGAAATTTGCATAAGTAATGAGGCACCAAATGTTAATCACCAAAACAAGGGAGAAAATGTCTCTGGGGCATATCAGAGACCTTTGTGGCCAGCCCTCCCATCACAGACCCTGAGGCCTAGGAGGAAAAACTAGGAGGATTTCCTGGGCCAGGTCTGGGGGGGACCTTGCTGTGTGCAGCCTAAGGGACTTAGCACCCTGCATCCCAGCTGCTCCAGCCATGTCTAAAAGGGGCCAAGGTACAGCTCAGGCCATGGCTTCAGCAGTGCAAGCCCCAAGCCTTGGCAGCTTCCATTTGGTAATGGGCCTTCAGGTGGAAAGAAGTCAAAAACCGATGTTTTGGAACCTCTGTCTATATTTCAGAGGATGTATTGAAAAAATCTGGATGTCCAGGCAGAAGTTTGCTGCAGGGTTGGAGCCCTCACAGAGAGCTTTAACTAGGGCATTGCAGAGGGAAATGTAGGGTGGGAGCACCACACAGAGTCCCCAATGGGAAACTGCCTAGTGGAGCTGTGAGAAGAGGGCCACCATCCTCCAGACCCCCAGAATAGTAGCTCTACCAACAGCTCATACAAAGCACCTGGAAAAGGCACAGACATTCAATACCAGCCCATGAAAGCAGCCAGGAAGGGGGCTGTACCCTGTAAAGACACAGAGGCTGAGCTGCCCAAAGTTGTGGGAGTCACGTCTTGCATCAATGTGACCTGGTTGTGAGACGTGGAGCCAAATGAGATCATTTTGGAACTTTAACTTTTAATGACAGCCCTATTGGATTTTGGACTTGCAGTGGACCTGTAACCCTCTCTTTTGGCCAATTTCTCCCAGTTGGAATAGGTGTATTTAACCAATACCTATACCCTCATTGTATGTAGGGGTGTAGGCATTGGGTAAATACTAACTTGCTTTTGATTTTGCAGGCTCATAGGCAGAAGGAACTTACCTTGCCTCACATGAGACTTTGGACTGTGGATTTGAGTTAATGCTGAAATGAGTTAAGACTTTGTGGGACTGTTGGGAAGGCATGATTGTTTTGAAATGTGAGGACATGAGATTTGGGAGAGGCCAGGGGCAGAATGATATTGTTTGACTGTGTCCCCACCCAAATCTCACCTTGAATTGTAATAACCCCACATGTTGTGGGAGAGACCTAGTGGGAGATAATTGAATCATGGGGGCAGGTCTTTCCTGTGCTCTTCATGTGATAGTGAATAAGTCTCATAAGAGCTGATGGTTTTATAAAAGAGAGTTATCCTATACAAGCTTTCTTGCCTGCCTCCATCTAAGATGTGACTTTGCTCATCATTTGCGTTTCTGCATTGTTATGAGGCCTCGCTATCCTTGTGGAAATGTGAGTCCATTAAACTTCTTTCTTTTATAAATTACCCAGTCTTGGGTATGTATTTGTTAGCAGTGTGAAAACAAACTGATACACCATGTTTTGCATAACACTCTGTAATATTTTCCTCTGTCCCCTTCCCACTCCCACTGTGAAGATATTCCTTCATCCTCCTACTCTTTAACTATTGTTATTACCTTGGATTCCTGCTTTGTCTTTTAGAATTGCTTCTATGTATTCCATTTGGATGTTCACATCTATATTCATTATTTTAATTATCATCATTATTATCTGCATGTGACGTTTAAATACTTCTCAATCTCTGATCTTTCTGAGCTTTAGATTATACACAATATTTAGATATTCCAATATGCCCAACACTGCTCTTCCATCTGCATTTGTCAGGACCACACCTACCCTGCCAAGTCAGAATCCTGGGTCACTCCAGGGGTTTCTTCTCATACCCCCTCACCCCTCCATATAGCAAATCCTTCCAACTTTAGCCAAGCTCAACATGTGTGCTTACTGCCTTAGTTTAGGAGTTTTTGTTTTTCCCACCTTCATTATTCTAGTAGCCTCTTACAAGAATCCTAGCTGGAAGTACCTAGTTTCAATATCACAATATTCCATATAGCCCTACATCTCCTTGTCAGTCATGAAAATTGTATCTCATTATTGAAGTATTGTAAAAATAAAAGTTTATTTTATAAATCAGTGAAAATAATTGTGACATTGACTCTAGGGTTGTCATATTCAAGAAAGGGTATTTTTTTTAAAAGTCTAATAAATTGTTAAAATATAAAAGCTGGGAAACATATTCTTGCATAGAAAATGTTATTTTGTGTGTGTTCCAAAGTACCTTAAGTGTATTTATTTTGTGAAAGTTTGGCAAATAATAGCAAATCGTTCTTCTCAGGAAGCTTGCTTTGAACTTTCGAGTTTGGTGAAGCAGTCATTGCTATTGCCACAAGTTCCAATCTTTCTCCATCTGCGTTAACAGTTCACATATTATATGGCAATTTTTTATTCATAATTTATTAATTGTTCTGTCCCAATATACTGTGGAAAATGTATTTATTTTCTTTACCCTACATTGTCTGGCATGTATTAGGTGTTTGATAAATACTTATGAGCTCATATATTAGAATTAAATATATATTAAGTGAAGACACTAGTTTCCAATTCTTACAGTATCAGGAATATTTGATAAAATTTAGTTGACTTAGCCTATACAAAAACAGCTGTTATGTAGTGTGATGTGATGGGGTGTGTAGTATAAGCATATGGTATATGAAACCACTATTTTATATTTTTTGTATAAATGGAGAAAAAAACCATTATGTAAGGCTATGTTAGACCAAGGATTAAAGCAAAAATTTCATGCTCTGGCATGTATTTTTTTATATATCACAGAAGGGCACAGCACTAATATACTTTGAAGTGATTATTGCTGTGGTAAAATATTAAATAAATATATAATTCAGTGTGACATGGGAGAGTGAAAATCTAAATGAAAGCAGAGCATGCATATTGTTTTTATGTTGTACCTGCCAGTGAAGCTAAAATTTTATGAAGAACTGAGAAGCAATTTTCACTCATGTACATTATATCATGTAGGTCATATTCTTTTATGTAAATCTCTTTCACTTGAGTGTTTAAATTTCAATATAAACATAGTTCTAAAAAGTATGGCGTTTTTTTCTCTCTCTCTTTAATTCATTCTGAGTTTTAGAGTGCAAATGTTTTATTGAGGATGAAACCTACAAAGGGCATTGTTTGAATAGGTGTTAAAACATGAGCTGCATCTGCTTTGGAAAATAGTGGTATTGCAGAAGCTCTCTCCTTTCCCCATAGCACATCTTCCCACAGGCAGGGGAAGAGAGATATGAGATCAAAGATGTGTATAATTCACAGTTGAAACTTTAAAAATAAGATAAATGCTATACTTTCTCTTTCAGGAGAGCCTGGACATCCGTTAACTTTAAGCATGTTTTATTTTTCTGTTTCATAGAGCTCATTGACCAGTTCCACATCAGAAAATCCATTTTCACAAAATGTCCTGCAATGTTTCACATTATGAAAATCTTTGTTTGTCAGTAAACTATAACTTTGGACATACTCTTATGTACATTAACCTTTTCTCTCTGTGTAAGAATGTGATCAATAACATTACTAGATCTTACGGGGATATACCACTGTTGAATTTCAACTTGGGAAAAAATCAAAACAAAGCAAAGCAAAGCAAAAATCCTCAAATACTCACATGGTTTATCCATAGTTATTCCTAAAATAGTAGATTGTTACATGGATGAAACACATGAAACTCCAATAGCATACTGCTAATTAAATCTAGTAAAGTTTTTTTTTTTTTAATTCTGAAAATCCATTTATACCACTTAAAAAAATCTTGGCATTAAGGATCCAAGAAAGTGAAAGGGTTTGTATTTGTTAATCAATTATTCATTGTCCTAGCAGGAAACAAAATCTCAAGATAATTGGTGGATTTTAATGTACGTTTTATTTACAAAGGTGAGGGCAAGGTTAAGTGATACTAAAAAAAGGCAGTGAAGAATACCAGTCCCAGCAACCTCATTCTATTCAAACTTTGACTTATAAAACATGAGACGTTTAAAACCAAAAAGTATCCCCTTTCCAAAACTAGCTTCACTTGTAGCCTTCATCAAAGTTGAAAACAATTTATATTACAAACTTCTGAAGGCAACAATCATTCAATTTTCCTTGATTTATCTCTTTTTTTCCACATTCTAAATCTAATCAATCAGAAAATTATATTGACTTTACTTTCAAAATAGTCCCGGAATCAAAATACCTTTTATCACTTGTCGTGTTATAGCACCAGGTTCCAAGCCCAGATTACTGTTAGCCTCTTAGCTGGACTCCCTAATTATAATGTAAACATCTCCACAGACATTATAAAATTAATCAGGAAAGAAGAAAGGGGAGAAATAAAAATAAATCAAGCTTGCAGCACATCCAGCATTAAGCATTAAGTTAGCTATTACTTGGACTCATGCTCTTAGAGCTGTTTGATGCCTATTACCTTACAATCATGCAGACTCTGTCTTAACATTATAGTTCCTCTTAACAGCTCTATAAATAGTAATTTTAAGATTATGAAAGGTTATGCTTTCCCTTTGAGATATTTTTCAAGTCCTGCATACCATGAAACTACTAGCTGCATACCATGAAACACTAGCTGGTCTGAAGGACACTATGAGGAGCTGATTCACCAAATAATGCAGTTTCTAAATTCTGATTATTTTATGCCCCCAACCTGACCAATCAACAAAAATTCCAATTTTTCATCCCACTGCCCTCCACAATCCCCTTAAAAATTCCATCCCAGATCTCCTCAGGGAGATGGATTTTAGGGCTTCCTCCCATCCCCTCACTCAGCATCCACCAATGGTTAAACTCTTTCTCTGCTGCAAACTCTACTGTCTCAGTGTATTGGTATGTTACTGAGCAGTGAGCATATTAATTTGGTCCTATTAACATTACCCTTGCTCCCTAACAGATTGTTTTGAAAACTCTTTGTAATCAGATCATGTCACTTATTTGTTCAAAACCCTGCAATGCTTTTCACTTCACTAAAAGTAAGTTGAATGTTCTAACTTATAGTCATAAGGCCCCACATAAATTGGCCCCTGTTCTTCTTTGATCTAATTTGTTTCTTCTCTCCTTTTTCTCAGTTTATTGTAGCAACACTGGCCTTCTCCATGAGCAAAAAGTCATATTCTGCTCTTAAAGACTTTGTACCACCATTGCCTTGACTCTGAATATTCTCCCACTCTTCCTCCTGAAATTCAAATAGCTAACTCACACATCTGCCTGAAACCTTTGCTTGAATGCCATTTGAATATATTATTTGATTGTTTCTGGCATTTACTGTTTCTGCTTAAAAATTTGCTATCAATTTAGTTGCATTATCTTGTAACTAATCCATCTTTTTCTTGCTTGCTGCATCTACAATTTTCTCTTTGTTTTGGTTTCCTCTAGTATCATTACAGTGAGTCTGCATGTTTCTACCCTGATTTGGACTTAATTATCTCAAATTTGAAGATTCATGCCTACTGTAGATGTGAATCTTCAAATTCACAATAGTTTGTGTTCCCTCAAAATATACATGTTAAAGGCTTAATCTTCAATGTGATAGTATTTGGAGGAAGAATCTTTGGCAGGTAATTAGATTTGAATGAGATAACAGGGTTGGAACCTCCATAATGGGATTAGTGCCCTTCTCACGGTATGAAGAGATCTAGCTCTCTCTCTCTCTCTCTCTCTGCAACATGTGAAGAACCTAGGAAGAGGGCCCTCACCAGAAACCAACCATGTTCGGACCCTAGTCTCAGATTCCTCAGTCTCTGGAGCTGTGAGAAATAAACATTTCTTGTTTAAGCCACCTGGTCTTGCCATTCTTGTTATGGCAGCCTGACATAAAACAATGTCTTTCATCAATTCTGGAACTTATCTCTAAAATAGTACCCCTTCCTCATTTTCCATTTGCTTCACCTGGAGTTCATATTAGAATTTTATTGTAGCTTATTACCCTATCCTCCGTGTTTTACATTTTGTCTTTCAAAAATATGTTCTCATTATATTTCTCTCTGTCACATTCTGAATAAATTCTTTGGTGCTTTCTAAATCCCTCTTCAGCTGTGTCTAATCTGTGGTTTCACTTACCTATTAAGTGTTTAATTTAAAAGACTGTATTTTCAAATATCAGGAGATTCATTGTATATTTTTTTCAAAGCTTATTTCATCTTGTCTTGTTTTATAGTTTCTATTTGAAAGCTTTATTAAGCTGAAGTTCCATTATATCATTGCAGTTTTTCCACTGACTTGCTCAAGGTAAATGGTTTGCTCATGTCTTTTTTCTTTTTTCTTTTCCTTTCCTTTCCTTTCCTTTTCTTTCCTTTCCTTTCCTTTCCTTTCCTTTCCTTTCTTTCTTTCTTTCTTTCTTTCTTTTTTTTTTTTTTTTTTTTTTTTTTTTTTTTTTTTTTTGACGGTGTCTGGCTCATTTCCCCAGGCTGGAGTGCAGTGGTGCAGTGGCGCTATCTCCATTCACTGCAAGCTCTTCCTCCCGGATTACGCCATTCTCCTGCCTCAGCCTCCTGAGTAGCTGGGGACTACAGGCACAAGCTGCCACGCCCTGCTAATTTTTTGTAGTTTTAGTAGAGATGGGGTTTTACCATGTTAGCCAGGATGGTCTGGATCTCCTGACCTTGTGATCAGTCCATCTCGGCCTTCCGAAGTGCTGGGATTACAGGTTCTCATGTATTTTCTAATTTTATTGTTCCAAAACTGTAAATAATATATATACAGTAATAGCAGTACAGAGTTGTTGAACAAATATATTTAGCTCCTGGACAGAAACGAACACAGAACTTCTCTAAAGGGAAACATTCTTAGTCTAGCCACAAAAATGTTTTATCAATGAAGTTCTAAATGAGGGTAGGTATGAATGAGGGCAGGGCCCAACCAAAAGGGACAAATTTCCTTCTGCTGCAAGTCACCTTTTATTTTATTTTATTTTTCTATTTTATCAGTTTCTGAGGAAATAACCCTTTATCGCCCTTAGATTTTTTTTTTTTTCCTGTAGCTCTTAGATCTAATATAGTCTGCTTGCCCAAGGTCTCATCTCCTTTACTGCTTTTGTGACAACCACAGCCCTAGGTTACTGTCACTAACAATCTTTCCCTACCCCTCCAGAGTTCTATCTCAGTGTTTAGCTCCTGTTGAATTCCCTAATTGGCAAGTTTGATTGTTAGTTTAAAATATATTTCTTGCATATTTCAGTATTTGCAAGCTACACAGTCTTCCGTATTATGGTATTACAATGTGCTAGACACTATCATATTCTCTGAATAAAAAAATGAATAATAATTCATAGCCCAATTTTCCTTGATTTTAAATTTTCTGTTGATTGGGATTATCAACTTTATTCTAACATTAAATGGTATTTATGCAATGGCACCTGATTTAAAGACAGCAGATCCTTATTTTTCTGCCTTATATTGCCATGATACTTGCATTCAATTATATTTGAGCCTCTGCTTCTTTTTCAATAAGTACAATTCTATGAACTTCTAATGTAATTTTCTTCATTTATAAAATTTATTAATATATCTATAAAATGTTTTTAATTTCAAAATATAGTATGGAAATACGCTACATAAACAATTAAAATTTCTCATTGATTTCTCATAAAAAAGTAGTTTTTCCATATGCTTCCGTGTCAGCAGACAACATTGGTGCAAATTGAAATTACTTTAGACATAAAGAAGAGGAAAAGCTCTGTCCCTGAATGTGATACTGTACAAGTCAAGGCATGATGTCAGTACAGCATCAAGTTTTAAACCAAACTAAAGGTCTACAAAGGGCATCGGTAGCAAACCTTTTTATTCTATGTGGCTCTGAGAATCAGATATAAAGCAACATATATTGGGCTTCTGGCTGCCAGTAGAGAGGCATTTAAGAACATCACCTTTTGACCTTATCTTCCAATATTGGGACCCAATCAAGTCTGGGACCCAGTGTGATTACATACCTGCTACAAATATTCTCAATGCCATCTCATTGAACATGGTGCATTATAATTAATAGTTTGAACATGGTGCATTACAATTAATAGACCAACTAGCTGTTCAAGTTGTAGATTGACATGAGCTACTTATAAGTATTATAAGTAAAGAAAAACAAACCACCAAACAATATGGCTAGTGAAAAAACAATGTGGCCTTCCCGCAGGGTGATGCTTCTAAAATTGCCCCCTTGTCACAGAAGGTTCTTTGAATGGTTTTTCAGATAGTGATGGTGTGTCAGGACAATAACACATGTCCCTGAGGGGCAGGAGTAAGGACAGCCTCAGGCCCTTTGGGGAGAGGATTTGTGTACAAAGCCAAACATTTTGATTAACCCACCCCCCTGTGCCTTTAGATTATAGAGAATTTTGTTCTCTCCTGCTAAACTGACATCGTAATGGGGCCTTAGGTAATGTTACATAGCCGAACACTGCCAAGGAATAGAGCTAGCATGTATATAAAAGGTGGCGGCCAGCAGGTAAAATGTGGACTGAATCAGGTAGCAGACAAGGCAAAGCTGAGCCAGAAACACAAAGACCATTTATTCATAAACCAAGGCTATTCTTCTATGCAGGCATTGTGGACAAGTCTGCTGTTCTCATGCTGATTTTCTGTTATCCCTTTACACTCTGAAAACAACACTGCCAGCAGAAGCGCTGTCCAACACGAACACTTCTGTGTGTCTACCACTTGCCTTGTTTTTGTAACCCTAAATGCTAACTACTTCCCATTTCTTTCTCCCATTCCTTTCTCTTAAACAAATACATGCAGAGTGAAGTTGCCAGGGAAATGTCTGAGTTTGTAAAAAGGTTAATATTCCAGAATGGAGTTTCAGTATTTTTCTATGGCCTTACTATCTTTTGTTTTTGTTTTTGTTTTCCCTTTTCTTTTCCTGTCTTGTGTTTCATTTGTTATCTTTGCGAAGGATCCAAGCTCAGTAAGCTAACATTCTTCGATGTTTTACATTTACTGACTTACAGTGGCATGGATAGTCTCACCCACACACTTCAGATCATTAACATACGTGTGTATTGTTCCATCTTTTGTTGTTACATCTTGACATAATCCAGCATTTGATAGCAGCATTGTCAAGCTAATTCTAGAGAAAAGAGAAAATGTTTCATATGCCTTTATGCCAAAAAAAAAAAAAAAAAAAAAAGATTATAAGCTGCTACAGGGTAAAGGTTGTAACCCTTCTATATCTTATCTATCCGGCATTAGTTATTTGCTCTCTCTTCCAAGCCCAACACTTTCTGCACTTCATCAAAAATTTATCCTTCCCAAATACCACTCATCATCCACTCATCTGCTTTAAAACTTTCAGTAGATCTTGAAAACTGATAGAATAAACTATGCATTTCATTAATTTATCATTTTAGCCTTGTTACACCATTGCTCTTCATCCAAGCACCAACAATAATTGTGTGCATTTGGTAGTCTTCAAGATTAGAATGAGTGGAAGGGGAGGGATAGAGTCAGGGGTAAGCAGAGTAACGCTCACATCTGCAGGTCAGGGACTCACCATCCTGTGATAATGACCTCAGTGATATAGGAATGAAGTCTGGGGCAATTGCCTTCCAGGGCTGGACATTTGCACTTGTAGTCAAGACCATCCTTGAAACTGAATACTCGGAATGTGGGCTTCTCCAAAGCTTAAAATATAATACCAAAAGAAGAAGCAAAGAAGAACAAATAACAATATTTAAACTGCAGTGTAGAGAAGACAATTGTGAATCTTATGTTTTAAATCTGACAGTAGCATTGAGGCTATTTTCATTATTGCTCATTTAGCAGATTCTATCATGTGCTTTCAGTGAATATGTGTGTGTGTGTGTGTGTGTGTTTGTGTGTGTGTGTGTGTGTGTGTTCCTCTGAATAAAAAGAGCAAAATGAATAAATGTCTAGGTTTGGGGAGGTTAAAGTCAAGTAATCTATTTCTTCTCAATTTTAAAAATGTCATGAATAAGAAAAAATGTTAATTAAATTAATGCTTTTCTAAATAATTGAATATTTTAAATAAAAAATCAAAGAAATTCAATAAATTATTTTGTTAAAGTATTATAAACAAGTACATGTTTTATTCCTTGAATGTTAAAATAATAGAGGTAACCTCACATTAATATAAATTAACACAATAAAATTGAAATAAAATAAATATGAATGGTATAGTGAAAAGATACTAAATTATATGGCAAAACATACATATGACTGTTGGAAGCTAACAAATGTTTTCTTCATTCCTAAAGAGTATCTAAAAATTAAATGTCACATGTGGCTTTTAGAAAGAAGCATTAGGTACATTCTGATGTGATTTGTTAAATGCAGAAATCACATATACCATTTTGTTATTTGATTCTTGCTTTCAACTCTTTAGATTTCATTGGATATATTGTACTGACATGTCTAACATTCAGTTAATTGGTTCACATCAGTCTTGACTTCTGCTCTTTAATAGCCTGTGCCTCCATGATTAGTGCTCCCTCTCTATTAGTCTGCCATTTGGGAACCCAAGATTTGTGTATCATGAAGTAATGACAATCAAAAGACAGTTTCACATACAACAGGATTTTACAGAAATTAAAATGCTACGTTTATGTCCCATTTTCTTTATTCTCATTGGAAGAGTACTTTACAGTAAACATTTTTGCATTTGGTGCTTTATTTGATCCAGACAAAAATAGACTACATAAGCTATTTTCTCTTGAGTATGTGATTAATGAATTATTCCCTTATCCCCTAATTGCCGTATCAGGAATGGAGTTGGTTGTGGCAGATTAATAAAAATCCTTGAGTGACTAGTTAGTATTGCCTGTCTAATATTTCATGTGAGTTACTTTTAAAACATGCAATTAACAGCCACAGATCACTACTGCATAGAACTAGGAAAAGAAGATATACTCAGGAGGCATTTTCCTTACCTAGCCTGCAAGTGACTGTTTTTGTGTGGGTAATAATAATTTGATGCTGTTTGAAGGTATTGCTTTTTTTCTTCTTTTTTTTCCTCAGGAATCAGAACACAATTACGCAAAGGAAGATGTAACAAACAAACAAGTAAACAAATATCTTCCCTGTGTCTTTTTGTTTTTTATTTTTTTCCATTTACTCATACATGATATTTTACATACTTGTGGGATACAAGTGATAATTTTTTACACACATAGAATGCGTAATAATCAAGTCCGGATATTTTGAGTACCCATCACATCTGAAGACAAGAAGAGAAAGCAAGAAAGTGAGTCTTGGACCAGAAGCCAGCATATACAGGTTCTCTATCTATTATTCCACTATGTGTATTAATCATAGGACCTTCCAAGATGGACTGTCACTTAGAACTTATTGAGTTCAAATTTTAATGATTATAGGAATTCTATAAAACATCACTGAAGAAGGCTCTTTGGCCTGGCTCACATTTTGGAAACTCACCATCCTATAAAGCAATCTCTTTCACTGAAAAAAGAAAATCTATTTCCCTTTTACTTTCACTCATGGATCTTGGGTTCTGTCCCCTTAGAGTCATACGAAACAAATCAACTCCCTTTAGCAATTGGTAATCCTTCCCATATTCAAAATTAGCTATCACAATAACTCTATTTCTCTTTTAAATGTTACACCAGTAAGTTTAGGATCCTGTACGAGTCTCTACATATAGTCTTTCCTGTGCTTATTATTTCTTTTCTTTTAATATTCTAATTACTTTAGAACTCACTAATTAAATTTTCATGGCTAATTTGGTGAATCTTTTCACATGAACGTCATTGAATCTAAATCTACTACTTTGTTGAAAATGTATATGCCAATACTGGCATATTTACTAAGAAATGCTACCCAAATTGTACTAAACCAGGCCATGTGACTTTTAGGAAAATTGATCACAGCAAGATTTTTTATTTTAAGCTTGGCATATTGAGGAGAACAATAGTTCTAATGCTAAAGTTGCTTGCACTCAGTTATTACGTTATTACATGCCAAAGATTAATATAACATTTTAATAGATCATTTCTTCATGTACAATGAATAAACATTTTGTAAAAGCTCTAGGAGACTATATTATATTCCACCTTCTAATAAAGTCGACTATTTTATTGATATTTTTTAATATTAAGAACAGAGGCTTAGATATCAGATAGTAAGTTCATTAAGTTGGACTCAGAACACAGAGAGGAAGAAAACAAGTGGGGACAGATATTTGATTCAAAATCAAGGAGAAGCCTAATGAATAATCCTTGCTCAATAACAGAGTGGTATCTCCCATTGAATAAGATGGACATGTCCTCATCGATTCAAGATTTCACTCCTCTGTGAAATAACGAGTACATACCACCAAGTTTTGGCCTTCTCTGAACTGTTTATTGATATAGCTTTATATATAGTAAATATATATAAGCATAAATATAATACATTTATAAATATAATACGTGTATTTAGATATATATACTTAAATATATTTCCTTATATATATTATACTGTGTTTGTTTTTTTTTTTTTTTTTAAATATAAATACATTGTAAATATATACACTTGTACAAATATAACTATATATTTATTTATATAACGATTTATACTTAAATATAAATATATAATTTATACTTACAAATATATATTTTACTTTGGAAGGCATTTTAACGACACATAAGATATATCTTTTATTAATCAAATTATCAGGCTCTTTCCCCTATTCTTGCTCTTATCTGTCCTAGTTCTGTTCTAATTAAAACTCAATACTTAGTATTTGTCAACCTTAATTTCCATCTTATCTCCTTCCCAAATTTCTCTTCAAGTTTTTGACATCCAGTATAGTAGTGAATAGATTTGTGAACTATCTATAATCTGTCATCATATCATCTGCATCTTAGGTTAGAGTTATCCATAAATGACACTAGCTGTAACTTTTCTATTACTATCTTACATTGTAATCCTGGACAAATCACTGAGCTTCTGAGAGACTCAATTTTGAAATCTATTCAGGGACTACAACAATTTGAATGACTTTAACACTGTATCTTGGAAACTTTTCCTGTTTGAACTGAATGTACAGTTTTGTACATAGAATAATGGGAGAAGATGGAACATCCTGCTCAGGAGCCAGATTAGCTGTGAATCAAGAAGCAATGTCAGGGGACCAGCACAACCACAACCTGGGCAGAATTTCCAAAGATTTCTTCAAACAAAAGTAGTACAAAGAAAAGGAAACATTCAGGTAAGAAGGCAACATTACAGAGACTGAAGAAATCAAAGCAGAGAAAAAGACTACTCAAAGCACAGAGAGGGATGTGAATCTTGGTGCCATTTCCAGAGGTAGCCTTTTAAATAATTCCTTAGCTATAGTTAAGGTTATGCCTTGAGTGCTTTAAATTACAACCTTGGCTTGACATTAAGTTTTCTTTAGTGTGCTATCACATCTTAATGTTATATGTGTATTCTTCTATCTCTGATTCTCTTAAGGCTTGTAGGTCTCTACATATTTGATTGAAAGATGGATTATTAAGGTCAGTTATAATCTGTATGTTACAATCAGTAGAGCAGACACCAAAGATGGAGATGATGTTGTTTATTGCAAGCGCTTAGCTTACTGTACTTTTATTGTCTAATCTCCAATTGGATTTACATGTTGTCACTGGCTTAGACATGACAGAGAATGGTGTAAGATGGAGAAAAGTTGAAGCCATAATGTTATAGGGTCAGTATCCTCTACACTTGAGAATAGTTGAGGTCTTCTTCCATTTATTATGCATGGATGATTTATATGAATGTGGAGTATAACCAGAATTTTTTTATTGGATTTCTCTCACCTGAAAAGCAATACACTCTATGGATTTGCCCTTGATTATCTGAAATACGACTTAAAGTTGGGTAGCTGGTAGTTTCCTCAGGTATTGTCTGTCTGCTAGGTATTATTTTGAAAGAGAAATAGCAAAGTTAGATACTAGTTGTAGTAAAAGGAAGAAATGTAGTGTGTTGTAAATTCTTACAGTTGAGGTAGATCAGTTCTGTTGGCAGGAATGGATATTGCTGCAGAGGGATTCTCAAATAACTGGTTGATATATTCTGTGATTGCTCATTCATCTATGGGTGAAGGTTATAGTCAAGTACAGGAAAACTAGCAGATGTTTGAAAAAATGCCAACCTATTCTGAGGAACAAAAGAGAGGCTATGGTGGAACATCAGATCACTTGATAATGTGAAGGGGTCAAAGAGTTCAATGACAAGGTTGTGGTGGTGACTGTTATGAATGGGGATGAGGAAGAGAGCAGGTACCAGAGTACAGTGTCCATGGCCAATGTGAGGGACATATGTTGACGATATGAATGTAAATGTTGATCAATATCAAAAGTGCTATGGATTTGGATATGGATTTTCTATATGTGAGTAATACAACCAAATGATGACTTACTAAATGGAGCTGGGGAGAAGAGAGGCAAACCCTGGCATCTGTGTGCTCATGTGCTTAGTGATGAGGAAAAAAATTGGAAGTTTATAGATTGTCACCCCTGGTCAATAAAAGGGGAAAACAGCAATTGCCTATGAAGAGGGAAGAGAGGTTATGATTACTCTTGCTGTTAGTGTGGGGTAAAGTTGTTTATGAAATCGATTTTCTTCCTCCTGTTTTTTCCCTTCTCTGCAATTCTAACAGAAGGCCTCAACTATTCCCTATTCATTTTCAGTGGAGAAATGTTAAGGATAGCAGACAGAAGCTCAGATGGTTGCCTGGTTTTGGTTTTCCACCATAAAAATAAGAGGAGGATGAAGGAAAAAGGGGTGAGCATGTTCAAAAATCTCTAGAGAGAGGGCTGGAGTTTAAAGACTTCTAGAAAATATTATGGTAAATGGCTTCTTTGAAGGGCTTTTTTTCTGTTGTAAGAGCTATTTGAAAGTAGAAACATTACTACTCCTACCTCTGTGCCTAAATATATAGCAGCTGCCCTTGCCACAGGTGCCTGATGAAATCTTCCCTTGACCAGGAGCTCACATTCAGATTAATGCCACCCAGCAAGAGTTAGGCCCACATATATGTCTCTTTATTAAACGATATTGTTTCATGTCTATGTCCAGTTTATCACTTGTGAAATATTTTCACTATTTTACATTATGGGGTATCTATAAGCCTCAAGAAAATGACTATATCCTAGTTATCTAGCAGAATGGTTATGGAGGGAGAGATGGCACATCTGGTTTTAGATAGGGCTGAAAGCAGTCTGTACCTGGAAAATAATTGAATGCAACTCAATTTTATATGTAGTTTTGGTGAACATAAGCAATAATTTTATTACTGAGAAAGGAGAAAGAATAGATTGAGGAAATAAATGATGATGCTGTCTATACTAAGCATGGAGTTTGAGACGCATCTGAAACTGCTAAGTGGGGATCTGAAATAAGTGATTAGATAAATTGAAATCCTACCAGTCAATGATTTGGAAATGCATACTGGGATGTAACAACATCTAAGTTATTTCTGAAAAACATTGAATCTAGTCACTAAATGACTATATGCCCAGTCATTTAGATTTAGTTATTTAGATTGTATGCCCAAGACATACAATGTATAAGGAATGAAAGCATTGAAAACACATGTTTATGGAAAACAGAATTCATATGACATGCTAAAAGGAGGTAATTAACTTGGTAGAAGGAAATAGTGATGTCATACAAGCAAGGAAAGATGTAACAAGTCATCATGTCAAATGCTAGGACAGTGGGAACTAAAGAAGGACTACTAAGTGTTCAGTGAGTTTTGAAATGTACGATTAACGACCTTAGTGAACAAATTATTTGGAGTAATTTGGTATGAGTGTTTTACTGAATTAAGTGGAGCAATAAAAAAGTGGAGGTGATCTTGTCGTAAAAATAAAGGATAAACATAGTAGTACACTTAGTAGAGACAGGAAGAAAGTAAACGGAATTTGTATTTTTATAATTAAGTTTTCAAGATGAGAAAGTCTTAGAGATGGCCAAAGGAAAAAAAAAAAAAGAAAAAAACAGTAAAGGGAGAGAGAGTTTGAAAATACATGGGAGAAAAGGCATAACTGATGGTACAAGCCATATAGTCTAAGCCAGATTACCTCGCAAGATAAACGTAGGTGTGTATTTGTGGACATGAACTGAACTTTTCTTCTCTGCCAAGAAAAGAGAATTCATTATGGCTGTACAACATTCCTTGGTGTATATGTACCACATTTTCTTTATCTAGTTTATCATTGATGGACATTTAGGTTGATTCCATGTGTTTGCTAATGTGAATAGTGCTGCAATGAACATACACATGCATGTGTCTTTATAATAGAATGATTTATATTCCTTTGAGCATATACCAAGTAATGGAATTTGCTGTGTCAAGTGGTATTTCTGTCTTTGGGTCTTTGAGAAATCACCACAATGTTTTCCACAGTGACTGATCTAAGTTACACTCCCATCAACAGTATAAAAGTAATCCTTTTTGCTCCACAACCTCACCAGCATCTGTTATTTTTTGACTTTTTAATAGTAACCATTCTGACTGGAGTTAGCTGGTATCTCATTGTGGTTTTGATTTGCATTTATCTAATGATCGGTGATGTTGAGACTTTTTCATATGATTGTTGGCTGCATGTATGTCTTCTTTTGAAGTGTGATCATGTCCTTTGCAGGGACATGGATGGAGCTGGGGGCCATTATCCTTAGCAAACTAACACAATAACAGAAAACCAAATACTGCATGTGTACACTAATAAATGGGAGCTAAAGGATGAGAGTACATGGTCACATAGAGGGGAGCAACACACCCTGAGGCCTTTCAGAGTACGAAGGGTGGGAAGAAGGAGAGGATCAGGAAAAAAAACTAAAAATAGCTAGTTAATACATGGGTGATAAAATAATCTGTACAACAAACTCCCTTGACACAAGTTTACCTATGTAACAAACCTGCACTTGTACTCCTGAACTTAAAATACAAGTTAAAAAAAAGAAAAGGGAATTGTATAGAGACTGAATCTGTAGCCTCAGTACCTGTGGCAGGTGAACTAATTGCTCAGATGATCTGTGCCTTGTAAAGTGCATTGACCGTTGATGCTACTAGAGTTTCACTGGGTTCTATAGCAGACTACGTAAAGCTATAGTCATTCCTAAATAGTTTATGTGCATCTTTGTATGCCAAATCTCAGGAGAATCTTATTTACCTGTCAGGTTATTGGCCATTATTTAGTCATCTTTGAAGACAGAGCTGAAAATATCTCTGAAAATAGGCTTTATAATAAGTAATTTATTTTAAAATCATATAATCCAAAGACCTCAAGTGCAGGGATAGATATATGTAACCACAGATATTCTAAACTATTTTCTATTTTATTTTGTCAGTTTACAGTTACCAGCAATGTTATATGTGAGTAAAAATATGATGCCCTATTTTCTTTGCTGCCAAGTCTGAACTACAGTTTAGCCTGACAAATGGGCAAAGGTTTCTCAAGCAGCACATGGCTGATATCTGTGTATTGGAATATGATGATCCCATATTGTTTTTAAATCCATGGAGGGGCTAGTCAAAGGTGCCTCTGTGAGTTTTGTAATGAAAGCCTGGGAGTCGTAGGCGGTGTTATTCAGTTCATTTACGAACAAATGTGGGCTAGCAGACTGCAGATTCTAGAGAAGGTATTAATGAATCATCCCCAGATGATCTACTGACGACCCGTAGGACTGCAAAATGAATCATATGACCTATTTTTTTAATTAAAAAACACATTTTAAATGAATTATTTATGAACAAGTACAGCTGTAACCTTGATAATATTAAACTGTTCTGGGCTGTTGAAAGGTATCTCATAGCAGTGACTATTCATAGTCAAACATGCAGAATGTATTAATGCAGTCAGTGAAAAATACAAAGTGGTCTCTGAAGAGGTAGAGATAAATGAGCCCATCAATTCATATTGCCTTCTTGCTACAGCCAGTCACCAAAGATTTGTGCTGAAATATTTTATTTGGGGTTACTTGTAGTCTACAAATATCTACGATTCTGTCCTTCAAGTTTTATAAAGTGATTATTTTACAGACTATAAGTAATCAATAAGAAGAGTATAGACTATGTATCATATTTTCCTTAGAGACAGAATTAATGAACATGGCATTTTATTTAAATTCATTTTAGTTATCTCTCATATCTGAGACACACTGAAAATTACTTGGATATTGTGAAGGCAGAGGAAGTCTTTTCCAAGTACTACTCAAAGAAGCCACATTATTTTTTTCAGATGTAAGTGCTCATAATACTGAGTTATGGTTTAGTCAGGAACTAAGGCTGCTTCAACATGAAGGTAATTTTTCTAAATCTATTTTCCATTGTCTGCCTATAAAATATTTTATTTTAAAGCTATACATTGAAGATATTAGAAAATCATTGTGTAAGTTTTAAAAGATTTTTAGTCAAGGGTAATGTTATGTAGGAGAAAGTGAAGAAGAAGATTTTAGAGTGAAAAGAAAACTAGAGAAGAGAGAAGCAAGAATGAGAATAATAAGATAAATTAAAATTGACAGGCCTCAGAATGCTGTCCTCAGTTTCTCCTTGTAGTCAGAATTCATAAATCTTGGAAGCTAAAAAAGTATGATATAAAGCACAATGTAGAAAGCATAATTACAGTCTGATACATATTGACTTTCGATATAAAAATATGTGCAATAATAATAGAAATTAGTAATTAATTAATAGGCAAACCCCAGCAATATCGTGGGATCAGGTACGATCCACAGAAATGAATCTAATATCACAATAATGCAAGTCAGATTAATTTCTTGGTTTCTTAATGCATATAAAACATATTTGTACTATACTGTATTCTATTTAGTGTTTAATAGCACTATGTCTATTAAAACAACATATATATCTTCATTAAAAACACTTTATTGCTAACAAATGCCTCTGCTCATCTCAGCCTTCAACCAGTTGTTAATTGTTCTGCTGGTGGAGCATCTTGCCTCAACCTTGATGACTGCTGTAGTGGTTCCAGAAGGCTGAGGTGGCTGCAGCAATGCCTTAAAATAAGACAACAATGAAGTTTGCTACACTGACTGACTGCTCTTTCATGAATATTGGAGTCAATCCTCTGAAACTCTGTCACTGCTTTATCAACTAAGTTTATGTAATGGTCTTAACATTTTGTTGTCATTTCAACAATGTTCATAGCATTTTTGCCAGGAATAGATTCCATCTGAAGAAACTACTTTCATTGCTCATCCATAGAAAGCAACTCCTCATTGTTAAAGTTTGATCATTCCCAGTTGCATTTTCAGGTTCCTCTTCTAATTTTAGTTCTTTTGCTATTTCTACCACATTTGCAGTTGCTTTCTCCATTGAAGGCCTGAATCTCTCAAAGTCATCCATGCAGATTGTAATCGACTTCTTCCAGACTTGCTAGTGGTGATATTTTGACCTCCTTCCATGAATCACGAATGCTCTTAATAGCATCTAGAATGGTGAATCCTTCTCAGAAAATTTTCAATTTAGTTTGCTCTGAGTAATCAAGAGAATCATTATCTATGGCAACTATAGTCTTAGAAAATGTATTTCTTAAATAAAATAGAATTTAAAAACTAGAATTACTCTTTGTTACATGGGCTGCAGAGTGGATGTTATGTTAGCAGGCATGTAAACTAGTTTTTTTGTACACCTGCTTAAGAGCTCTTGGGTGACCAAATGCGTTGTCAATGAGCAGTGATATTTGAAAGAAATCTTTGTTTCCTGCATAGTAACTATCAATAGTGGGGCTTAAAATATTCAGTAAACCATGCTCTAAACAGATGTGCTGTCGTACTGGCATTGTTGTCCCATTTATAAAACCTAGGCAGAGTAGATTTGGCATAATTCTTAACAACATTAAATTTTTTGGAATAGTAAATGACCATTGGGTTAAACTTCAAGTCACCGGCTGCATTAGCCACTAACAAGAGAGTCAGCCTGTCCTTTTAAACTCTGAAACCAGACATTGGCACCTCCTCTCCAGCTATGAAAGTCCTAGATGATATCGTCATTTAATACAAGCCTGTTTCATCTACATTGAAAATCTGTTGTTTAGTGTAGCCACCTTCATTTATTACCTTAGCTGGATCGTCTATTCCAGACAACTTACTGCAGCTTCTACATCAGCACTTGGTGCTTCACCTTGCACTTTTATGTTATGGAGATGCCTTCTTTCCTTAAGCTTCTTCAAGCTACCTCCACTAGCCTCCAGTCTTTTTTTTCTGCAGCTTCCTGACCTCTCTTGGCCTTCATAGTATTCAAGAGAGTTACAGGCTTTTTCTGGATTAAGCAATGGCTTAAGGGAATGTTGTGTCTGGTCTGATTTTCCTATCCAGACCACTAAAACTTTTCTCATATCAACAATAAGGCTGCCTCATTTTCTTATCATTTGTGTGTTCACAGAAGTAGCATTTCTAATTTCCTTTAAGAATGTTTCCTTTGCATTTGCAACTTGGGCATCGGTTCAAGAGACTTTTGGCCTATCTGAGCTTTTGGTATGCCTTCCTCACTAAGTATGATCATTTCCTGCTTTTGATTTAAAGTGAGATATACGGGACTGTTCTTTCCACTTGAATACTTAGAAGCCATTGTGGGATCATTAATTGGCCTAATTTCAGTATTGTGTGTCTCAGGGAATATTAAGACCATAGGATTGGGAGAAAAATGGGGGAAAGGCCATTCTGAGGAGGAGTTAGAACACACAGAACATTTATTAATGACATTCACCACCTTAAATGGGTGTGGTTCATGGCACCCCAAAACGATTATAGTAACATCAAAGGTCAATGATTACAGATCTCCATAACAGATATAATAATAAAAACATATGAAATATTGCAATAAATATAAAAATGTTACACAGAGACACAGTGGGCACGTGCTGCTGGGAAAATGGTGCCAATAGATTTGCTCAACACATGGTTAGCCAAAAAACCCTTCAATCTGTAAAACAAGCATATCTGTGAAGCACAATAAAGTGAAGCACAATAAAATAAATTATTCTGTATTCATTGAACATATACTATACAGTTACACAAAACAAGGTGCTCTCTCTATATATGTGTATGTATATATATATATTCTCTATAATTCTTTATAACACATATGCAGGGTGGCATTATTATCTCACTTCACACACAAGTGTAAGCTAGGCCTCTGAGAAGTTATGCAAGAATAACAAAGTTCTAGACTAGTGCTAATTAAAAGCAGGCCTGAGATTAAAAGTCAGGTTTATCTATGTGACTCCAGAGGCAATCCTTTCCCACTGAACTGCACTGCACTGCTTCTCATTAAGATTTTGAAGCAAAGATGTTACATGGAGGAACTTGTATCTATTACAGAAAAATAATATTTACACTTCTATGAACAAATTTATCCTTTATTGAAATAGCATATGTGCACAAGTAGTTGGAGGATGACAGGCATATGTAGACTTACGGTTCTTCAGTGTTAAATTTATGACTGAAAAGATAGGGAATTTTCTTCCAGCTGCTTTTTAAATTTTAATTTTCTGGTGATATCTAACACATTTCTGTAAATCTTAAATTGCACAGAACATGATCACATATATTTGGCATAATAAAGACTTAAGAAAATTGTCCTTTTAGGACTCTAAATCAAGCAGCAAGATTTTTCAGGCAATATGTTTAAATTTGTCAAACCTTTAAATGATATTACATTTTAAATGTTATATGGATTATCTTAATTTGAGTTAGCTAGTAATATTAATTTGATCCACATATTATTATATTTAGTACAGGTAGAAAATGGTTAAAAATTACCAGTAATTTCATACAGTTCAACCATGTAATATTTTATATAATTTGTAGCTGTTTATAGGTATACTCTGCATCAGTCATAATAATTAAAATAATTTTCAGTTGTGTCGTTTTTTACACAGTTGTACCAAAACCCCACATATTTGGAAACATTTAGAGTAACAAAAAATTCAGTCACTATTATTAGTTATCTTACATTATATAGATCATTACGTATCAAAATTAAAAAAAAAAATTCTTTGTGTCCTTGAAGTTTCTAAAATAGTAGTAGATAGTTGAGATAGCCATATTCTCTTTACTTTTCTCTGTTTCTTCTTCCTAATTAAAAAAGACCAAGATTTAAAGAATGGTTTCAAAACACAACAGATGTAACAAACCAATTACCTTAGGAAAGTCTCTATTTATGATATGGTCAAACTATTGATCTTTCAATAAGAAAAGTTCATTTTAATTTAGTATTTTACAATAATTACATTTATAGAGACAAAATATAAGGATAGATCTCTGGCTAATGAACTATACAAATATCTCAGTAATTATTCTGGACAGGTTTATTGTTCAATTGCAATTATTTTTCATGCCAAGTCCTTAAATACTGTGTATATGCAGGTTAATGTTGTTCTATTGGTGTAGGTTATTTTTGTGTCTTACGTACATGAAAATGCACTCAAAAGGCAGGATTTTTTTTCTTTCTTCTTCTTCTTCTTCTTCTTCTTCTTCTTCTTCTTCTTCTTATTTTTTTTTTTTTTTTTTTTTTTTTTTTTTTTGAAGCAGGGTCTCACTCTGTCACCCAGGCTGGAGTGTAGTGGCTCAGTCTCAGCTCACTGCCACCTCTGCCTCCCAGGTTCAAGCAATTTTCATGTCTCAGCCTCCCAGGTAACTGGGACTATAGAAACATACCACCATGCTCAGCTAATGTTTCTATTTTTAGTAGAGGCGGGGTTTTGTCATGTTGGCCAGGCTGGTCTCGAGCTCCTGACATCAAGTTATGCACCTGTCTTGGCCTCCCAAAGTTCTGGGATTATAAGCGTGAGCCACCACGTCCAGCCAGACAAGCATCTTTTAAAGGCTATAAAAAGATAACACATAATCACATAAGAGTACATTGAAGTCTGATTACATAAGAGCAAAAGGTTAATGAAAACCTCCCCAGGTTTGCTGTCCTCTTAAACACTTTTTAGTTCTGTTATTCCCTTCCACTTTGTTCTTCCTCCTCCTCCTCCTTCCTTTTCATCTTGTTTTCTTTCTTTATCATTTTGGCCTCTTATTTCCTCATTTAAAAAAATCTTTCTGCTTTTGTCAAGTAACACATCACCTTTAATGGTTGCTAAAACAACCAAAAATTCATGTTTCAGCAAGAGATGGAATCTATTTCTTTAGTCCTTGAAATTGTGTTGGCCATATGAGTTTCTTTGGCTAATTGAACATTAATAATTGTGACCCAAATTGATCAGGATTTCTCTGCTGACATTTTGGACTGGATAATTCTGTGTTGAAGAGGATTGTCCTATTCATTATAGAATATTTAGCATCCTGCTTTCTACCAACTAGTTGCCATTGGCAAGCCTCTCATTGTGCCATTTAAAAATGTTTCTCTAGACATTGTCAAATATCCCTTACAAGTTGGAGGAATTGCCCCAGTTTTAGAACTCTGATGTAGTGTCTTGGAAAGAATTTTCCCTTACGCCTGTAATCCCAGCACTTTGGGAGGCCGAAGCAGGTAGATCTCAAGGTCAAGAGATCGGGACCATTCCGGGGAACATGGTGAAACCCCGTCTCTACTAAAAATACAAAAGTTAGCTGGATGTGGTGGCAGGTGCCTGTAATCCCAGGTACTCAGGAGGCCAAGGCAGGGGAATCGCTTCAACCCGTGAGGCGGAGGTTGCAGTGAGCCAAGATTGTGCCATTGCACTCCGGCCTGGAGAGAGAGTGAGACTCCGTCTCAAAAATAAACAAATAAATACAAATAAATTTCCCATAGGGGCTTACTCTTTTGGTGCACTGGAATCCTGACAACCCCATGGAAGTAAACCTGAACTAACCTGTTAAAGGATGTGAGACCATGTGGAAGAGAATAAAGGCACTCTGGCCAAGAGCCTATCAGCTGTCAGACATGTGAGTGAGGTGTTTCAGATGGTTCACCTGAGTGTGCTCCATAAAGATCACATGAGCCTATTCAGACCAAAAGAACCACTCAGCTAACCGACAGAATCATGAGCTACATAAATAGTTGTTAAGGTATTATGCAAGAAATCTGCATCTGCAGTTATTTTTGTTTAGCATTGAAATGTATTTGCTTTTTTTTTTTTTTTCTAATGAACACTAATCACTGAAGAAAATATAATTAGAAAGATGGTATAGTAATTACAAATATGGAGTCTTCCACACATATTTTCTGAGTTCAAATTCTGGTTATTCTACTTTCTATATGCATGAACTGAAATCTATTACTTAAACTTGATTTGTTCAGCTTCTGCATCTGTAAAATGGGGTAAATGAAAGTGCTTAGAACATACTAAGGATTTCCTTAAACAAGCTGAGTCTAAATTTTCTGGGTGCATCTTTCTTTATGTCCAATACGAATCACAAAGTTGGAAGCTCAGATATACATGTATCTTCTTCTCTATAGACCATTGCTTTACAGTGTCCTCTTTAAGAATACATATGACTTTCGCTGGGAACGATGACTCAGGACTGTAATCCCAGCATTTTGGGAGGCCGAGGTGGATAGATCACTTGAAGTCAGAAATTTAAGACCTGCCTGGCCAACATGGTGAAACCCCATCTCTAGAAAAATACAAAAAGTAGCCTGGCACGACGGCAGGTGCCTGTAATCCCAGCTACTGGGGATGATGAGGCGGGAGAATCACTTGATCCCGGGAGGCAGTTTGCAGCAGCGACCCCAGATCACGCCATTACACTCCAGCCTGGGCTACTGAGCGAGACTCCATCTCGAAAAAAAAAAAAAGAATACATTTGACTTTTTGAGTCCACACGGGTTATACAGTTTCAGTGAAAATCTCCTTTATAAATGAAAATAGTATTTGTAAATCTCAAACTATTAAGAAAACCTTAGAGTGTCCAGTTCAAACTTGATAAAAAAGCATCCTAGGAGTCTGGATTGGATCTCTATCTCTGCACTAGTCCAAGCACTCCCAGGGTAATAAAATTGATTCCAGATGTCATTGTCCTGATGGTACTGATTCTACTACCCCTGGGCTCTGAAGGAAACAATCCTCCGAAGTAGGGGAACTCTAAAGGTGCCCATATTCATAACTTAAGAAGTTAGGATCAGTGATTAGGTCAGTCCTGTAACTGGTTCACGTTTTGTCTTAGCCTTCTAGTACTTGAATTGTACCCTGACAACTCCATTTGCTGACACTGGGTTACCATTTATCTGCTGAAATTTCTGACTTTAATTAATCACTTATCTGGATCCTTTCTTCCAGATAGTAGACTCCCTAAATCTGTTTCTTACAAGGCTATCTCCCCAGTACCAATCCCCTGACTTTTGCCCTTTCTTCCTATTACCTTCTGCCAATCTCTGCTGGTGCCCTGTTTACCTCCTGGAAGCTCTCTTTATGAATACCTCCAGGTCTTGTTGTCTCTTTTGGGACATTTTTTTCTGAAATTCTCTTTTTCTGCTGCCAGAACTTGCCAATTCAGCCAAGTGCAGTTCTGTTCATTTCCACAAACACTGGAGTATCTATTACATTATCTCTATTCTTCACCACAACACTTCAAACAACTCTTAAAAAAATGATTGATTAGTTGTGGAAACCCAAACTGAAAAATGTTGGGTAGTTTCTAAAGTCATACAAAAGTAACTGTTGAAATTGCTTTAAATTCAGAAGGTGCTAGTGACCCTAAACCAACACTCTTCTTGTTCTGTTTTTCTCATATCTTATTCACTCCTATTCTCATTTATGTATCAGTACATAAACCATCATACTGATAATTTGAGCCAAATTAAATGAACAATATTTATTTTGTTATTATTTATATGATTTCATAGGCAAATAACATTTGCCTATGAAACAAATATTAAGCAGCAAAATAATAAAATCAAAATTATGTTTTAGAAATATGAATTCAGGGTAGATTGAAGGAGACAAAGAGGTTGAGGGTAACAGGATATTATAACCATCCACGGCTGAGCGCGGTGGCTCAAGCCTGTAATCCCAGCACTTTGGGAGGCCGAGACGGGCGGATCACGAGGTCAGGAGATCGAGACCATCCTGGCTAACACGGTGAAACCCCGTCTCTACTAAAACTACAAAAAACTAGACGGGCGAGGTGGCGGCGCCTGTAGTCCCAGCTACTGGGGAAGCTGAGGCAGGAGAATGGCGTAAACCCGGGAGGCGGAGCTTGCAGTGAGCTGAGATCCGGCCACAGCACTCCAGCCTGGGTGACAGAGCGAGACTCCGTCTCAAAAATATAACCATCCACGTCTGAGTTAATAAGATCATGACACAAAGCGGTAAACCATTAGAAAGTCAAAGAACAAAATTGCTAACATTGAATGCTGGTGCCCCCTGGCATGAATGAGAAGAGAAATAATGCCAATAGTAATTACAGATTATCCCCAAAGAATTCCCCCCAAATTATTATATTTTTGAAACTCATTAAAATATGCACAGTTTTAGAGTTTTTAAAATTTAATATATAATTTAATAAAACAACCTTTCAAATTACTTTAGATGCTGGGAATAAATCTTTGGTAAAGGCATTAGGAGTTCAACATATTGCTGAATAATTAAAGATTCCAGGTAAGCATTTATCTAGTTTTCTTCTGGCCTGCAGAATGTACTCTGTGGATGTATAATTAGTTTAGTATGAGACCCTAAGATTGGTGAATCACTACCACATATGTTCATTTTATTTTATTTTTTTGCACAAATGGTTCCTGTAATTTTGGATGTCCTTGACCTTTTTTTCCCATCAGCTTCCTTATTTTATGCAAGACCTAGCTCTAATGCTACCGTGTCTATGAAACCTTCCCTTACGATCCCACCAAATAAATCCTTCCGTTGTGCTTTCTTTGTTTGAGGAAACATTGGTTTATAGTTCCATTATTATTCCTGACTTTTTATGCTTTTATGTGTCTTCCCAGGAGAGTTAGTAATCTTTAAAGACATGACAATGCTTTAGCCATCTTTATTTTTCTCTTTGTTATGACTTATCAGACCGGGTCAACAATAGGTCAAGGTAAGAAGTCGAAGAAAAATGGAAGTGAAAGAAGAAGCTAACATTTTTTATTCTCTTGCATACTAAATATTTTTATAAGTAACACCTGATTTGTGGCCAGATTTTCTTCTTTAATATTTTGTCTAGCAAAACTCATTTTGTATTTGAGTGCCTTTATGTATTACGGGTTTCCAGGAATCTCCAAATGCCTTGACCCTTACATTGTCTGGATTTACTAATTCATGTGACCAGCTTCGTTTGTGTGGGCATTGGAGCTAATGACTTTGCTTTACATACATGCTATGATTGCATATATAATACAGTCCTTAGAAACCTGCTTTATTATCCTAGTTTTAAAACTGAGGAAAGAGAGACTTCCAGAAACTATGTAATTTTTCCAGAATCATTCTATTTATATATGTAGTAGAGTTCAATTTTAAAAAATAAAATCATGAATTTCAGGAAGTTGTAACTAGAAAGATTAATTGGAAAATGGAAGTTATTCCTAATAAATTTTATTCTAAGTGGTTGGCACATACAGTTACATCTGAGTTATTAGCTCCGATACTCAATAGCTGCATATAAGGGAAATCATGACCAACATCAAGTTATAAAAATAGGGCTTAGTTTTATGTGCTTAAGCTTTATGGAGAAAATGAACAAGAATGGTTGCATAAAGGTAGTCAGCACTCCACAAGTAGCTTCTCTGTAGTCACTGCTTCATAACTTGCTACCTATCATGGGAAGAGTGTCAGCTGCAGTAGCAGCAGTCAGGTATTCATGAAAAACATGTTATATTCTGGGAAACAACAGCATAATTAAAACATGGGGAGGTGTGAAGAAGGAATCAGATATCATTTAAAGGTAGACCATCTGCACTGATAGTCTTCATTTCAAGAAGACAGGTTTTGCTTACAGAATCTGCAGCTTCTTACAAAGCATGTGTTTGAACTTAAAAACAACTGACAGGGACCAAGTCTTCCCAAAGGTAAGAGTCTAGTTTTGCTGTACTCCCAGGGAAGATATTGATACTGATGTTGGTAGTTGTACTGTCACAACAACTGACTGTGAGCCCAGTGGCAATGCTGGAAATAAAATGTGTTGCTGTCCTTCAGGCTGAAAGTCAAATAAAAGATAAAAGAAGGAGAAACACAAAGTACTACTTTTTCTTAGACCTAATTTCTATTACAGTTAACTTAAATATAAAATTTGCAGTGAATGCCTGTAACAGAATTAATATTGGTAATCAGGTAATCAGAGTCTCTGATCATCTAGGGTAGAATACGTTAATTTTTGAAATAAAAAATCTCATCATAGTTAATAGTTATTTCTTTTTGAAAGAAGGAAGTGTTCTAATTTAGGACAAAAAGTCATTGTTTTCTACTTATAATGATGACAAGTCATCTAAGAGTTGAAGCCACATAGAAATGGATAAGCTGATGTTAAATAAAGAATGATATATAATTTTTTCTGCATTATAAAATGAATAGCAGTTTGGAGACAGGACAAAGCCATGAGGAAAATGAGAAGGGTGAGGAAATTGATTTCAGAGAAGTACAGCACTTTGGACAAAAGCAGACACATACACCAATGGAACAGAGTAGAAAACCCAGAAATAAACCTGCACACTTGCAACGTCTGACCTTTGACAAAATCAGCAATCAGCAATGGAGAAGGACTCCCTATTGAGTAAATGGTTCTGGATAACTATCTAGATATATGCAGAAGAATAAACTGGATCCTTACTTCTCACTGTATACAAAATTAACTTAAGATGGATTAAAGGTTTAAATATAAGACCCCAAACTATAGAAATCCTAGAACAAATCCCTTCTTGACGTTGGCAAAGGATTTATGGCTAAATCCCCAAAGGCAGTTACAACATAAATAAAAATTGACAAATGACACCTAATTAAACTAAAGAGTTTCTTTACAGCCAAAGAAATTACCAACAGAATAAACAGCCTATAGAATGGGAGAAAATTTTCACAAATTATGCATTTGACAAGTGTCTAATATCCAGAATCTATAAGGAACTTAAACAAATCAACAATCAAAAAATAAACAATCTCATTAAAAAATTAGCAAAGGACATGGACAGACATTTCTCAAGAAAAAGACGTACCAATGGCCAACAAACATTTAAAACATGTTTAACATCATTAATCCTCAGAGAAATGTAAATAAAAACCACAATGAGATACCATCCCACACTGAGTCAGAATGGCTATTATTGAAAAGTCAAAAAATAACAGATGCTGGTGAAGCTGTGGAGAAAAAGAATGTTTACACACTGTTGGTGGGTATGTGACCTAGTTCAGCCACTGTGGAAAGTGGTTTGGAGGTTTCTCAAATAACTCGAAACAGAAATACCATTCAACCCAGCAATCTCATAAGTGGGTATATCCCCAGTGGAAAATAAGTCATTTGATCAAAAGACACATGCCTCCATATGTTCATTACAGCACAATTTACAATAGCAAAGACATAGAATCAGCCTAGGTGTCCATCACAGTGGATTGGAGAAAGAAAATGTGGTACATATATACCATGGAATACTATGTACCCATAAAAAATGCAATTATGTCCTTTGCAGCAACAAGGATGGAACTCAGGGTCATTATTCTAAGCGAGTTAACACATGAACAGAAAACCTAATACTGCATGTTTTTATTTATAAGTGGAAGCTAAACACTGAATACACATAAACATAAAGATGAGAGCAATAGACACTGCCGACTACTTCATGTGGGAGGGTAGGAGGGGGCCATAAGCTGGAAAACAACCTATTGGGTACTAGGCTCACTACCTGGGTGATGGGATTATTTGTTCCCCAAACCTGAGTGTCACACAGTATACCCATGTAACAAACCTTTACATGTACTCTTTAATCCATAATAAAAGTTCAAATTATTCCAAAATATTTGAAGTTTTGTAGCAACCCTGTGTCAAGCAAGTATGTTGGCACCATTTCATCCATGGGATGTGCTCATTTTGTGTCTGTGTCACATTTTGGTAATTCTCACAATATTTCAAGCTTTTTCATCATTATTCTATTTGTTATAATAACCTGTGATCAGCAGTCTTTGATGCTACTGTAATTGTTTTGGGGTACTAGGAACCATGCCCACATAAGATGGCAGATTTAATCAATGAAAAAAATTAAAATACGATGTCTAATACCATGGTGGTGTTAGCATGCTTATGTTCTAAAACTCCCCATTATTATAAAACCTTTGGACAGTGTAACTACTTCACATAAATGACTTGTGAAACTGAAGCATTTGTGGAGGAGGATTCAATACTACATTTCTGTCAATACCCTTAAAGAAGGAAGCATCATGCCCTGGACAGAAAATAAGATCCCCAAACTAAAATAAGTCAGCAGGAGCATGAGATCAAAGACAGAGGGAACCATAAGATGCATCTCATTTTTGTATTGGGAATTTGCAGAAATTTTCAGAAGGTCATTGGAATTCTATAATATAACATTACATTTCTATCAATATTATTTAATATTTAGGGTACAAAGTGAATCTAAGAGCAAAGAATTTCATTTCATAAAAAATTTTTGAAAGACACTAGAGAATGAACTATGGGAAGAGAGAAGGTTCTGATTTCCAACTTACTTTGGAACAGATGTCAAACTAAATTAATTTATGTCAGTAGATTTTCAGAGATTTTTTCAATTGGAATTCTTAATTAAATTGAAGAGCAACATAAATGATAATGAACAGCCCTACTGAAATAAAGCAAAGTCTCTTTCAATTTGGAAAGAGTTAACTGTAATCAGCTAAAGGATATTTCAGCAAATTAGTTGAAATTCTAATCAGAAGTGAATAAGTACTTTGAAATGAGGGCAGAGGGTAAGATATAGATGAACAGACTAAAATACTGACCTCAAAATACATGAATCGATAAAAATAGAAAGTGTTTTATCTCTTCTGCTTCTTTTAATAACAAGAATCAGATCAAGCAAAAGACTTCCTTTGCTCTTCAGCTCCTTAAATCAGGAACTTCAAAGAATTAAGTCTCTTCTCACATCATTAAGTGATATAGGAGAAATCTAAGTGGGCTTCAGCTTCAGAGGCCAGATGTCCCCTCGTCCTTGATCAGCTGGTGAGTCCTGGTACTATTTGTCTCTGTCAAGCCCACACATCTCAGCACCTGCACTCCAAAGTCCCTGCTTGGTCCGTGTCTCTGAACTGAAGGGATGCTCTTCAGAGTATTGACTACTGTGAGCTTGACAAGTTTGTCCTTTTGACAAGGTGAAAGAGGTCATTCTAACCACCAGTGGGTTCTGCAAAGTAATGCTTAAGGAAGTTTGAGCCTACATTTTTGCAGTTGCGCACCAGGGATACTGTGGACACAGATAAAAATTGTAAACAGTGTGGAATTAAAAAAAAAAAAAAACAGTCGTTTTCAAAATATAGCTATCAACAATATTTGTCTTTTTAATTGCTTATAGCACTGTCAATAACACTAAATATGAATTTTACTGATTTATTTAAAAATGACAAAAATAATTACTGCATCTTAAGTGCAATTCTCAAGAGATATTCAGCTGAGAAATAGCATATATTAGCAAAATTACTATTTGCGGTCTAAATACTTCCTAAAACAGTTAAGAAATGTAACCGGAACCAAGCAGGATTTTTTTTTTTCAGAACAATTCTCAGTATAAAATTAGTTTATCTCAATGATTATTTGAACATGTTTAATCTTTGAAATAAATAATTGAATCACTGGCCTGGTCTTGACCCTGACAAAATATTTCTGAATACGAATAAAGATTCATAGTACATTGAAAGAAAGCAAGAGAGATATAGGAAAATTAAAACAATTTCACCACCATTTTTATATTATTAAAGGTATTCTGTTCTTCCTATTGTCCCAACAATTAAGAGGGTGCTTTAATTATCTTTGGTGGGAAATAAAGAATGGTGTCACTGGAAGGGATTTAACTAATTTGGTTTATTAAGATGTTTTACCATGATTCCAAATTACTTGCACTAATGTAAACATTATTTTTCCAAAGTTCATGTTTTAGTAATATACACAGAGCAAGATTTTCCAATAAACCACTGGAGTCTTTATAAGCTCCAGTGTTTTCTAAACCAATTTTACTTAGTACTGTTGCATGGGGATTTTACATTTTTAAAAGCACAGCTGTATTTCCATTAGTATTGTACAAAACTTGTAAAAAGTAACTAACGCATTTTACTGTTTTTTGCCACAGCAGGTTTGTAAATTTCTAGGGCACTTGCATTGGCCATGAAATATTGCAACGAGGAGTACTCCTGAGGTAATTAAATTAGATATCCAAGAGAAATGTTCTTTCTTGCAGTATTTTGGGAAAACCTGGAGGATTGTAATTTGCTGACTTATTTATTTCAAGGGAAAAGGAAGCATTTTTGGGATGTTTGCTAAATATATCTTCAACAGTTGAAAAACTTTCCAGATTATTTTCAGATAAGTATGAAAGCCCTTTCTTAAAAAAAAAACAAAACAAAACTATTTTTTCTCTTCTGTCTCTTTCTTCTTTTTTCCCTTGTCCTTAACTTCTATGCACCATCCCCCTTGAAGCTATCAATGTATTGACTTCAAATATCATGTGTTCATGTGAAATTTAAAATTGGACCTACATTCTGTAACACCAACACAAGGAAACTAAAGAGCTAAAAAATAAAATTTTAAACTCAAGTCCACGAACCTTTTGCAAGTATCATGTCTTCTTTACAAAATTCATGTGAATAAAATATTTCAGTAGAGAGGATGAGTAATTCCGACGTAAACACTCCTTTAAAATCACTTATTTTTTGCTTCACAAAATGTCGAGCTCTGAAAAGACAAAGACACAGAAAAGAATGATTCCATATTAAAGATTACTGAAGACATAAGGCATGAAATGTAACACATAATCCAGGGCTGTATCCTGGACCAGGAAAAAAAATTCTAAAAAATATAATGGGAAAAACTAGTGATACTTGAGCATGTATTTATTGTATATTAGATGATAATTTTGTACCAATGTTAATTTCCTCATTTTTTATATTTGTATTGATGTTATATAAAAGATGTAAGAGAACATTCTTATTTTAGGAGATATACATTAAAGAATTTTGAGTTAAAAGTTTTTTTTTTTTTTTTTAGACTGAGTCTCACTCTGTTGCCCAGGCTGGAGTGTGATGGCACAATCTGGGCTCACTGCAACCTCCACCTCCTAGGTTCAAGCAATTCTTCTGCCTCAGCCTTCTGAGTAGCTGGGACTACAGGTGCGTGTCTCCACACCCAGCAAATTTTTGTTTTTTTTTTTTTAATGGAAACGGGGTTTCACCATGTTGGCCAGTATAGACTCTATCTCTTGCCATCATGATCCACTCACCTCGGCCTCCCAAAGTGCTGGGATTATAGGTGTGAGTCACCATGCCTGGCCAGAGGTAAAAGATAATCTTTTTGAACTTACTCTCAAATGGCCTGGGAGGGCGAATAGAGATAGACAGACATTGAAAATAGATTCATAGAAAATAAATGTGGTCATTTTATTCTTCAAAATGTTTATTCTTCAAAATTATACATATATAATTTTTTTTTTTTTTTTCAGACAGGTTCTCACTTTGTCACCCAGGCTGTAGTGCAGTGGTGCAATCATAGCTCACTGCAGCCTTGACCTCTGGGGCCAGAACAAAATCCTCCCATCTCAGCTCCCCAAGTAGCTGGAGACTACAGGTGTGCACCACTATGCCCAGCTAATTTTTATTTTTTGTTTTTTATTTTTTAAGAGACAGGATCTCGCTATGTTGCCTAGGCTGGTCTCAAACTCCTGGCCTCAAGTGATCCTTCTGTCTTACCATCTCAAAGTGCTGGGTTTATGGCATAAGCCACCACTCTCAGCTTAACATTTTGCTTTTAAAGGAGCATTCCATTAGAAAGCCTATAAAGAAAATCTCTATATCTATACAGTACACATTCCTGGAAGTGGACTACCAGTTAAAACAATGGACACAGTAATCAGCAGATAGCTCTTGTAGAAATTGATGGCACACTAAAATCTAGAGCAATGTTGAGCTCATATAAAGTGGAAACTAGAAAATGTCCCCCCTTAATTAATTAATCAATTAGTTGATTAATTAATTAATTTTTGAGATGGAGTCTTGCTCTGTCACGCGGGCTGGAGTGCAGTGGTGTAATCTTGGCTCACTGCAACCTCTGTCTCTCAGGTTCAAGCGATTCTCCTGCCTCAGCCTCCCGGGTAGCTGTGACTACAAGTTCATGCCACCACACCCGGCCAATTTTTTGTATTTTTAGTAGAGACAGGTTTCACTGTGTTATCCAGGATGGTCTCGGTCTCCTGACGTCTTTATTTGACCGCCTCTGCCTCCCAAAGTACTGGGATTACAGGCGTGAGCTACCGCGCCCAGCCGCCCCTTTTAACTTAGGTGTAGGATGACCTCATTGACAAGCCTCACAAACAATGTTCTAGAGGCCGGGCACGTTGGCTCACGACTGTAATCCCAGCACTTTGGGAGGCCGAGGCTGGCGGATCACGAGGTCAGGAGATCGAGATTATCCTGGCTAACACGGTGAAGCCCTGTCTCTACTAAAAATACCAAAAATTAACTGGGCATGGTGGCAGGTGCCTGTAGTCCCAGCTACTCAGGAAGCTGAGGCAGGAGAATGGCATGAACCTGGGAGGCGGAGCTTTCAGTGAGCCGAGATCACACCACTGCACTCCAACCTGGGCGACAGAGCAAGACTCCGTCTCAAAAAAACAAAACAAAACAAAACAAAACAATGTCCTAGAAGAAAGAGTTGAAAAAAATGATGAACTGACTTGGATTCTACCTCAGAAGAGGAGAACTTTCAATCTCCAGGGAGACAACTGTGTAAGTTTACTACAAAATGCAATTAATTCTTTATGACATTGCTTTGCAGGTCAATGCAGTAAATTTTAAAATATCTGAGCATTAAATATTAACTCTTTGACTCATAATGCTAGGTAGAGCTTCGTGTTAGAGAAAAGAGAGGCAGAACAAAATCTAAGGTCACTTGTTTCAAACTTTGTTCTAGTCTGCTCTTCAACAGCTCGCAGTTGAGTTGGGAGGAAAGTTATCCACATTTGGTTGAGTGAAGTAACAGGGAAACCCACTAGACAGGTGGTCTCTGACTTATCATGGTTCCCCTTAACATTTTTCAACTTTACTACTGTGTAAAAATGGTATAAATTCAATATAAACCATACTTTAAAGTTTGAATTTTGATCTTTTCCCAAAATTAGGCTAATGCAAGTGTTCTGAGCACTTTTAAGATATGCTAGGTTAAGCTGTGATATTTGTTAGGTTAGGTGTATTAATTAAAGATACAGTGTTAGTCAGTTTAAGTATTTAGGTATATTAACTGCATTTTCAACTTTCAATATTTTCAATTTGTGATGGGTTTATCAGTACATAGTCCCATTGTCAATTGAAGTAAAGGTTAGTATCAGAATGAGTGACACAGATAAGGTATACTGTGGAAACTCAGAGACAGAGGAGATAAATATATCCTTCACCTATGTAAAGCCACCAGAAAATCTGAGAATCGAGCTAAGATTCGTTAAATTTGTACCAAATAATTTTCTAAAAATAAATAACTTTGGATACAAAATCAACATAAATAATCAGTTGCATTTCTATATGCCAACAACAAACAATCTGAAAAAAAAATCCAGAAAGTAATCTCATTTACAATAGCTACAAATAAAATAATATACTAGGAATAAGCTTAACTAAAGAAGTGAAAAGATCTCTATGATGACAACTGCAAAGCACTGATGTAAGGTATTTAAGAGAACAGAAAAAATGGAAAGCTGTTTCATGTTCATGGATTGGAAGAATTGATATTAAAATATCTATAGTACCCAAAGCAATCTGTAGATTCAATATAATCTCTATCAAAATACCAATTACATTATTCATAGAAGTAGAAGAAAAATGCTACAATTTATGTGGAACCACAAAAAAACTCAGAATAGTCAAATCCAATCTAAGCAGAAGGAACAAAACTTGAGGAATCACATTATCCGACTTCAAATTATACTACAGAGGTGTAGTAAACAAAACAGCATGGTACTCACATGAAAACAGACACACAGACCAATGGAACAGAATAGAGAGCCCAGAAATAAATCCATACTATCTACAGTGAACTGATTTTTGACAAAGGTACCAAGAATATATACTGAGGAAAGGACAGTCTCTTCATGAAATGGTGCCGGGAAAAGTAGGTAGGTATTCATAGGCAGAAGAATTAAACTAGACCTCTATTTCTCAAACCAAAATGAATTAAAGACCTTAAATGTAAGACCTCAAACTATGAAACAACTACAAGAAAACATTTGAGAAACTCTCCAGGACATTGGTCTGGGCAAAGATTTATTGAGTAATAAACCACAAGCATAGGCAATCAAAGAAAAAAATGGACAAATGGGATCACATAAAGTTAAAAAACTTCTGCACAACAAAGGAAACAATCAACAAAGTGAAGTGACAACCCACAGAATGGGGGAAAATATTTGCAAACTATCCATCTGATGAGGTATTAATAACTAGAATATATAAGGGCTCAAACAACTCAACAGAAAAAAAAATAATAATCCAATTTAAAAATAGGCAAAATATCTGAATAAACAATTCTCAAAAGAAAACATACAAATGTCAAATAGGTATTATGAAAAAGTGCTCAACATTATAGATCATCAAGGAAATACAAATCAAAACTATAATGAAATATCATCTCACCCAAGTTAAAATGTCTTTTAACCAAAAGATAGGAAATAATGAATGATGATAAGGGCACAAAGAAAAGGAAACACTTGTCCACTGTTGGTACAGCCATGATGGAGAACAGTATGGAAGTCTGCCAAAAAAATCTAAAAATAGAACTACCATATGATCCAGTAATCCCACTGCTTGGTATATAGCCCCCAAAAAGGAAATAAGTATATTGACAGGATATGTGCACTCCCAAGTTGGATTGCAGGACTATTCACAATAGCTAAGATTTTGAATCAACCTAAGTGTCCATCAGTAGGTGAATGGATAAAGAAAACGTGGCATATATACACAATGGACTACTATTCTGCCATAAAAAAGAATGAGATCCCATTATTTGCAACAATATGGATGGAACTGGAGGATATTCTGTTAAGTGACATAGGGCAGGTGCAGAAAGACAAACTTTGCATATTCTCTCTCATTTGTGAGAACCAAAAATTAAAACAATTGAACTCATGGAGATAGAAAGTAGAATGATGCCTCCTGGAGGCTGAGAAGAGTACTGGAGGGTTGGAGGGGAAGTGGGGGTAGTTATTGTGTACAAAAATATAGTTAGAAAGAATAAATAAGCTCTAGTATTTGATAGCACAACAGAATTACTGTAGTCAATAATAGTGTATTGCACATTTTTGAATAACTAAAAGAGTATAATTGGAATGTTTATAACACGAAGATATGACAAATGCTTGAGGTGATGGATACCCCATTTACCCTGATGTGATTTTTACACGCTGTATGCCTGTATCAAAATATCTCATGCACCCCATAAATATACATACCTATTATATATCCACAAACTTAAAAAATATATAAAAATTTTAAAAAAACAACTTTGGAAATATCCTTTAGATACAGAATTCACAGTCACAAAACCCATATATTACTGGTTTTTACAAAAGAGATAACATCTTTTTAAGAATACATGTCTTTTACTTATTCTCAAATATTTAAATATTAAGTATTTATTTTTGAAAAATGTAATCAGTTTATCTGTTTTAAGAAACATTAAGATATTTTAAATATTACAACTATGCCAAAAGTGTAAAAATAATAACAATTTCTTCCACCCAACTTTCCTATATTCTGCTGACATTTTACTGAATATTGTATTGTTATCATTTCATTTCATTAATTAATTTCATAAAACATAACTTTTGGTAACTGCATTCAAATATTATTCAATCCCCAATCATTGATGTTTATAAAATTAACAATTTTTGTCAGTTATAATTAATGCTACAATAAACATCCTTGTAGATAAATTTCTAAAACTCCAGTTTTCTAAGAATTTGAGAAGTAAAATTTCTACATGTTTCAAGATTTTTTATATACCACCACAGAAACTCACATAAATCCTGTTAGGTGTGATATTAAAAGCTATTTGGCTTATAAATTTCAAAGATACACATTTAATGGGGTGAAAGTTAAACTTAATTGTTCTATAGCAAATCAATGAAACTTGCAAACCCTTTTTATATGGATAGGAAAATAATCATACAATTTCAAGGTAACTCATTAATTTCTATTTTAACACTAAGGTCTGGCTTTGTTGTTTTGTTTTTTAATGAATAATGAATTAGATTTAGGTGTCTTGCTTTTCTTTCTCCCTGGAGGTGGTTCAACTTCTTTGGCAGACATACAAGTCTCCCTAGTCTTAGCACATAGATGTTTGAACCGAGAAGGGCTCTTCAGTTCCCGTTGGTCTCTGCCGAGATATATGGTTTGTGGCAGCATTGGCTGCTGATTTCTGAGCTCCCACCCCTGCTTGCAGTTACATAGTCAGTGAATCTGGGACCCTGGTATCTGCAGTCCCTCCAGAATCAAGTCCTAGTCTCTTTCCAAGCATCGATTTAACCTCAGCTTTTGGATGGTTTAAGAATTCCCTGAAGCACATTCCAATCAATCAACAAGCCTCTCTTGGGCTGCCCTTTACCCCATCTGCGGAGGCCAACCCCTGATCTTGCCCTTGGATCCAGCCATACAAGTTGCAAATCTACTTTTAGAGACTGGTCACCTTTAGACTAAAAAAGTAAGAGATAGAACTGTTCTCAAATATCACTAAAATCATTTAGTGATTTCTGTCAGAAAGCTTTTCATATTGCCTGTGTTACCCTCTCAGGTCAAGACATAAGAGGATGGGGCATGGAACCTTTACTCAGGTGCTCAGAGAGTATCTAAAACCCAGGCTCAGGAGCCAGGTCCTCGTCTTTCTTCTCATCATCTGGTTGACATTTAGCATATTTCCCAGGAAATGGAGAGATTCTGCTTAAGGCTTATCCTATTTTCTTCCACTGATTAATGGTTAATTTTATATCCTTTATGTTCTGTTTCTCCTGGCTTTTACTCATGATCTTCCAGGAAGTGTCCTTAAAGGACAAGGGAGGAGGGGGAGTGGAGCAGGGATGGGTCACTTTCTTTAGCAATTGTTCGCTTTTTATTTCAGTGTGTGGCACCGTATATTTAAAGCGAAGGCTGATGTCTGCATGGTGGAAAAAGAATGATGAATTCAAAGAATGAAGAAGAAAGATAATCTCACTTTACATTGGAAATGATCATCTCACCATATATTTGTATAAGTGTTTCAGTGATGTGGTACTCTATAGAATGTCGGCCTCACTGCAACTTTGCTGGCAATGGAGCATCACCTCCTTGCATTTCTTTTCTTTCTTGCCACTTTTGGGAACATTTAGTAACTGATTATTATTTTAATTCCTCTGTGTGTGTGAGTGTGTGTGTGTAGGTGCATGGACATCTATAGTTTCTAATGAGTTTTCATATACTTTCAAATACAGAAGCTATTTTATCGCTTTTATACATACATATTATTTATATTATTAATTCAAAAAGTTGCTTAATAATTATGAAAGTTATTAAATTTATTGTTATTTTTATTCACATAATTTCACATCTGCAGTTAGAGAAAATTTTGTTATCTTTTATTCAATAACTAAATCCTCTCTTCTCTTCAGTTTAGATTAGATTGTACTTAACAGAATTCATAAAAAAGTATTAGAGTGATAATCATGTGTCTTTTTCTTAGAATCTAAAGGGAATGATTTTAGTAATTTGCTGATAAGTATAACATGGGTTTTTGGTTAAAGATATGCATTATGCATTATTCAAGTATTCTACTGAAATAGGAAAAGGTCCCTTATTCCCTAGCAGGGCGTGCAATGGGGGTGTGGCTCGCTTCTTTGGTGCCCCGGGGCTCAAACCTCCAGTGGAAACATAGAGACCTGCAGGTTGTGGGGCTCCAACCCCAGGCAGCATCTAGGGGTGAATGTTTACAGCTCCTGAGTCCTCTGTGGGTGTGTGTTACCCTGTGTTCTTTTAGTTTTGACATCTCCAAGAAGCTTGTGTTTATCAGCTCAATTAGATCCCTTGCCTTATTGCAAGGGTAGAGGGCTTTTCTGTATTTCGGGGTTTCTTTCCTTGGTGTACCGGAAAAATTGGATTACACACAGGCGTAGAGAATGAGTGCAAGGTTTTATTGAGAGGAAGTAGGTCTCAGCAGATGGGGGAGACAAAAGGGAGATGGAGTGGGAAGGTGGTTTTCCCCTGGAGTACGGCTGCTCAGCAGCAGGGCTCTCCTCTGACTGCCCCAGCCAAAATCTGCTTCGTTCCAAGGGTCATTGGCCTCGATGGCCTGCCCGTCAGTCAGCAGCCGCCCGTGCGCTCTTACTCAGATAGGTGCCTCTGCGTCCAGCCGCTTGTGTCTTCTTCCGCTGGTGTGTTCCTCTCCACGTCCAGCTGCTTATGCCCAAGCCCACTAGGGTCTCGGGAGTTTTTACAGGCACGGAATGGGGGCGTGGCAGGCCAGGATGGTCTTGGGAAATGCAACATTTGGGCAGGAAAACAGAAATCCCCGTCCTTACCTAGGTCCCTGGGCACAGGCCCAGGGGGGGAGCCCTAGCCAGGGACCATGCTCTTCCCTTTCCGGCACTTCCCTGCCCCACTCCCGTGTCACTGTTTCTGATTTTCTAAAACGGTTATTTTTAAATATTCAGAAATGAGTGTTAAATTTGGAACATCTTTTTAAATGGTGATATGATATGCATTGTTTTATCTATTATTATGATATGGTATTATTATATTTTAGACAAGTGAGCAATATTTGAGTTTCCCTGGGATAAATCCTCCTTGGTTGTGATGGTGGATTGTCTTTAAGAATTTTTTACTTCACTTTGCTTTATAAATCATTTTGGATGATTTATATTCCAGTATAGACTTTGTATTTATATTCTAGTATAGACTTATGTTCTATACTAAACAATGTACATAACATTTGCTTGTGTGTTTATCAGATTTAAGTATTAGAAATACGATCCTTTTTAAATTAATCTTTTTTAAAATTAATAAAGATATATTCTAAAGTTTGCCAGTTGAAAAGATGACTGTGTTCTCACAGATCTCCTCATCTCACCATTTTATTGGGTACTTCCAGAATCTTCTTTTCAACATTAAATGAAAAGGCAAAGTGATGGTCAGAGTACAAAGTCACTGTGTCTAGTGAGCATTTGCCGAGTGTTTGTCTGAGGGATTTAATCTTGCTCCCATTACTTGATCTCCTGATCATGAGGCATCAAACATTTTCCTGGAAAATTTGTGTTATGTGTGAGTGTGTGGTGTTGAATAGAGTTCCTATTGCTTCGTATTCTCCTCTCCGGTATTTAGCATGGTATTGTCAGTGTTTTAGAATTTAGAATTTGGCCATTCTAATAGGTGTGTAGCAATATCCCATTGTTTTCTATTACTTAGAGATATAAAGTCTTCTTATTTCTAAACTGCTTTTCAGTAACGTCAATTTACTTAATATCAAAACTGAAGTTTTCATGCTCCATTAATTATTTTGACTCAAGATTTTCAACTTATTTGAACAAAATTTAACCAAACCATAAAGGATTCACTTGAAAACAATGACAACATACCATTTGAGATACTTAATTTGAATTTTACAGTTATTCTTCAAAGGGTAAAACATTAAACATTTTAAAATGTGTCTAGGATGCACATCTATTGCCATACTGATTTTTTTTTTTCAAAATCAGCTTTGTGATGAACATTTTATAGTTTACTGTAATTCTGTATTTATAAAATATTGATATGTTTGGATAGCAGCTTTAATTTCTGATTATACTTTATTGGAGCTTCTGTGAATGCAGTTTTGAACTACATGGGCAACAAAATCAATTCTAAGTATATTTTTGTTTCATAGAATTCTTAATTTAGTAAGGACATTGTTTTACCCATAAGGTTGTTCTCCACCTAAAGTTGTATTTTTATAATCACCACAACACCACGTTATTTTATCTATAATATTGAATTTTAAATCTGACTTCCCAATAACACTATCGATAATGTCAGATGCTTATTTCTAACACAATGAACTTGCAAAACCTTTACTTTACTTAATTTTAATAAAAAATTAAATCATTCATCAGAATAACCTATTTTTAAATTTGAGTTATTTGATGACATTTACATACTAAAACAATGTAAATATTTAAGACATTTTTAACTAATGAAGTGAACACATTAAATGCTCTCTCCTCAATTTTTATATGTTAGATAATAATTCTTGAGAGAAAAAGTAAGTTAAATTAAATGAGAACAATGATTTGATCTAAATGAACAGTCATACTTCACAGAGCCTTTCTTCTGCGGCTCCTAGGGTTAAATCAATCTCTTTGGGAGCAATCATCTAAAAATAAATTCTGATTTCTGATGCTGGTGCCGATGCATCTCTAGGAAATTTTTATCTTTTGCTTTCATGTCATCGGTGATATACTACATGGTGGATGACAAATTCAACAAGTATTTTGTGAGGAAATTCTGCTTCCTACCAAGATGTAATCATGGGACTTGTTTTATCATCATACTTGAAACAACTAATAAACCAGCCATAATATTCAAATCTATGTTTCTGAAGATTTTTCACATCAGAGAACAAAGCGTAGTGCTCCCTGAGAAAGAGGTAACAAATTAAGCAAGCCATACAATTGCTCCATCTTATATACTTAAGAGGGGTTTTCAGGCCATGGAATGTGGAACAGAAGTTGAGGGACACTGATGGAGCCTAGCAAGCTCTCCGAGATGAAAATATATAGCAGAAAGTCTGTGGTAACCTGATCAGAATCCTAGTGAGGGGAGAACTGAAGACACAGGAATCTCCAGAGATCTACTGAAAGTCTCCTTCAGTATTCAGCAGACATGTGTGCAGGGAGAGGCCAGCAGAAAAAATCACCAGAAAGGATTAGAGGAAAGGGTACTTAGGGCTCACACAGGGTAGGGACTAATAACTTCCCACTACCCAGAACTTAAAACTTTATGATTATGAGGCTCTGGCTTGAATTCTCAGAAGCGTCTTCTTGGGAGGAATAAACATCCCTAAATTAAGTTATGTTCTGGCTTCACCTAACAAATCATAAAAGTAAAACCCTAATATAGATAAAATTACTTCCAAATAACTATGCCCCATAACAAAACATAATAATATTTGTAATTATACAAAAACATCCAGCAATCAACATGGTAACATTTTCAGTAATTGGCATCCAGTAAAAAAAGTCCTGACGTGAAAAGAAGCGGGAAAATATGATCTATAATTAGACAGCTCAATCAGTTGAAACCTACCCACAATTGACACATAGAATTAACAGAAAAGCACACTAAGACAGTTATCTTAATTGTGTTCCCTATCTTCAAAAAGCTAGTGGAAAGATAAAGCATGTTAATTAGCAACATGAAAGATATAAAAATGACCCAAATCAAAGTTCTATACATGAAAACTACAACATGTGAAATTTCACGAAAGGATGAAATTATTCGCAGATAAGAGATTATTGCAGAAGAAAAGATAGTGAACTTGAAGACAAAGCAATAGAAACTATCTAAAATGAAACACACAGAGAAACAAAAAGACTCAAAAAAGTGAAAGAAAACGGACAAGCAATATAGCAACTGTAACTGGAATCCCCTGAGAAGAAGAGAAGAAGAGAAGGCTGACCGAAGAAGATTTGAACAATGGATGACCAAACATTTTCCAAATTGATGAAACAAATATTTTGTGTATCATGAAGCTTCTCTGGAAATGGAAGTTCAAAACTGAAGATGGTTTGTTTCGAAATAAGAATAAAATTTTAATCAACATAAAATAACCATAGATTTTCAAATACACAATGGGGCAAGAAACTTTTCTCCATAAATATTGAAACAGAAATTCTCAATCTCTATTTTTTGTCATATATTTCACATATACCTTATCGTATTGTTTCCACTTTCTCTCTGATCCAGCTCACTGATAGCCTCACAGCTTAGTGGCTGTCATTGGCATTGGCATCACCCAAGGCACAACTGACTGACTCATTATATGGACAACAGGGTCAGCAACATCACATATTTCTTCCACTGTCCCCAGAGACCAGAAGGGGTGAAATGACTTCAAGCTCCGCTTGAATGGATGCACCTTATTTTATCTAATACCTACCATAACCATAACCATGTTGCATCAGGAGTGGGTAGAGGAAAAATAAATTTAACTCCATATTGAAATGAGGCTTCTGTTCACAGCGTATGTGTCACACATTACTAGGTAAGGTGGAGTATTGTATAGAAATCTACAAAACCTATCCTGAGTTGTTTTAATGCAACAGTTAACAGCAACAACAATGATAATAAAGTGACACATGAAACAAACCTAGACCAAATATTTAAAACTCTTAACTGAGATTGCCAGGGTCATTCTTAGTGGTATGATAACCCCATATCAAACAAGTAGTTTTATAGTTAGGAATCATTATATGTAAGATACTACTGTGTCTTTATATATTTAATAAAATAAATTTGTTGTTTTATAATATGTTACCATTTAAGAGGTCTAGGCAGATGTAACTTTGCTTCACATTCCAAGATATCCAAAATGAAATTACAGACCTTTTTGCTCAGGGATTTATAGAAAGTTTTCAAAAAGGTTTTCAGTTTCTTGTGGCTTTGAAGCATTATTTGTTAATATAAATTGACTCCTCTGTGTCATAGTACCATGTTACTATGTACATTTTTCAATATAGGGAAAATCACCAAAGGCATAAGATCCAGTATAATAAATACTTAAGCAAAGTTTTAGAATTGAAGATTCAATTGTTAATAAGATATTTTATTATTATTATTTTTTTGAGACGGAGTCTTGCTCTGTCACCCAGGCTGGAGTGCAGTGGCCGGATCTCAGCTCACTGCAAGCTTCACCTCCCAGGTTTACGCCATTCTCCTGCCTCAGCCTCCCGAGTAGCTGGGACTACAGGAGCCCGCCACCTCACCTGGCTAGTTTTTTGTATTTTTTTTTAGTAGAGATGGGGTTTCACCATGTTGGCCAGGATGGTCTCGATCTCCTG